>NC_073693.1:38541387-39141387 GCF_029784155.1 Uranotaenia lowii
AAATGACAAAAATGACAAAAATGACAAAAATGACAAAAATGACAAAAATGACAAAAATGACAAAAATGACAAAAATGACAAAAATGACAAAAATGACAAAAATGACAAAAATGACAAAAATGACAAAAATGACAAAAATGACAAAAATGACAAAAATGACAAAAATGACAAAAATGACAAAAATGACAAAAATGACAAAAATGACAAAAATGACAAAAATGACAAAAATGACAAAAATGACAAAAATGACAAAAATGACAAAAATGACAAAAATGACAAAAATGACAAAAATGAAAAAAGTGACAAAAATGAAAAAAGTGACAAAAGTGACAAAACTGACAAAAATGACAAAAATGACAAAAATGACAAAAATGACAAAAACGACAAAAATGACAAAAATGACAAAAATGACAAAAATGACAAAAATGACAAAAATGACAAAAATGACAAAAATGACAAAAATGACAAAAATGACAAAAATGACAAAAATGACAAAAATGACAAAAATGACAAAAATGACAAAAATGACAAAAATGACAAAAATGACAAAAATGACAAAAATGACAAAAATGACAAAAATGACAAAAATGACAAAACTGACAAAAGTGACAAAAATGACGAAAATGACAAAAATGACAAAAATGACAAAAATGACAAAAATGACAAAAATGACAAAAATGACAAAAATGACAAAAATGACAAAAATGATAAAAATGACAAAAATGACAAAAACGATAGAAATTACTGATCATTTCCTGGCCATTTTAACGTTTTGGGATTCGGGAAATCTGGTCATCCTATTCCTATATTTGATAGCAATTCTTGTTATGTAGTTTCAAAATCACTGCGTTACTTTACAAAAATATGTCGAAGGCACCCGAGTAATTGATGAAAAACTGGTTTTTCATATTCCTTTCCAGCAAAACAATTTGTCTCAAAATCCCATACAAACTTCTGGTTCGTTTATCTACCCCCTATCGTCTACTGATCGGGCCCCAATTGGATGGAACCTTGTACTAAGCCTAGGATCAATTTTTACTTGTAACGAATAGCATTTCACACGTTTAAATTTTCCATACAGATTAAGGGTACTCTTATGCTCATGGTAAGCAAATTTTTGAATTGATATTTCCATTGTTCGTAATTTAATAATTTTCAAATCTCTTTCAAAGGTGAAATAACTCCCATATTCCACGGTTTTTTTAGTCTTGAAATCTTCCGGATATTTGAATATTTTTTCGAGATTTACATACTTCAAACTTGATTCATTCCCCCTTCGGAATTTTCGGAAATTTTGGAAGGTGACAAAAGACAAAATTAATATTTGAATCAGCCTAATTTATTTAGAAAAATGTAGATTCCAAACAAGAAAGACAAAACCAAAGGCCGAACTGTCGGATGAGATATAAACGTGCAAATTATTGATTTATTTTTATTTGAGACTGAAATTGGCAATTGAATAAATCTGCGAAGCATAATTTTGAAATTGGATATTTCATGAGAACTTTTCAACAAAACAAAAACATTGTGGCAGTTTTCAGACACTCCAGATTTAAATCTATTTATAAACAAATAATCTGAACCAAAATCTTGCAAATGAATAATAACATTAAGACCTTTTTTGGGTTTTGAGTGAGGGAGGGAATCCGGCTAAAAAAAAAAATAATTTCACACACTATTTTTAACTGTTTGACTAACAGTTAGTTCACCTAAAATTAAGCGAGATCATTTATGTTTTTCAAAACATTTGCGGACTTTTATACGTTAAGCATTTTTATACCGACTGAATACTGAAAAATCGGAACTTTTTCTCGATTTAAGGGAGAGGCGGTCTAAATACTCATACTAGAAACTGATTTCAAGCAAACGTAAAAGCTGCAGTTTTGGTCCAATTTTAGATATCACTAGAATTTGGGTATGAAACATAGTAAGGGATACCAAATGACCGTGATTCATGGTATTATTTTGTTCATATTATATTTTAATTAGTTTAGTATTAAGCTATTCTCTTTTAGCTGTCAGA
This sequence comes from Uranotaenia lowii, assembly GCF_029784155.1. Taxonomy (NCBI): domain Eukaryota; kingdom Metazoa; phylum Arthropoda; class Insecta; order Diptera; family Culicidae; genus Uranotaenia; species Uranotaenia lowii. The sequence continues at coordinate 38,543,411 of NC_073693.1, forward strand.
TTGTAATAAGAGCGTGGATTTTTCGTTTCAATCTTTTGAAGTTAACATTAAATGGCTTATCTATTTTTTATTGAAAAAGGCACTCCACCTGCCTGATGTGAGCATTCAAAAGTTGTCTCTTTTTGATAAATCTTATCATTCATAACTAACAATGCTCATTGCAATTTTTGAAACTAATAAAATTCTAGTACCCTTGAGGACGACCACCAAAAATGGTCGAAACATCGGGCATTTCACAAAGAAAGTTGTTTGATTGAAATCCAAGACCGAATAATAGCCAAAAATTAAAGAATGAACATCAAAAACGGTTGATAACATAAACCTAATCATACATAAATTTGCAAAAAGCTTCTATTTGTTTTTTTTTTTTTCTGATTTTCAGATAAATGATGAAGAAAAACCTCAAACATTTTTGTTTACAGACTCTGTACACATGATTATAACAGTTCAACATATTTTAACTAAATTGTTTTATATTCGTTTAAACTTTTATTTATTTTGATTTTGTATAACAACAAAATATATCAATTCCATGTTTCAAAAGTGTTTTACCCTCAAACTGCACTGACTAGATATGATAATTCTATCAGCAATTTCGTCAATCGGCTGTATGCGCATTGGACTGCTGTAAGCTTTGTGTGAAAATTTCAAATTCTTAAATTTTTACATCTCTCATAATTTTTTCGATTTTTTTTGCTGCCAGTATGAGCAATAAAAATGTTGGAAGCCATTCATCCAGCCCTGAATTAACTCAACTAGTTTTAATCTTGTAAGGAAATTTGTACGGGAAAACCAATATTTTCATTCAAAAATAACCAGAGATGTACTTAAAGTTCCAAAAAGTATAACTTTTAATAAAAAATAACCAAACTCTAACCCCAGAAAAAAATGGAATTTTTGCAATTTTTTTTTCAAAATTATTTATTTTAATTTAAGTATTTTTATCAGCTTATTCGAAATCTGTGTAACTGTATGATGGAAATAAAAAATCTCTTATACTGCTTTGCATAGCCAGAGAATAATTTGACTTACATAACCTTAGCAAAAACATTTAATGAAATTATGAAAAGCTCTTGCAAGCAAAGTCTGCCATTTTGAAATATTTTTTCAATAGATTCGGATTTTTATTTTATTTTAAAATGGTTATAACCTATTTCATGAAATTATTAGATGCTTGTTAACAAAAAATATAACTTAAGGATATTCAAACCCAAAAATCAAAGACCCACTTCATTTTAAGCTTGTTTGATTTTTCTGGTTGATTTGATGACCATAAATTCCTTCTTCCATACAAACTTCCATACAAAATTGAAACGTGTTGTGCTATCTCAGGAATTAGCCCAATCATCTCAAATTTTACACTGATGCTTGGTGACCCAAAAGGCTCGAAAAAACCTTTGGAAGCAAGAAGTCATTTTTTTCAGCGGTCTCTTGGGCATGGTAAAGTTAGATTGTAGCTTTATTTTTCCCGTTTTTCAATCCTCGTATTTCAAATCTCGTATCTCGTTTCTTGTTTCTCGTTTTTCGTTTCTTGTTTTTCTTTTCTCGTTTCTCTTTTCTTGTTTCTCGTTTCTCGTTTCTCGTTTCTCGTTTCTCGTTTCTCGTTTCTCGTTTCTCGTTTCTCGTTTCTCGTTTCTCGTTTCTCGTTTCTCGTTTCTCGTTTCTCGTTTCTCGTTTCTCGTTTCTCGTTTCTCGTTTCTCGTTCTCGTTTCTCGTTTCTCGTTTCTGGTTTCTCGTTTCTGGTTTCTCGTTTCTGGTTTCTGGTTTCTGGTTTCTCGTTTCTCGTTTCTCGTTTCTCGTTTCTCGTTTCTCGTTTCTCGTTTCTCGTGTCTCGTTTCTCGTTTCTCGTTCCTCGTTTCTCGTTTCTCGTTTCTCGTTTCTCGTTTCTCGTTTTTCGTTTCTCGTTTCTTGTTTCTCGTTTCTCGTTTCTCGTTTCTCGTTTCTCGTTTCTCGTTTCTCGTTTCTCGTTTCTCGTTTCTCGTATCTTATTTCTCATTTCTCGTTTCTCGTTTCTCGTTTCTCGTTTCTCGTTTCTCGTTTCTCGTTTCTCGTTTCTCGTTTCTCGTTTCTCGTTTATCGTTCTCGTTTCTCGTTTCTCGTTTCTCGTTTCTCGTTTCTCGTTTCTCGTTTCTCGTTTCTCGTTTCTCGTTTCTCGTTTCTCGTTTCTCGTTTCTCGTTTCTCGTTTCTCGTTTCTCGTTTCTCGTTTCTCGTTTCTCGTTTCTCGTTTCTCGTTTCTCGTTTCTCGTTTCTCGTTTCTCGTTTCTCGTTTCTCGTTCTCGTTTCTCGTTTCTCGTTTCTCGTTTCTCGTTTCTCGTTTCTCGTTTCTCGTTTCTCGTTTCTCGTTTCTCGTTTCTCGTTTCTCGTTTCTCGTTTCTCGTTTTTCGTTTCTCGTTTTCTCGTTTCTCGTTTCTCGTTTCTCGTTTCTCGTTTCTCGTTTCTCGTTTCTCGTTTCTCGTTTCTCGTTTCTCGTTTCTCGTTTCTCGTTTCTCGTTTCTCGTTTCTCGTTTCTCGTTTCTCGTTTCTCGTTTCTCGTTTCTCGTTTCTCGTTTCTCGTTTCTCGTTTCTCGTTTCTCGTTTCTCGTTTCTCGTTTCTCGTTTCTCGTTTCTCGTTTCTCGTTTCTCGTTTCTCGTTTCTCGTTTCTCGTTTCTCGTTTCTCGTTTCTCGTTTCTCGTTTCTCGTTTCTCGTTTCTCGTTTCTCGTTTCTCGTTTCTCGTTTCTCGTTTCTCGTTTCTCGTTTCTCGTTTCTCGTTTCTCGTTTCTCGTTTCTCGTTTCTCGTTTCTCGTTTCTCGTTTCTCGTTTCTCGTTTCTCGTTTCTCGTTTCTTGTTTCTCGTTTCTCGTTTCTCGTTTCTCGTTTCTCGTTTCTCGTTTCTCGTTTCTCGTTTCTCGTTTCTCGTTTCTCGTTTCTCGTTTCTCGTTTCTCGTTTCTCGTTTCTCGTTTCTCGTTTCTCGTTTCTCGTTTCTCGTTTCTCGTTTCTCGTTTCTCGTTTCTCGTTTCTCGTTTCTCGTTTCTCGTTTCTCGTTTCTCGTTTCTCGTTTCTCGTTTCTCGTTTCTCGTTTCTCGTTTCTCGTTTCTCGTTTCTCGTTTCTCGTTTCTCGTTTCTCGTTTCTCGTTTCTCGTTTCTCGTTTCTCGTTTCTCGTTTCTCGTTTCTCGTTTCTCGTTTCTCGTTTCTCGTTTCTCGTTTCTCGTTTCTCGTTTCTCGTTTCTCGTTTCTCGTTTCTCGTTTCTCGTTTCTCGTTTCTCGTTTCTCGTTTCTCGTTTCTCGTTTCTCGTTTCTCGTTTCTCGTTTCTCGTTTCTCGTTTCTCGTTTCTCGTTTCTCGTTTCTCGTTTCTCGTTTCTCGTTTCTCGTTTCTCGTTTCTCGTTTCTCGTTTCTCGTTTCTCGTTTCTCGTTTCTCGTTTCTCGTTTCTCGTTTCTCGTTTCTCGTTTCTTGTTTCTCGTTTCTCGTTTCTCGTTTCTCGTTTCTCGTTTCTCGTTTCTCGTTTCTCGTTTCTCGTTTCTCGTTTCTCGTTTCTCGTTTCTCGTTTCTCGTTTCTCATTTCTCATTTCTCATTTTTCATTTCTCATTTTTCATTTTTCGTTTCTCATTTCTCATTTCTTGTTTCTCGTTTCTCGTTTCTCGTTTCTCGTTTCTCGTTTCTCGTTTCTCGTTTCTCGTTTCTCGTTTCTCGTTTCTCGTTTCTCGTTTCTCGTTTCTCGTTTCTCGTTTCTCGTTTCTCGTTTCTCGTTTCTCGTTTCTCGTTTCTCGTTTCTCGTTTCTCGTTTCTCGTTTCTCGTTTCTCGTTTCTCGTTTCTCGTTTCTCGTTTCTCGTTTCTCGTTTCTCGTTTCTCGTTTCTCGTTTCTCGTTTCTCGTTTCTCGTTTCTCGTTTCTCGTTTCTCGTTTCTCGTTTCTCGTTTCTCGTTTCTCGTTTCTCGTTTCTCGTTTCTCGTTTCTCGTTTCTCGTTTCTCGTTTCTCGTTTCTCGTTTCTCGTTTCTCGTTTCTCGTTTCTCGTTTCTCGTTTCTCGTTTCTTGTTTCTCGTTTCTCGTTTCTCGTTTCTCGTTTCTCGTTTCTCGTTTCTCGTTTCTCGTTTCTCGTTTCTCGTTTCTCGTTTCTCGTTTCTCGTTTCTCATTTCTCATTTCTCATTTTTCATTTCTCATTTTTCATTTTTCGTTTCTCATTTCTCATTTCTTGTTTCTCGTTTCTCGTTTCTCGTTTCTCGTTTCTCGTTTCTCGTTTCTCGTTTCTCGTTTCTCGTTTCTCGTTTCTCGTTTCTCGTTTCTCGTTTCTCGTTTCTCGTTTCTCGTTTCTCGTTTCTCGTTTCTCGTTTCTCGTTTCTCGTTTCTCGTTTCTCGTTTCTCGTTTCTCGTTTCTCGTTTCTCGTATCTCGTTTCTCGTTTCTCGTTTCTCGTTTCTCGTTTCTCGTTTCTCGTTTCTCGTTTCTCGTTTCTCGTTTCTCGTTTCTCGTTTCTCGTTTCTTGTTTCTTGTTTCTTGTTTCTCGTTTCTCGTTTCTCGTTTCTCGTTTCTCGTTTCTCGTTTCTCGTTTCTCGTTTCTCGTTTCTCGTTTCTCGTTTCTCGTTATCTCTTGTTTTAAGACATTGTATTGGATGCCATTAGAAATTTTTTTTCCCGCTAATGCTTTTTCAAAACGGTGAAAAATATCTGTTGTGGTTTCATGGGAAACTGAAATAAAATGTTCAATTTTGATTTTGAGCTTCATTATGAAAGCAAATCATTAACTTAAGGAGTAAACAAAATTCAAATTTGTATTTTTGATACGGTTATTTGATTGTTAACAGGTGAAATGCCAAACGAGTATTTGCCAAACTATATCTAGAACCATCCCTGAGGTTGGTAAATATTGGGCGATGCCATTTCCTTACCGTAACCAACTAGTGGGTAATATCATTCGGAGCACATGTGGAAGAAAAGATGCTTCTCAAGATTGGATGGGAATTTTTGTGCAAAGGTTCGGCAGCATATTTAAATAAATATATTTATTTTCACCGACACCTAACCATCCCCCTTTCCTTCGAATGATGTCAAACTTTCCACTTTGCATAAGAAAAGGCAACCGAATAGGCGTCGTCATTTGGCAAATTGAACAAACAACAGTTTTCGTCGGAGTGGAGCTGAAGAAGAACAGCAGCAGGGAAACATCGAAATGGATATGGCAACAGAACAGAAAGAAAGAAATACAAACGAAAACTATGTTTGGGGCCCATAAAATGATTGTTCACATAAAGGCAAAAATCTGCCATTTGCCGTTCGCTCGAATTAAAGTTGATTTCTGGCAATTGGAGCGAAATGGTTGTAATGTAAATGCTGCCATTTTATACGCCTCGTTCGTGTTGTGGTGTTTTCTTTTCCAAATATTTTTTCCTCCCTCGCCTTATTCGGGTAGTAGTTTTAGTTATTTTTTTCGTTTCCTCCACTTTTTCCATTCACGTTACAAACCCAAGAATAGTTGAAAGTTTTTGTGGGCGGGGGCGTTCATCAACTAGTAAGGCTATCGGCAAGCAAGAAAGCTCGAGGAGGTTCCTCCCTTTTGAAGTTTTGCTTTCCACAAAGCCTGGAGAAAAGTTCTTGGGCAGGCGGCTCTCTTCCGCTTCGAAGGATCCTGTTTTGCGAAATGCAAATGTTTGCCCACAGTAGTTGGTTTCCTGCAGAATAAATGATACCGATGACAAGTTTACATTTTCATTACTTAGCAAAACTGAGTGCGGTCACCTTGCTTATCAAACTGCGGGGTGAACTTTTTGTGGGGAGGGAGTTCTTCTGATATTATTGGGAATTTGTCAATGGTCAACGGATTCAATGGAGAATGTGGGAACTGTTTGATTTATTTGAACGTGACGTCACAAAGTTTGCAAGATTTTTTTTGAGTAAATAATGTGTTGTAATTTGAAGAGTAAAAAATCACTTAAAAAGTTGGCCATTTCTCAATGAAAATGGGACTTTTAATTTTGACAACTGTGTCAGTGTTTGGTCTTGAATTTTAAGTTTAATACTTACATTTCATAAATACGAATAGTTATGAAAAAAAGTTGAGTTTGATTATTAATTTTGAAATGTGTGATTATTTCTAAATATAACGTTCTGTATCTTAAGCAGGTTATATTATTTCAAAACAACAACAAAAAATTCTTAGGAAAACACAACCAATGAAAAAAATTATAAAAAGCTAAATTAAAAAAAAAAAAAGGCAGCTTGTATTTCAATGTAAGAACGTCTTTAATTATTATTATTATTTATTTAATTTGGGACATTTTACCAACTTTTTGGCATTCGTGTCCGAGAAATTCTTAACCTACCTAATTCTATGAAATTTTGTTATACAATTCAACATCCTTAAGAAATCTTAAAATAGCTTTTTCTTTTGCTGGGTCGTAACTAAGTATATCGCAAATATCTCCAGTGATATTGTTGTTCTGACTTGCTGAATCAAATCCCCTACAATCAGCAAGAATATGCTGGATAGTGAGTTGTACTCTACAGTATTGGCAAACAGGTGGGGAGTTCCTATCGAATAGGAAAGCGTGGGTTAAACGGGTGTGACCTATCCTCACTCTGCTTAAGATCCTCTGTTCAGCCGCACATTTACGGTCAGTTGGTTTGGAGGTGAATTTTTTAACTTTACGTAGGAAATTTGTTGAAGAACTCCACGTGCATTCAAATTTTTCTCTTAGTTTGTATTTGATGAATCGTTTTATGTCTTGAGCAGGAACAGCAATAGTAGAAGATAGTTCGTTTCTTCCTGATTTGGCTAATCTGTCTGCCACATCGTTACCCTGAATCCCAGCATGACCGGGTATCCAGGCTGAAGTTATTTTAGTATTATTGTTTAACATTGTACGGGTTTGTTGAATCCATGAATGTGGTGAATTTCCTAGTTCCAATGCATCAAGGCAACTAGCGGAGTCAGTTAGGATGATAGTGTTTTCATGTGGATTGGCTCTAGACACTGCGTATTTCAATGCAAAGACTTCTGCCGAAAAAATACTGCAGATTCCCGGAAGACCAAAGCTTTCCTCGATTTGATTTATCAACATTCCGGCTCCTACTTTCAAGTCCTCCTTCGACCCATCGGTATAAATTTTTACGTGATCGCTGTATTTTGTAATGAAATCAGAGAAAACAGGACGGACAATAGTGCTTGTTGTTTCGGCTTTTATATGTTTGCGTACCTGTTGATCAATATTTAAGTCCGGAGAGTACCATTTTTGTTTATGGCAATATTCTACCTTTGATACCTCTGGTATAGCCAGGTTTACTGTTGTTTGTAATAAATCTTTTACCCGGGAATGAAGAGGAATATTTTCAGGAATGAAATCTTTTTCGGCTAATCGTACAGCCAATGTTTACAGACGTTCGGTCGTAAGGAGATGAAAGGGTAAGCATCCAGATTCGACCATCATCGATTCAACAGGGCTGGACCGGAAGGCCCCAGTGGCTATTCGTATAAGTTCAATATGTTGATGACAACGATTGGTTCATCGCGTCGAAATTTAGGCTTGTTAGCTCAATACCATAAAGAAGTTTAGAAACTATAAGTGCCATACCATCTTTGAGAAGTGAGTTACGGTTACTTCTGGTAAGATTTCTACCAAGTACTCTTATAATGTTAAGTCTTAGTTGACAACTTCTCTTAACTGACTGGAAGTGTTGTAAGAAGTTAAGCCTTTGGTCTATGAGAAGGCCTAAGATTTTCATCTTTCTGACCCTAGGAATCGGTATATTGTTGATTTTAATCGCACGTTTTTTCTTAGAGTGTTTCAAAGTGCATATGTGCATAAGTTTCGATTTTTTAGGTGCTATAGAAAAACCAACCTTGGAGGACCATTTAGCTACAGCAGCGACCGCAGTTCTTAAACGTTTCCTGACCGTTTTACTACATGTACTTTTGGAGGTCAAAAGAACATCATCTGCATAAAGGAGGATGGAGATATCGGATGGGATTCCGTCGAATATCGGTTGCATAGCAACTAAGAACAAAGTTACTGAAAGTATCTCTGTTAGATGATAGTGCACCATTAGCCAGTGCTGCAAATTTTCTGAAAGCACAAATGATATTGACTGTGATTTTCTATCAGTGTAAAAAGCTTGAACTGAAATGAACTGAACAGAAAAGTCAACAAATATAAAAGCTTCTGATCGGCTCGGTCATCTTCGTGCTCACGGCAAGCTTTGCGAGTATGTCTATCAGTCAGTAGAAAGCTCACTCGTAAACCCGAACTAACTTGTTTCACTCGACTGCTACGAAAGCGTCTTTCGCTTAGGCGTTTCTGTCACTCACTGCTTTCGATCAGTGAATGCAGCTTTAGCATTCAGTCAGTGTCAGCTAAAGTTGCTGATAATTTCAGTTGGCATTTGTTTTAGCCATTTTCGAAAATTGTGAAATGGGATTCGAAAAGAAAACACGATTCGAAATTCGCTAAGACCTATACGATTATTTAGAGAGGACGGGAAAAGAGATGAATATAAATTTCTTGTTGGCGACATGGCGAATATCTGACAAATATGAAAAAAAATTGCAATTGTGGTCAAAAAAATGACAAAATTATGACAAAATGTAATAAATATGGTGAAAACATGACAAAATTATGAAAATATTTAGTATTAACAAAATCAGACAGATATGACAAAAATTTGACAATAAAATTACAGCAATCTAACAAATATAGCAAAATTATGGCCTATATATGACAAAAAATTAACTATAAAGTGACAAAATATAACAAAAACATGACAAAAATTATGACAATAAACATGGAAAAAACATGACAGAAATATTACAAAAAAATAGCACAATTTTGACAATACAATAACAAAACATGACAAAAAAATACAAAAATCTGACAATTATGACAAAAATATGTCAAAATAAAGACAGAAATATGACATTGATTTAACAAAAAAAAATGACAAAAATTCGATAAATTTTAGTCAAAAATATGACAAATGTATTAAAAATTAGACAAAATTATGACATAACTCTGAAAAATATGACAAAGTTATTACCAAAAATTAACATTTAAATGAAAAAAAAACATGGCAAACTTATGATAAATTTGGTAAAAAATGACAACAATCTGAAAGATATGGCATTTGTCACTTTGTCATAATTTTACATAGTTTGAAGACATTTTTGTCCCTTCATTTTTAAATTTTTCAAATATTTAAATCATAAATTGGTCATATTTGTCATATTTATGCCATAAATTTGTTTTATTTTTATCACAGTTTTATGTCATGATATTGTCATTTTATTGTTATATATTAGCAAATATTTCGTCATATTTTTGTTATAGTTTTCACATTTTTGTAAGTTTATTACCACAGTTGTTATGTTTTTTGCAAAATTTTGTCATTTTTGTAAAAAATTTGTCATATTTTTATCACATTTGTCATATTTTCGACAGAGTTGTGTTGATTTTTTTAATGTATTGTAAAATTTTAGTCTTATTTTTCAGATTTTTGTATTTTTTTTTTGTCATACTTTTACCACATTTGTCATGTTTTGTCATATTATTGCCAAATTTTTATCATATTTGAGTCATAATTTTGTTACTTTTTGTCGTAATTTTGTCATAGTTGTGTCCCCCATATTCGTCCCACACGCTCCCTCGCCAGCGTTCTTCTCGCCAACCCGAACACATATTTCGCAATCTTCCCACCACTACACACTACATGGAAAACACGTTTTTTTAAATCAAAATCCTTAAAAAATAGACATCTCAGCAGTAATGATTCAATTCTCGCAAGTCTAGCGCATCGAACAAGCTTTGTCACCATTCAACTAAACTTAATGATAATCGAACTGAGCTTTTTTCACTTTCAGCAATGTTTGCTTGATACTGAAAATGAATATTGGATAATTTCATGAACCTGCAAAGAGCCTGAATGTATACTAAGCACCGATGTTACCGATTCGTGAATGAATATGCAGAGTGCTTTCGGGATTGAGCTTTCTGTTCAGTATCAGATGAATGCAGATGGAAATGAACTGAGCGTACACTGCAGTAAATTCAATTGAAAATTGAAAGCTGACACTGATTATTTGCAGCACTGCCATTAGCTATTACCCGGAAAGACCTGTTGCATAGGAAACTCACTATGGTAGAGAATAATCGTCCTGAATTTTTCCATTTCTTAAGAGATTCGATAACAGTGGAACGATCCGTAGTGTCATAGGCTTTTGATATATCCAGGGACACTAATTCCACATGTTCATCCTCTGCTAGTTTTATTGGGAAAAGTAACTGTCGACTCCACGACCAGTTCGAAACGCATGTTGGTGGTTATCAATACGTTGATTGTCTTCCAGCTCTGTTATTAATCGTCGGTTTACAAGCCTTCCGAAATTTTTTCCGAAACCACTTAGAAGAGATACAGGTCTAAATCCGTCTGGATTGGTACGATCCCCATCGGGTTTTGGAATCGGAATGATTTTTCCTTCCTTCCATTCATCGGGAAACTCTCCTTTGCTCCACAGTCGATTATAAAAATTAAGTAAAGCTACTTTAGTTGTTAAAAGTGGGTATCCGATGTTATCGAGTCCCGTAGCACGACCTGTGGATCGATCGAGAGCCCATAGAAGTTTTTCTAGGGTAAAATCCTTGTTATATTGTTTCGATGACATAGACCGGTTGCAACGATCGAAATAGATTTGGGGGGTTGGAATGTCACTCATAATAGTAGTACTGTTGGGGTGAGTAGATCTTTATTCGTATTCGTCGGCTAGGGTCTCGGCAACTTGTTGTGGATCGTTTGTAGCTCCGGTTGATGTAGTCAAAATTATTTAAGAAGTTTGTCGTTTGCCTCTCAATCGGTTAATATTATTCCAAACAAGTCCACTGGGTGTTTCGGGACCGATGCTTAGTACAAAATTGTCCCAACTTTTTTATTTAGAATCGCTAATGACTTTTCTACACACTGACCGTGCTTCATGGAAACGATTTAAAGCTTCTTGTTTTCCAGCATCATCATCATTGAGTCTTCTCAGAGCTCGTAGGCATTTACGTCTGGTTTTTATTGCAGAGGCGACTTCTGGGTTCCACTAAGGTACTGCTTTTGGGCCAACTTTCCCACTGGACCTGGGAATGGACTTCTGAGTAGCTGTTACAAGACGACTGGGGAATTCAGCCACGTCTATCACGTCATTAGGATTAATGCTTTGGTCAATTAACCTTTCGTAAAGTTCCCAGTTAGCAGTACTGTAGATCCAGTTCCTATGTTTCATGGGTTCAGGCGAGTCCTGTCCTAAAGTTATCAGGATTGGGAAGTGATCGCTTCCACAGCAATCTATCATTACTTTCCATTTCAGTGTTGATAATATGGATGGAGAATGGATAACAAAACATCTAATGCTTGTGTTTTTCCGGTTGCTGGGTCCATTCGAGTGTGTGTTCCATCATTTAATATTATCATATCAGTGTCGATAATAATAAGCATTATTTGTTTTACTCGGTTACCTGCTTCATTCGATGCTGTTGAAACTCGACTTCCCCATGCTATGTGGTGAGCATTGAGATCATCCAAAAGAAGGATAGGTTTAGGTAGTTCTTCAATCAATTCCTTGAGTTTGGTTGATGCGGTATCCTCATTAGGTGACAGGTAAACTGATACTACGGTCATAGCTAAGACCAAGCCCACCAATGGTTGCTAAACTTCGAATCGAGTACATTCAGCAACATACCTATCAACCCATCATCGCACCAACAGTCGCTAACTTAATTCGAGAAATAGCATTCGAGCAGTAGGTTGTTACAGGATGCGTTTATGTAGCAACCCGGTAGCAACGCAGCCGGTCGTCGTTATGAGAAAATAAACAAACACAAATAGCAACCTGGATGGCAACAATGGGTGCGAAAATCAGTAAGTAGATAAAAAGACAACCAATCAAAACATCTAAAATACCGACCGAAATAGCAACGCCCGGTGGGTTTGGTCTAAAGGGATGAAAATCCTAGTAGCCACGGCTTGAATGTTTGTTCGGATTTCAATATGTTCGAATGGTATCCCGACTATTATAGCAAGACCCGCACCTTGCCTGCCATGTGTAGAACATGAACTAGTAAAAAGTTGATACTTTGGGCCTAAGATATTAGAAGTAGTTCTGATCGGTGGTAGGTTAATCTCCTGCAAGCATACAACGTAAGGCTGGTATGTGGTGAGAAGTACTTGAAGTTCTTCCCGATGTGATCGTAGTCCGTTTAAGTTCCATTGGAAGGCCAGAGTACTCGGTAATTTCGAAGATGGTTCAGTAAGATCTGAAGATGAAGAAGCGGCGGAAGAGTTTGCTGATTGAAACAGGTGGGATCTACTTGCCTGAGAAATGCTCAGGCTTCCAGTGCCAACACCTGCCATTTTACCACTGTTTTTTTGTTGTTCATTTTGGCTAGCTGTTGGCACCGGAAAATGCCTGGTTGCTGGAAACCGCCCTAGATGAATGTTTGACGAATCTACGAGTTCATGATGTGATGTTTCTTGTTCGAGCCGGCCTGTTGGGACTAGTTCACGCTCAGTTCCCGGATTCCGCCCGAGATGGATGTTTGAAGTGTTCAGAAGATCATAATGTGGGTCTGAAGACGTAGAAGCGGCAGAAAAATTTGATAATTGGAAACTATAAAAACTACTTGCCTGGGGAGAGTTCAAGCTTCCAGTGCCAACAACTGCCAGTGTGTCAATATAATATTCTTGTTCATTTCGGTCAGGTGTTGGCACCGGAACATGCCTGATTGCCGGATTCCGCCCAGGATGAATGTTCGACGAGTCTAGGAGATCAAGTTGTTTGTTTTGGCTAGCTATTGGCACCGGAATATGCTTGGTTGCTGGAAACCGCCTAAGTTGGGTATTCGACGATTCTAGATCATATTGTGAGGAGTTTGCCGTTGGTACATATTCCGATGAGATCTTTCATTGACAGTTTGGGGTGTTGTTGGCGCTGGTAGCAGGTGTTTTAGATGAAAGAACTGGTTCATAATTGTCCTTGATTCTTCGCCCAGACCACTCGTTCGGTCTTGAAGGCAAACGCAAGACTGTCGAGTAAGGACGTTTTCTTAAACAACGGGAAGGGTTAGCCCGCTGGTGAGAGAGGGTATCCTGCTCCGTGGTGTTTTGTTGATTATTGATGTTGAATATTTGATCTATTGAAAGGCTATTCGTTGGGCTATCGTTCGTAAGATGAGGAAGATGGGCCATCATTGTTCCATTGGAGATGATCCACTCGTTGATTGGGATCCGTTAGTCTTTCCTTTTTTGGCGTAACGTGTGGGAAGGGTGGTAGTTCTTTTTTGGCTAATGTTTCGGATTTGTTGTGAGTGATTCCTTAACTGATGAGGTTTATTTATGGAATGGGAGCCTTTTGTGTCTATGCGAGATAATCTTGGTGCCTGACCGGTGGTGTTATTACTACTGGATTGTTTAATTTGGGGACCAGTATCAGGACTGATACTATGTGAAGTTGTAGCAGTTGTAGATTGAGTGGCCGTAGGTTGTTTTATTGGGGAAGAACTTGTGCTGGGTGTAACTGACTGTTGAGTTAAAGTTTCTTGGAGTTTGCGTAAGTCGTTCCTTACTGCAGCTAGTTCTTCTCGTAAGATTTGAATGGTTCGATCTTTTTCATCTTATTCAACTGATAGGCGTTGTTGCACACGCTTTTGAAAGTGGTTGCTCGACACGAATTTTTGAATACCGTACGCGCTTCACTGAAAGTTAAACCTTGGTCAACTTTTAGTTTGATTATAGCCACTTCTTGATACTTCGGACAATCTCTAGCTATAACAGGATGGTTCTCAAAACAGTGTAAACAGTAAGGGTCGTTAGCGTATTGTTCGTCTTCTTTAAGAGTGTGAACTTTTGAGCATTTTAAGCATATAGGACTCTGAGAAGGGCATTTGTTTTTCCCATGTCCATATTGTCCACAGCGAAAGCAAATCATCGGTGAGGGATAGTAAGGGCGAATTTTTGTCCTAATCATGCCATAAAAGATGTATTCCGGCCATTTGGATGCTTGAAAAGTCAAGATGAGCAGTGGAGTGTTTTTCCTTACTTCTCCGACTTTTTTGGTGATCCTCCTAACTTTCGTCACCCCTTGGGATTTAATTTGTTCCAGGATAAAGCTATCTTATTCATTGATGGTATCATGATCGAAGAGAACTCCTTCAACATAGTTAAGTGAAGGGTGTAATAGCACTTCAACCTCCGTATCGTCTAATAGGGTTTTGATGGACATTAGTTTTTCTGAAATGCTCTTTGATGTCGTACGAAACACGTATCTGCTACCTTTGCCTTCTTTCGATGTGTGAATTTTAGCAGTTTCGTGGTAGCCTACTGCCAGTTGAATTGTCTGCGCGATCATGAAGGGCTTGGAGGGAAGCCGATCTTCACCTTTACCGTCCGGTTGTGGTTTGGCCCTCATTAGTAAAATTTGGGTTTCGCCGAGATCGTCAGGTCCCAGCATCCATTCAGGAAAACTTGGATTATTACCACCTCTCCTATCCAGAGCTAACCTTGTCCCCTAACTTTTATGCAAGTTACTGTGTTTATGTTTACTCTGGATCATTTTCACACAGAAAAATTATAAAAATCCACTGTCCAGACCGCTGCCACGAAGTAACTCCTATTGGTTCTCAGAAATTAATGCCTTCTGACCACACGAAGAGTGGTCCACGAAATTTAAAACTTTTCCAATCGCAAATAAAACCGTTTCAACCACCACGATACTCCAAGAAGTATGCAAACAATCAACTTGTACGCGACTGAAGACGACTTCTTCAATGGTTTACGCATTCTGAACCAATTTTGCATGTTATAATCAATATCATGCATAACAGCCCACTTTGTGTATTCTGCAAATCTGTTATAAATCTGATCCGAAATCTGTATATATACAGTACCGTTCATAATTGTATAGAAATTGGAAGCAAGCGCACTGTCACTTCGACTTTGAACTTCCATAACTTTTTACTCTGATGATATTTTTTGATCAATTTTTTTGCGTTAGATAGATCAATTATCACACTGTTTTAACACAAAATTTGAGCTTTCTTCAGTTAGTGTGGCCTGAGAAACAGAAATTCTGCGAAAATCGGACTTCTTGGACTTCTCTCATTCAAACTGCAATATCTCTGAAACTACGCTACATTTTTTATTGAAATTTTGCACAGTGATTACTTAAATATGGAGCTAGCATGTCTGAAGTTTTCGAAAAGTTCTATCGATGAGATCAAAAGTTACGCGAGGTGCAATATTTCAGGCATGAACCTTGAAATGCGATTTCTATAGAATTTTGGACGAATGTTTCCATAGGAAAATCATATTCTCTGTTTAACAACCAGTAAATCTATTTCAACCGAAAAAACACAACCATATGGCGAGATTTTCATTTCAAAACACAAATGGATCATTTATTTCATGTTTTCTTTTCTGCATTGCTTTTGCCAGACATTTTTTGTCTGATTGGTGGAGGAAACGATATTGTTCTCATGAATCGTCCAAAATTCTATAGAAATCGCATTTCAAGGTTCATGCCTGAAATATTTCACCTCGCGTAACTTTTGATGTCATCGATAGAACTTTTCGAAAATTTCAGAGATGCTAGCTTCATATTTCAACAATCACTGTGCTAAATTTCAATAAAAAATGTAGCGTAGTTTCAGAGATATTGTAGTTTGAATGAGAAAAGTAGAAAAAGTCCGATATTCGTAGAATTACTGTTTCTCAGGCCACACAAACTCCAGAAAGCTCAAATTTTGTGTTATGACAGTGTGATAGTTAATCTATCTAATGCAAAAAAATTGATCAAAAAATATCATCAGAGTAAAAAGTTATGGAGGTTCAAAGTTGAAGTGACAGTGCGCTTGCTTCCAATTTCTATACAATTATGAACGGTACTGTATATATATATAAATAAATGAGTTTATCACCCTTATTCTGGTTTTCGTTCGAATGACATTCGTTCGAAAGTTTCCCCAATTGTTATTCTTGTTTTCGTTCGAACGAATAAGTACAGTTCGATCTTTCGAACATAGTTCGTTCGAACGAATGACACCATTCTCGTTTTCGATCGAACGTATTTCTGCTACTGCTTGACAAACGCAAGTCTAATGCTGCGAACCGTGGGCGTTTGAATGTAAAACTTCTATACGATGCTAAAATATTTTGTGCAAAATTAAAAGGAAATGGGAGAAAAACTGAGCTTAGGAAAATTCTAATTGAGCCAATCGTTGGCAGAAATTTTTGTCATTGCATAAGACCGGTTGTGGAATGCCAAAGACGTTGAAATTATTGAACTTTTGCGGGGTCAATGTTATGAAATTGTTTTCTTCGAAATAAAAAAAAATCGTATTGGAATATGTGAATCATTTTTATTAGAAGAACTATTTCACATCGAGTTCCCAAAAATATTTGAATTAAAGCGGAACAACTTTTCAACAGCAACAGAGCATGCATCACTAACACCGGCTGGTATCGGCTTCAACTTGTTTGCCATCTTTTAATCACCCGTTTTAGCAGCTGCTGGTGGTGTTGATGGTTTTTTGGCAGGCTAGATCCATTTGCTGAAAATTTTTCCTTGTCTCCGCGGGGTGTGCAGAGTTAGCCGTTTTTCTTCCGTACTCCATCTGACGAAAAAAATTTCACAAAATTACCAAACGAAATCGGTTGTTTACATCGAATGGGTACGATAAATGTCATTTTGCTAAGCAGGGCTGCCTTAAAGTTTCGAAGTTCATCTGGTAACACCAACCTCGAACGTATCGCGTTCGAACGAAAACAAGAATAGCTTTTTCGAATTCGTTCGAAAGTATACGTTCGAACGAAAGCCAGATACGCCGTAAACAAGAATAAGGGTGTATATCTATCTGTCTGTCTGTTCGTCTGTCTTTACCCTATAGACTTGGAAACTACTGAACCGATTTGTATGAAACTTAATAGGTAGGGGTATTGGAGGCCGAAGACCCCCCCCCCCTCTCACATGAAGAGGGAAAAGGGTCTTACAAACATAAGATAAATGTTTGCATAACTCTAAAACCGATCAAGCAAATGGTGCCAAATTTGGTCTGGAAGGACATTCGATAACGACGATTGATTCTCGGTTCTTTTTGATTATTTGAGACCCCACTCTTCTTCCAGTGGGGAGATATGAAGGGGAATTTGAGCTCCCTTACAATTTTTACATTACTCAAAAACAAACCAAGCAAATGGAATCAAATTTGGAATGGAAGGGTTTTAGGGTACGAAAATTGTATCAATGGATATTCAGCACCCTACCCTCCTTTCAGAGGGGAGATACAAAAAGAGGAGGGAGGCTCCCTTCTTCCAGTAGGAAGATAGAAATAGGGAAGTGGGTCTTCCATACAAAAGTTATTGCATAAATCGAAAAGTTTTGGCGCAAATGGAACCAACTTAAGCATGGAAGGGCATTTGATTGCGAAAAAGGTTTCTATTGATATTTGGTACCACTCTCTACTCCCTCCTTCCAGTGGGAAGATTTGAAAAAGAGAGAGAGCTCCTTTACAATTTTTTGCATATTTGAAGATCTGAATATGCGAATGGAATAAAATTTGGAAGGGAGAGCATGTGGTACAAGTAATTATTATATCATTATGTTAGACTGCTCCATCCATTCAATTGGGATATACAATGGTTGCCATATTGCCTGGTTTTATCCGGATTTGCCCAAAAATTTAATAAAAAAGTTGGGTAAAGTGCGATCCAGCGCAGTTTCTCGGATTAAATTGAAAAAGCCTGGATTTCGCCTGGATAATACAAAAAAAAATTCTTGTAGAGAGTATTTATTTATGCGTCTGAAACTTAATTTTTGGAGCAAGTTTTATAAAAATAATCATAATGTTTTTTTTTGGAAGCCTAAAATACGATTTGAAATCTGATTTTGAATGTTCATGAAAAATTTTTCAACCTATTTTTCTTAATTTTTGTTGATTAGTTCTTGGGTTTTGGTCAAATTTGCCCGGATTTAAGGACGACCGGATTGCCGGAATTTTCGGGTGGCCCAGATTTTTGAGCGGCAATTTCGAAATCAAATGTCCGCATATTGCCAGGTTTTAGACAAAATTGTTCAGATTTGTCCGGCCCGGATACGCGCTGAAAAAATTCTGGCAACCTTAGGTTTTACGAAAAGATGAAAGAGGCTACATATATACTTTTTTTCACAACTTGAAAACATTTCGTAAAAAATTAACCAAAACCGACATGGAAAAGTGATAGGAAACGGGAAATGAATCAAATAATTCCTTAACTCTCTTAAAACCAAATTTTTTTCGCTGAAAATTCACAGCACCTTAGTTTTATGATTTCTAACAGCTACGAAAAGCTGTATAGATGAGAAAACAAGTTGACAAATATTTCAAACATTGCATTATTACAGGGACAAACGAACTAAGCTCTCGGTACTTTTTCGGTTGTTGGTTTTACATACATATTTTTTTTTTCCTTTATTTTAAAACATTTCGCTAAACTTGTTCCACATATAACTGAAATATATCAACTGACTTGCGACACACTTGAGTCTGTTTTGATCCCAAAAATTATCATTTTACAATTTATAAGTGCCAGAAAAGAGTATTTTAATATTGATCGTTCAACCCTTAAGTCATTCCATGCTTTTAGTCGATTTATTCTGATTTTTAAACAAAATCAATTTTATGAGTCCTTTTTTACGAAATTATTATCAGAAAAATTTCTGAGCCATGATCACGATCCATCCAGGAGAAAAATACATTTTTTGAACTCTAGGGACCAATTGAAACCAATAAGCATTTTAGAAAACATTGTCTGGACAATAGTTGAGAGTTTACCATTGCTTTGAAAATATGCCATTATAAAGTTCATATTTTACTCTAACGATCGACATATTGAAGTGAATATTTTTTTTTTCCGTTTTTTTATGTGAGAAACATTTTAAATGGATGAAAAAATATCTTCAAGTAACATTTTTTATGAAATTTTCCAAACAAAGTGCAATAACTCAAAAAAATTTTTTTTTTTGTTTAAAGCATAGTTGTTTTGCTCCATTTGGCATATTTTTCTCGAACATTTGATCTTTGCAAAACTTCCCGAGGAAAAGCTAAGGAACCAAGTATCCCCAGAGATCAAGTATCCTCATTTTCCCTTTAAAATTCTCGACAAAAAGGGAAACGGAGCACGTTTTAAGAGAATTCTAGTTGCTTGAGAAGACGATCGAATTTTATTTAAAAACATTAATTTTGAAAATTAATTCATCAGCTCTTGGTTGACAGACGCAAGTTGGATTGAAACTCTGAAAAAACTCAAAACACCAAGTAGAAAGCAAACAAAGTAAAACTGACAATGTCGATACTCGATACAAAATGATTTTCTTGAGAATTGTGGATTGAAATGTTTTCTGTTAAAGGGTTTTTCGTTGATTGGATCATTGAAGTCAAGCATTTTAATAAGATTTTATCTTTAAATCATTTTTTTCATTGTATTTTACGCATCAATGTTATATGTTTAAGTAAAAATATGATAATTTATTTTCACTCTTAGATGTTTTGTGTTTGAAAACGGCTTATATGAAATTTTAAAAATTATGTTTTAATCTTATGTGTGATTTATATTAAATTTTTAATTGTTTTTTTTTTTAGATTTTATTTTATTTAAACGTCAGTAAGATTTCTCAATGCCAAACTGATTTCGGAATCGATTTAACCTTCCAAAGCCGTTCGCTAAAAATCCGTTTCGGGGAAATTTGAACTGTGGTTTGATTTCGTTCTCCTTGCTGCAAATGTTAACCGATTTTGATGATATTATATTCATTGTCTAGGTAATTTATTCTAATTACTCAACATTTCAAAATAAAGTTGATAAGTATTACCAGATTATCAGAAACTGGTCCAGAAAGTAAAAAGTCCGAAAAATCAATTTTATTTTTATAACACTCATAACTTTTGACAGCTTTTCTGTATTTAACTGTTTTATCAATGTTTGAAATCTATCCGACAATGTATAGATATGTTGGGGTCCAATGAAAGTGTTGAGCGCTATGACTAATCTTACGGTAGAAAAAAATCTTACTTTAAAAATACGACATCCAATTTTGGCTTTGCATAGCTGTATTTCATTTCCCAATAAACCGATTTTCAAAACTGAAATTTTAATTTTTTGGCGTTGATTTGATTATTATTTTCATAGAACATACTTGGTCTGTCAAAATTACCAGTTCATCAGTATATTGGAATGATGATAAAGATGTTTGAAATGTGCGCTTCGGGTCATATTGACCCGAACGGCTTTGGAGGGTTAATAACTGACAAAAAAAACGAAAATTCTTGTGAAAATATTTTTTTTTTCAAAATTGCATTTCTGAAGAAAAAGTTAAGTCGCAAACATTTAAAAAAACACCTCAAAATAAGATATAATTATAGATTATAATCCATTCATCTTTCAATTCATCTGATTGTAAAATAAGCCTGATTCTTTTGATGTTGTGATAAAAATAAAGATTAATAGAATCAAACTTAAAAAATATTTTTAAGATTGAGAACCATATTTTTGCACAAGAAATCAGAATTTATCAACAAAAAAAAACCGATTTTATACACTTAACAGGGGATTGTAGCCTTTCTTACAGTCTTTAAATTATATTTGAATACACAAGACACAAAATAATAAATAAATGATAGATTTATAAATTCTGAGAATTGATTAAAGTATTTCGAACGTAGTAAATCCTAAATGAATTTAAGAAATAAGAATTCAAAGTTATTTATAGGATGAAGGTATTTTGAAATAATTATAATTTTCACATAAATAATAACATAATTGTAAACTAATTGAAAATTTTTGGATGATTGAATTCTGGGATATCTTGTATGATCCCGTTTCTATGACATTATGATCTTATATCTTTAAAATAGAAGAAGTCTTAAAATGAGGAGTATAATTTTTAAAAAAGATGCCTAATCATGTGTTTAAAATAATTCAATCTCTCAAGTAAAGGAAGAGAATATATGGAAAAAAGTAAGTGATTTTACAACTGCTAGACTAAAATACGATGCTTCAACGTAGATTACAATAATCTATCGAATTAACTATAGATATTTAACATTTTTACAACTTTGAAATGTCAATATTTTCAATTTTTTCATTTTTTAAAATATGTCTATTTTATCATTTTTGTCAATTTTGTTAATTCTATTATTTTGTCAATTTTACAAATTTTATAAATTTTGTAAATTTTGTAAATTTTGTAAATTTTGTAAATTTTGTAAATTTTGTAAATTTTGTAAATTTTGTAAATTTTGTAAATTTTGTAAATTTTGTAAATTTTGTAAATTTTGTCAATTTTGTAAATTTTGTAAATTTTGTAAATTTTGTAAATTTTGTAAATTTTGTAAATTTTGTAAATTTTGCAAATTTTGTAAATTTTGTAAATTTTGTAAATTTTGTAAATTTTGTAAATTTTGTAAATTTTGTAAATTTTGTAAATTTTGTAAATTTTGTAAATTTTGTAAATTTTGTAAATTTTGTAAATTTTGTAAATTTTGTAAATTTTGTAAATTTTGTAAATTTTGTAAATTTTGTAAATTTTGTAAATTTTGTAAATTTTGTAAATTTTGTAAATTTTGTAAATTTTGTAAATTTTGTAAATTTTGTAAATTTTGTAAATTTTGTAAATTTTGTAAATTTTGTAAATTTTGTAAATTTTGTAAATTTTGTAAATTTTGAAAATTCTATCAATTTTGTAAATTTTGTAAATTTTGTAGATTTCGTAAATTTTGTAAATTTTGTTAATTTTGAAATTTTTTTTAAATTTTGTAAATTTTGTAAATTTTGTAAATTTTGTTTATTTTGTAAATTTTGAAAATTTTGTAAATTTTGTATATTTTGTAAATTTTGTAAATTTTGTAAATTTTGTAAATTTTGTAAATTTTGTAAATTTTTGTAAATTTTGTAAATTTTGTAAATTTTGTAAATTTTGTAAATTTTGTAAATTTTGTAAATTTTGTAAATTTTTTAAATTTTGTAAATTTTGTAAATTTTGTAAATTTTGTTAATTTTGTTAATTTTGTTAATTTTGTTAATTTTGTTAATTTTGTTAATTTTTTAAATTTTGTAAATTTTGTAAATTTTGTAAATTTTGTAAATTATGTAAATTTTGTTTATTTTATAAATTTTGTAAATTTTGTCAATTTTGTAAATTTTGTATATTTATTAAATTTAGTTAATTTAGTAAATTTTGTAAATTTTGTAAATTTTGTAAATTTTGTAAATTTTGTAAATTTTGTAAATTTTGTAAATTTTGTAAATTTTGTAAATTTTGTAAATTTTGTAAATTTTGTAAATTTTGTAAATTTTGTAAATTTTGTAAATTTTGTCCATTTTGTCGATTTTGTCGATTTGGATAGTTTTGTCCGTTGTGTGAATTAAGTCAATTGTCAATTTAGCCTAGGTAGTCAATTTAGTAAGTTCAGTAAAATTAGTCAATTTAGTCATTTAAATAATTTTTTTCAAATGTCTAAATTTGGACAATTTTGCAATTTTGCAATTTTGTCAATTTTGCAACTTTGTCAACATGGATTTTTTTTTTCATTTTTGTCGTATAGTTAATTTAGCCCAGTTTGTCAATTGTTTCCAATTTTGTAAATTTGGTCTCAATTTAGTTATTTTTGTCAATTTTGTCAATTATGTCTATCTACTTTTTCATTTTCCTCATTTTTTTTATCGTTATTTTTCAGTATTAAACTTTATAAGAAAAACTATCAAATGAAAGATATAAAATTATAGACAAATAGAATTATAATTGTAATGATGATGATATTATCCAATTGAATTGAAAAACGATTATATGTCAGTTAATTCATAGGAAAAGAACATTTGGAACGGCAAGTGGAATTGAATGATGCATAAACTTATACTCGACAATATTTAAAATATTTATTTTTGATTTTTGTCTTTAACTTGTCAGGATACATGCTACTGTTAGATGAGTTGATCTCAGTATCACATTATTTTTTTTCCAATAAGATTCTATTTTTCCTACCCAGCATGAGAGCAGCAGTGGTATCAAGTTTCAAATCGAATTATCAGCTGGGTGAAAAATTACCGTTTGAAGACCTTCATTTTAAACCTAATTACTTTCAATGCGATTTTCTCGAAACAGCTTTCGCCCTTTACTAAAATGAATCAACATAGAAATCAAAGTTTTTAACATACCTTTCAGGGGCATTCTTACTTATGTACTAGTAAGAATGCCTCTGAAAGGTATGCTAAAATTTTGTCATTTCTGTCATTTTTATCATTTTTGTCAATTTTGTAATTCTTTTTTCAATTTTGTTTTTTTTTGCCAATTCTGTATAATCAAGTTTTTCAATTTTCTGTTTCATCAATATTGACAATATGTTTTATCAAATTTGTTTACTCAATTTTGTCAATCTTTTCAATTTGGCCAAAATGATCAATTTGGACAGTTTTTTTTTGTTTCATCAATTGACCTATATGTTCTGTCAATTTGGTCAATTTTTTCAATTATCTCAATTTTTTCAATTATGCCAATTTTTCAATTTTGTCAACTTTGTCGGTTAATTTCAATTTTATCAATAAGGTCAAATTGATGAAACAGAAAAAAACTGTCCAAATTGATCATTTTGGTCAAATTGACAAAATTGAAGAAACAAAATTGGTATGCCAACGAATGACGCGCAACGTAAGGTCGATTTTTGAAAACGGGCACATTTTTTGCCATATTTGCAAAATTTGTCAAGTTTGTAGAATTTATCAAGTTTGTGAATGTTGTCATTTTTTTGTGTTTTTTTTATCAATTTTGTCAACTATGCAAGTGTGGTCCAATTTGTAAATTTTGACGATTTTAACAATCATGTAATTTTTGTAATTATAGACTATTTTGAAATTTTTGTAAATTATGTTAGTTTTTCAGTTGTATGATTTATATTTATTTTATCTATCCAGTTTTGCCAAATTTGTAAATGTTATCATTTATGTCAAACCATTCAAAATTTGTCAATTTTGATAAATTTTTGTCAATTTTTGCCATATTTGCGAAATTTGTCAGGATTAATAAAACTTGATAAAAGTTTGTAAATGTTGTGTATTTTGTAGTTTTTATTATTTTTGTCAATTATGTAAATTTGGTCCACTTTGTAATTTAAGAAAATTTAAACAATTATGTCATTTTTGTTGTAAATGACCATTTTGACATTTTTGTCAATTATGTCGGTTCTGTTAATTTGTTTTGTAAATCGTCTAGCACTGGATTGCATCTGAATTTTTGGACTTTAATCTGAATTCTGAAACTCACTATTTGACCCGATTTAAGTTTAAGTTTTAAATCAGAAATACTTTTAAGTCCAGGGAATTCAACATCTTGAAATTAACGCGTCTGTTCAAAAAAATCACTTTAAACTTTAAAACATTTGATATAATTAAATTGGGTGAAACTTTTTGTCGATGCATTTTCGTTGGAACAGGTTGGAACGTGAAATTAGACCTATTTTAAATGGGTTTTTTTTTTATTCGGGTAGGGCCAATAGATAGCGTCGATTTTTTAAATAAATGTTGCGAAATTTCAAAAGCGTTTTTTTTTGTTCCGAGTTAACTAATAGTTTCTAAACTTACTACAAAATTATCTGACAGATTCCCGCTTGTGTCGTAGTATCGAAGCCCACCATCGCTGCAGAAGAATGCGATGTAGGCTCTAGGCCCATCGGTTTGATATGGCAAATTCGGGGTCGTACCCCTTTTTGAGAATCCGTATTACCACAATATCATGTTGGAGCTTCGGCTCTTAATTTCGGTTTGGTTAACACTGAAGTGGTAAAAAAGAAAAAAATTAAATTTAATGCTAGAAAATTTATTATACTTTTCTACTCCTACCTCCCGCTCGTTTTGTCGTCATTAAGTCATCACGAGTGAGAGTGGAGGTTGTAAATTTACCATTATATACAGCGAGCGCGCCCATCGTGTATATGACGTCATGTATAATTTAACGTCATATATACGATAATCTTGATTTTAGTGATTGCTGGTTGTGGCTAGCAAGCCAAATTGACACGTTTTTTGAAGTGATGATTTGATGATAATTACTATGAAAATTTATTTTTCAAACTATTTTGTTTTTTTTTCTTTCTTTTATAGATTTAAGAAGAAAAAAAATCAATTTTTTTAAGATAAAAGTCATTTTTATTGAACTGCCCTGTTTCGCAAAAACGTGAAAAAAGTTTACAAAAAATCACACCAATACACACAAATACACTGACATCGTCTGAACTCGACGAACTGGTTCGATAGGTACCTTTAAAGGTATATCTATGACCCATAATTAATGATCTCCCAAATCGACCGATAACTATACCTTTCTGAAAGAAAGGTAAAAAACATTCACGATATCGGATAATATTATTAATTAATTAAAGTAAGCAGTTGATAAAGATTTCTAGATGAAATTCAAATCTATTTTTTTTAAATCGTAGTACCACAGTTCAAAAGGTTATAAATTCCTTTAAATGGGTGAACACTCTTCAAAGATTTTTAAATGATTTAGGTACTTTATACGCTCATTTCTATAAAAACGGATTTCTCACTTTAAGCAATTAAAATCAAAAAGGTATACCTAAGTTTGTCAAATTTCCGGATATTTGACACAAAATTTGAAGAAGGTCCGGTCCAGGCCGGAGTCCCAGGTTTCTTTGAGAAAAGCCCAGATTTTGCCCGGATTTATTGACTTTATTTGTAGAATCCTCCATAAAAACTCTTATTGAGCTATAAATTTTCTTCATTTTTGCGTGCAAAAAGGAATTTTGTATGGCAGCTTTTATCTTAATCATCATGACAGATGCTTTGAAAGCCTAAAATACCATTTAAAATCTGCTGATTTGTCTTGATGAAAAAAAAAAAAAATATTTCAAGTGATTTCTTTTTGATATTTACTGAATAACTCTGTGGTTTTGACCGAATTTGGCCAAATATTGTTCAGATTTTGGATTGAACATTTCCAAAATCAAATGCCTGGATTTTACCAGGTTTTTATTTGAAATTGCACGGATTTGCTCGGCCTGGATTCCTTTTAAATTTGATTGATGATTTGATTCATTAACATTACGATGTTTCAATCATTCAATCAATCGAAATAATTATTCGCCTCATCTGATTGAATGAGTTTTCAAGTATCACGTTTCAACAAGCAAATTTTTTATGGAAGGCACTAAAACAATATTTAATATCATTTTTAAAGTCACGTTGGTGTGTTTATAAGCCGTTCAAATTTACCGATCCACTGCACGAAGTGAGAAATATTCGTCGAATGATCCAAACATGCTTTTTGGTTCCTGTTGCATAACTCTTCTGAAACTATCCCCTCGAAAGTTCCACTGCTACTAAATGGTTTTCATCTGATGTAAGGAATCAAATCCTGCACCATCAAATGAACGTGAATTTTTTCCTTGTTCATGCAAACTTATGAATTTTCACACTTTTGTGGAAATTGGCGCTGGCTGCGAAAAAAAGAAAAACATCGTTCTGGCAGTTTCGTTACCATGAAAACTGTCAAAATCACATGTTTTATGGAGGAGAAAACCCAGTCAATGGAAATGCAAACAACGCATGCGCATGATTTTCCCCTCTAGAGTCGTTCGAAGCTTTCCCCCTTCTGATTGAGGGGAGACAACATGAACTTTAACTGCACCTTAGAAGGCTTTCACATCGTATTTTTTGTGGATTAAATAATGATGTGGAAAATAATGATGATGTCATTTAGAAGAGATTAACAATTCTATATGAGATTAAGTTTTTGTCAGAAAATATTCTTTCAATTGACTACATTAAGGAAAATGAAAATCAAATAACTTATTTTCAAAAAGAATTTGTTGTAAAATGTTGTTGTTTTAACATGGGATTTTTATTCTTTGGGATGATCCATACTTACTCCATCCATTTCTAGTTTATATCCTCTGCTTCATATCTTTTTATTTTTTTGTTTTTTATATATGATCAGGATTTCAAAATTTAATTAACTGTTTAAATTAGATACGAAATGTTACATTATTATTACAACTAAATGAAATGCTTAAAACGTTCAGTGAAACTTCAACAACCAATATTTTTTTTAGATTTTGTATCAAAAACATTGAAAGCTTTACATTGAAAAACGAAGCTCTCAATGTTTTCTGATTTTAAACTAATTAACGTCAACGAAGAACAATTGTCCAAAAGTTATCGGGCTGACAATCAAAACTTTGGACTCACAAAAAATCTTTCTGATTTTCTAAAGCTTCACTCAGAACCAGAGCAAAATTGCTTTATCAACAGTTTTGCTATCGAACAGTTTGTCTTATGAAAGCATTTTTCATACACCATTTGATCCGGTAGCAACAATCAGAAAAAATGTGCATATTTGGTGAGAAAAGGCAACGGTTTTTGTTTCTTGGAATCTCAATTCAGCCAAACGTTCTGTTTCCGGTTAAGGTGAACGTTGTATCAACAACGTTAAGTTAAAATAAGTTTGATGAGCAGTGAAAATTTATTACCTGGAGGATTTCTATCCTGGGTTAAAAAATTTTTGACCACCATTTTGAACCAAATATAGTGTATTTTACCCCAAAGATACACCATTGAATTCAGAAAAAATTCATTGTGTCTGAAAATGTTGGTGTTTTCCCGCCGACTGTCACTGTTGGCGTTCGACGAAATTGCATCGAATCCCATGGCCAGAAGACTTTCTTCATGGAGCACTTCTGTTCCAATTGCTGGAGCGCAACATATATTTTCCGAAACTACCGACCATCCTCGTTGTTTTCCGTTCGTTCGAGCTGGGAAGTTAATCGAAAATGGCGCGGAAAATGGATAGCAGCCCAGCAACTGATGCAGTTTGCCTGCCAACAGCTGATCTAGCAGAAAGTTTTTATCGGTTTTTACAAATGGGCCTATCGATAGGGCGGAAACAGTTTGTGGCGGTAAATTTTGGCGGAAATGTCGTAAACTGTCTATCTTTTTCGAACGACTCGAAAAGTTCCATTTCATTTCGTTCTTCCGTAATAGGATGATATGAATTTTTTAAAGAAATAAATTTCAATTGAAATTCAAAATTTCAGAGTTTAAAATTGGTTTTCTGCCGAAAATTGAGGGGAAATCGTAAGTATGAATTAAACTTTTATTACTCCACCATAAAAAAAATCAGCTACAAAAGAATGAATTATTCCATGTTTGTTATTGACCTTATATAACTTAAAAAATCATATCAGCAAAATTGGACATAGAAACTTGATAATTTCTTGTTTATTGTTTTGAAGTAGATGAACTCTGAAATAACTTTACGATTCAATGTTTTTGAGTTGTTAGGCAGCTTAACCAATAGTCTAATCTAAATGGCCTGTATGATCAAACGAGTATTTTGAAATTGAAATTTTATAGCAATTCCCAGACAAATTCGCTTCCAGTTTTGCTGCAAGCTATTTGCATACCGTAAATATAAATGTGATTTATCCTTAAATATTAATAATAATTAATATGTTGAAGAACAGATTTTATTTTGAATTTGGGTCTTTATATAATCAGGACCGCGAAAAAACTTAAGCCGAGAAACACTGAAAGCCTGCGTTCTTTATCTTCAAATTTACTGAGCTGAATATTAAAATACAGTATTTTTGGATCACTAAAAGTGTTGCGTTTAATTTGGTAGAATAAACTATCATCATAAGATTTATTACATTTGAGTTATGTTTTTAAGTGTAGAACATTAGTGACAAGTGAAAAACGAGAAGTCTCGTATTTGACCCGCAATGTGTTAATTCGTTGAATAAACAGAATAAAATCAGAACATAAAAGCCAAATTGAAAAAGTGGTTGGGTTTGAAAAAAAACAAATAAAAATGTTTCATTCATTAAAAAATCTTATTCAGACATCCATTTTAGCATTTTGAATAGACACTTCAAACTCAGAAAAAAAAATTCATCGTAAATTTCTTTATCTGAAACAATTTGAATTCAAAAATTGTATTGCTAGTTAAAAATGAAAAAAAAACAATTAATAATTCACATGAGATTTTTTTGGAATTTTTAGTTCACAATTTCAATAGTTTTGTGGTGCTTTAAATCTTTATTCAATTTTTTTGCATCTCTTTCAAATCTCTTCTTTAAACTCAACAAGTATCATTAGAAGAAAAGTATTTCTACAAAATGATCAATTCAAATTATGATAAATCTTTCAAATCTGATTTTGAAGGCGATGGAAAATTTTCGAGAAATTCGAGGGTCGAAGAAAAGGAAGAACAGAAATAAGCCGTAATTGTTATGAATTTCACAAAAAAAAAAAACGGATCACCCGACTGGACTTGAACCCGCAATCTCCGCTTCAATGCGACGGCGCGTTAGAAAACTGCACCACACTGCACTGATTCGAAATAGGGCAACACCTCTCTGTGTAACCGGTCTGTTCGGAACCTTGAGCAGCTCTGATTGATTCACCTTCACCTGATTGCTTCACCGTAAGTAGGAACAATACCGAAGCAATTGACCATGTGCGCGCTCGACAGAAATCCCGAGTCGATGGATGGTGATCAGTGATGTCAACCTTCCAGATTTTTTCTTTTTGTTTTTTCGTCATACATTTTTTTAAGTTAAGAATTTCCAACTTTTAACTTTTCTTCCAGACACAAACTTTTGAGTATGGATATGAATTTTTTAACAAAACTATAAAAATTATGAATTTTTGTGGTAAAATAGTGGGAAATGGTTTGAATAAGTAATTGAATGCATCGGAAATGGATATAAAACAGGGAACTAAACAAAGAACGTGTACTGCCAATGCTGCCACAATGCTCTGATTATTATTGATAGTGAATAGAATGTATGATTATACTTTAAAGTAATCAAGTAATCAAGCCATTAAGAATTTTCCAGAAATTTCTTTAAAAATCGTCCAAACTTTCCCGAAAAACAGTTGACATCTCTGGTGGTGATAGAGATACAAGAGAGATCAATAGGAGGCAAGAACACATGCGAGCAGGGATGCCAATGTGTCTGATTTTTTAGGATTTGCCTGATTTTTAGAGGCTCAGCCTGACAGCATGAAAAGCCATAGTTTTTCCCTGATTTTTGGAATGACTGATTTCTCTGAAACTTGTACATTAGACTGAGTCGATTGGGGGTCATTTTTGAATTTCTCAAACCCTGGGGTCTAAAAAGCTTCCTCTTGGTCCAAAACTCATCCATGATTTTTTGCAGAATTTTTAAGTAACGTTTACATGAGTAAATTTGAACTTTTAGGTTTGTATGGGAAAATTGAATATTTTGCACTGAAAAATCAACATCATTTTTGATTCTTCTGTGGAACCAAGTCAGCTAACAGTTTTTGTGCCAATTTATAAAATTCCTAAAGAAAATTTTCCGCTGAACAAAGTTATTAGCTGTGTAACAGAGGTATGTCTTTTCACATTGATAAACAATAAATTCAATTGACATCACTGCTGGAGCCTCGCGAAGCATTGAATGAAAAGTAGCCATGCAATACCTAACTAGGCACCCTGCAGAGATGTCAATTGAATTTATTGTTTATCAATGCGAAAAGTCATACCTCTGTTAAACAGCTAATAACTTTTTATCCTAATAAGATACGAAGTTACGGTCTTCCACAAAGTTGTTCAGCGGAAAATTTCCTTAAGGAATTTTATAAATTGGCACAAAAGCTGTCAGCTGCCTCGGTTAAAAAGAAGAATCAAAAATGAAGTTGATTTTTTAGTACAAAATATTCAATTTTCCCATACAAACCTGAAAGATCAAATTTACTCATGTAAACGTTACTGAAAAATTCTGCAAAAAATCATGGATGAGTTTTGGACCAAGACGAAGCTTTTTAGACCCCAGGGTTTGAGAAATTCAAAAATGACCCCAAATCGACTCAGTCTATTGTACATGTGAAGAGAATAGGTGGAATTGAACTGCATTTTATACCACTGAGAAGGAAAAAATGTGAAGCGAGACAAAAAAAATGTCCTCACTTTAACCGAGATTTTCGTTACTCTTTTGTATCTTGATTTTTATTTCGCACGTTCCTGAATTTTGAACAAAAATGTTGGCAACCCTGCATGCGAGGTATAAATGGAGTATATCGATGGTGCTCGACATGTAACGCGTCGTGTACTAAAGAGGAGATAGTGGGCTTAAGTCCTGTCGGTGAGCCGTTGTTTTTGTCAAGAAATTAATGATACTTACGCCTCATGTTCGTCGACCTCATATTCGGCCTTTTCTTTGATCCTCATGTGTGTCTAAGATTTTTATCTCCTGTAAATCTATTTTTAAATGAATTTTTCAACAAGCTTGCCTGTGATCTAGGAGTAACATGCTAAAAAGACTGAGTCGATTGTGGGTAAAGAACAAATATCTTAAGTTCTTAAATTCACAGGAGTCACAGTCACAGGAATTCGGGAGTCTTGAAAGTTTTATTTGATATATAATGTTTGGCAGGATTTTTAATGTACGAAGTGAATCTTAAGTTTTGAAGAAAAAAAACAGGTTTATGTTTTGACAAACCCTTATGATTTTTTTATTTCAAGACGACGAATTTCTGAAAATATCGGTGACAAATTATAATTTTTTTTAAAAATCTTTCCGTAGCTTTGTGAACTAAATTGAATTCGGGGAAAAATAAAAAAAAAGATATTTTGTGTTTTCAGAGGATGTTTAAAATTTTCGCGGGGGAACTGCTTCAATCAAAACACTCTAGTGAAAGACTCAACACTTAGTTGACATTTGTGTGTACCTGTTTTTGACAGTCTGCAATTTTACATGACCTTATCGCGTTTGAATCAGTGGGCTGAGATAAACGGAGAATCATCGTCAATGATCAAATAAATTTTGCAGCCAATGATTGAATTTGTTATAATTTGTTGAAATTTGTAAGAGAAAATTAGAAGGTTTCAGTTAAAATGAGAGAAGCCGGTGCTCAGAGAGAGTGAAAATGTGCTAATTGTTGCAAATTGTTACGATTTGTTAAGCAGTTGTGGAATTTTGATCATCACCATTCCAAATGCAAAGAAATCTCTCCCTTGGTTTAAATAGTATATTGGATTATTTATTTAATTCAAATTCGATGTCCTTATAACATTCCGTTTCGTGTAATTTTTAAAGCTTTTAATTCAGAGCTGTTTAGAATATTGTGTAACATAAAAAGTTGTAAAATAAAATAATTTATGATGTATCGGGAAAGAAGCATCACATATGATGGAAAATTCAGTGCGAGTTGAATATTACACGTCTATGAACTTCTATAGACGTGTTAAATTTAAAGGACATGGAAAATATTTAAGACGAGTAATATTTATTCAACACTGATTACTCCTTCGTATGGGATGCTTCTTTTTGTTTACAATATATGTCATGTAAATAACATCAAATAATCGCGCTCCGTGTCAAATATGATATTTGTATCATCAAAATTCAGTGCTGTTAAGGATTCAACTTTTCTTATCTATAAATTTAAATCAATAAATCACGCTCAACGTCTTGTAATCAAGGTTACCGAAAAAAATTCTGTGTTTTTGAGAAAAAAAATTCTGAATTTCTGTGATTTTACCCAAAAATTCTGTGATGGTTTTCTGTGATGCTTTTTCCTTTATTTTCATAGAAAATTCATGATAAATTGGGTCTTTTTTACATTTAAGTTTGCAAAATCAATTAAAATTACATATCCCATCATACTTTTTTAATTTAAGGTAAAAAAATCTTAATTTTGTATTGGCTAAAAAATCATAATTTTGGAAATCGATTCAAAATTTAAAAATTCTGTGAAATCTGTGAATTTTTTAAAATTCTGTGTTCTGTGGCACAGATTCTGTGATGAAAATTTGCTCAAAATTCTGTGAAGTTACAGATTTTTCTGTGATTTCGGCAACATTGCTTGTAATATTGAAAGCTTTTCAATGCCAGTGGTCTTTTTATTCTGTGTATACTTAGAGATCTTTTCTATAACCAACACAAGGAAACAGCATTTTAGATGCCTTTGCTACAATTCCTTTTGGTGATATGAATGAGGTTTAAAGTTTTAAAATATGTCATTTTTGAGTGAAATCATTCAAACTATGTAAGGAACAAAAACTGATTTTGATCGATCTTTCATCCTCCATCCATTAAGATTTTCAGATTTTGTCTAGATACTCTTGTTCTAGCGATACACTTATTTTTAAAAATAAATTTATCAATTCAATAAAAGATAACATTACAACTACTTCAAGACATCACAACAAAAAGATTTTATTCCATTGAACAATTGTATTGCAGATTGCAAAACGGTTTTACTTAAATTTTTAAATTTTTCAAAGATTCAAAAAGAATTGAATCTTCTTTTAAATACTATCAAAATTTCCGTACTTACCACAATTGAGAAAACTCAACAAACAGAAAACTGTGTGAAAATTGTAACTTATCAATCAAATGATGGATTTTTGAAAAGGGATCCGTTTTTCTATGCATCGGAATCATCTATTTGTTAAACATATGTTATCTTCATTAGGAAACTGTTTTGCAACAGATTTGGTAAGTTTAAAATACATTTTCAGCAGATTTTTCCTAAACCTAAAGATTTAGTACAAGTTATTTTATCAAAAAAAACTTATTATTAATTTTTTTTGTTTAATTATTAAAATTCTATGAAATGAGATTAAAATTAAAATTAAGATAATTCAAAGAATGTTTTCTTTAAAATGAATTCAGATCTTATTTTCTAATGGAGGTTTTCGCCAGGTTTGTGTTTTTCATATGCAATTTTTGAATTTTTATTCTCAACCGGAATTCTGCATTTTTAACATGAATGAAAATTTTGAATTCCTTATTTGAAATTTATTTTTGAATCTTAATAAAAAACAAACTGAATTCCTCAGTAAATGTGAACCGAAAAGGGTATTTTATAACAGAATCCTTAACTATCTGTTATTTGAATTTTGAAAAGTTAATATGAATTTTTTTTTCATAAATTAATCCGTAATTCAACTAGTGAATCTGAATGAAATTTCCGAATGATGAAACTCTAATATTTTAATCCTGGATCACCTTTTTGAAACTTTTTTAAATTTTAATTCTGCATTAAAGTAATAAGTAAGATTCTCAAATCCAAATTTTACGAATAATTTGTATTTTTAAATGATTTCTTTTTTAATATTCCGAAATGATGAGTTTCTAACATGGAAAAATATCTAATTTCAGTTTCAACTGGAAAATCAAGATTCGAATCAAGATTTCTTCACAATGATGAACTAAACCGATAATCAGAAATAATAAACTGGGTGCCGATTCCACAATTCGAAAACAGGCAAACAAATTTATTTCTATTAAAAAAAATTGGAACCAGAACATCGGAAATGATTGAAAACTAAGCTAACCAGATACTTTTCCGCACTTATGCGGGCAGAACAAATCCGGGCCATTTGATCTAAAAGCCTTGCAAAATCCGGGCATTCAATTTCGAATAATACTATCCAAAATCTTGGCAATATCCAGCAAAATTTGGAAATTCTTCAAAATCAAATAAAAAATATTTGTGAAATTTTTTTTTTTTTTCATCAAAACACATTCGCCAGTTTATTTGTAATAAATTTGCTCAAAAAATTGTTTTGGACGCAAAATACATTATTTTGATCACGCAATTTGAATTATTCTATGATTTTGCTTATAAAGTGAAAACATTCGGGCAAAATCTGGCAACTTTAGTGAATCTAATCTCATAGAAAATTCGATATTCGAGACTCACCATTGTACTCAAATTTTATACACCAACTTTTTTTTGTGAAAAACTTTTGATAACGATTTTCGAGTAAAGTCTTTGAATATCTTTCAACAAGTGTTAAATTGTTTAAAAAAGCTGTAGTTCTACTGGACCTGAGATAAAAGTTTGAGATTTTGGCCTTTGTTCTGAGTCGAAATTGTTACTTTAGATCAGTGATTGAAATCCTCACCAATTTTCTCATCAGAGGCATTCAAAATACACACTTTGAGGCCTCGCATAGCTATACAGGAGACGATACATATACATTCATTCAAACCTCCTCCCATGAGGAGGATCTGCTCTGAGAGACACTATCCGTTTGCTGCCCCGAACGAACTCTCTCAACGTTCGGTTGCTACATGATGCATGAAGAAGACGAGGCACACATACTCATTTACGTTCTTGAATTTGAATAACTCCAGCCGATAGCTGTCGTTGAGGAGAACATCTTCAACCTCGCCGCAAAGGTTGAGGCAACAACAAAAACAACCGAACTTATTGCGTTGCACGGCCCGCAACGTATAGTGCAAAGAGGGGGGAGAAAAAGAAACGAAAAAACTAGCTGCCTGCGTGCGGTTGCTGTGCAATAATAGCAATAGCAGAAAAACCTCACGCATTCGATCCAGGCACAAACGAGGAGACTCGGGTTCGCTCTGCCTTTTGAATTCGCTTCCCTCAAGCTTGGAACAGGAGATGAGTGAGAGCCATTCGTTTGGTTTTTTGGATTCGCTGCCTCGAATGCATACTGCTTCTTGAAGGCGGGCCATATTGAGAGCGTATGCATCATCGGTTTTGTCGTTTTCGCTGCCTCAAAGCAACCTTTGCTTCCGAGTAAAGCAGTGAGCGAGAGAAGGTTGATCAATTCATGCTCAGCAAAATTCAATCACTGCTTTAGATTCACTTTAGTTGTTCATCACAATTTGGTTAAGAATTTAAAATTTTGAGTTTAGGAAGGAACAGTTTGCTTGACATTTTGAGGCATACATGGAAGGGGGATTGAACTCCAAAAACTCCAATTCGAGTGGAAAATCATTTCCAAGTTACGATAATCTTGTATACAATGAAACTTTTCCATGAATGTTCCGCTGCATTGGCAAATGTCACATTCATATATATGCATGGAGTATGTGGTTGTAGGTGTGCGGCCGACACTGGACTAAGGAAGGTTCCCCCGCGACGTGGTGGCATCTGTTTTGCTGCTTGGTCCGGAACCGTGACGTGACGCTTGACCTGAGATCCGATTGACGCGAGCGCGTGGGCTTGAGTGTGTGTGTGTGTGTGTCGATGGGTGTTGTGACGTACGAGGGGCTAGTCGATCTCAATGCTGAGTTATTGAGTAAATGCATAAATAATAGGTATATCGGAAGGCGTCTTAAATATAGGGCTGCACAGTAGGCATTTAGTTCTAATTGATTCCATCGAACCAAACACATTTTAACCGAAACAGATTTTCCCCCACTTTGATGACGTTATTCGGTTAGATCGTAAACTTTATTGGTCGAACCCGGAACGGAACCATAACAAATGAATCGGTTTTGATTCGAGGCGCCGTCTGTTTGTCGAATACAAATCTTCCGAGACAAGGGTTTCGTTTAGAGACGAGCGCCTTCGGCGTTTTTCGAAAGGGATTTTATGCTTCTAGACTCATGTAGGGAGCAACAACAAAAAATGGGATCCGTATCTGGAACTATGAATTTTAGCCTTCGGATGCCAAAGTGCAGCTCCATGTGGGGGTGAACTTAAACCGCACAGGGTCAAGACTTTTTCTTTCCCCCCTAACCTCAAATTCTATCATCCATGCCTTGTCGAAACCGGTTGCTGAAGACGATCAATAAATCCCTTTTATTGTGCACAATTTATCTTCCGGATGTTCGTATCGTTAGAAGACGACGACTCGAATGCTTGTGTATCGAAAAGTTTTTGGGGCTTATAGTCCCATGAAAATTACTAAGATGATGCTAAGTAAAAATTTTCGCCCAGAACAATGCCCCTACCAAATTTAGCACTGATTTATCGGTTTATGACTTGACCATTTGAGGTTCAGACGATGCGCTCGAGCTGACCGACATTTGGGATTCCCAATCCGAATGAATTGAAACACATGTTCCCTTTTCACAAAAAAAAACTTGGGACGTCTGATTGTTTGTTGGGCGTCGATAAACTGAAAAGCCATATAAAAAAACTACGACTCATGTGATTGGAAGTGAAGCCATTGAAACTTGGAAGGGGGAGGTGTGCCATATTTTATTTTTTTTTTCCATCTTCACCTCTTCCCGAAAAGAGGAGCTGCAACTACAGCACTTGCAACTTAATAAACAAATCAAAAACCTGAGAGAATTTATCATTTTATTGGCGACGATTCAAAAACGCAACGAAACAGAAACAAATTCGTACCAACAATTTTTCAACGCATTCATTGTTGCCCGTATCTACCTGCCTTCAATAAAACCACAAAAATCCGTTCGGACAGAGCGGTCGTACGGAAATTTTATATGCAATTGTTCCATTGCATTTCGAACAAACGTCATTCATTTTTATGTTCGCTTGCATACTGTTCGGTAGTAAAAGTTGGATGTTAATATGAAGGTAAAATCGATCAATACTCGGGATTCTGTTCCATTTTGAAGTGGCATTGAATACATAAGTATATTTATTCACTTAAGTTCAGATTTGAATTGTGAGGGGTTTTTTTTGTATAACCATGAACTTCGAGAGAAAAACATGCAGCTGAATGTCAATTTCCTTAAGAAGTTTTCAAAAATGACAAATGAAATAATAGAGAAACAATCGCTAAGCTTACTTTTCAAATTTTTCAAAACAAAGCATTCAAAAATATAAGATCAGTGTAAACAGAATTAAGAATGAATTTAATCAATAACAAAATGCACTTCGAAAAACAATGACAATGAAAAAATGACAAACATGACAATAATGACAAAAATGACAAAAATGACAAAAATGACAAAAATGACAATAATGACAAAAATGACAAAAATGACAAAAATGACAAAAATGACAAAAATGACAAAAATGACAAAAATGACAAAAATGACAAAAATGACAAAAATGACAATAATGACAAAAATGACAAAAATGACAAAAATGACAAAAATGACAAAAATGACAAAAATGACAAAAATGACAAAAATGACAAAACTGACAAAAATGACAGAAATGACTGATTCAAAGCAATTGGAAGATTCCTTTTAATTAATTTACGGTTTCTAAAAGTTTTAAAAATTTTAAAATTTTCATATTTTTTAAAAAATTCAAAAATATTTAAAATTTCAATAATATTAAAAGTGTTAACGTTTTTAAAATTTGAAAAATTTTAAAAATATCATAAATTTTTATAAATCTCAAAAATTTCATAAATTTCATAAATTTCATAAATTTCAAAAATTCATAAATTTCATAAATTTCATAAATTTCATAAATTTCATAAATTTCATAAATTTCATAAATTTCATAAATTTCATAAATTTATTAAATTTCATAAATTTAATAAATTTCATAAATTTAATAAATTTCATAAATTTCATAAATTTCATAAATTTCATAAATTTCATAAATTTCATAAATTTCATAAATTTCATAAATTTCATAAATTTCATAAATTTCATAAATTTCATAAACTTCATAAATTTCATAAATTTCATAAATTTCATAAATTTCATAAATTTCATAAATTTCATAAATTTCATAAATTTCATAAATTTCATAAATTTCATAAATTTCATAAATTTCATAAATTTCATAAATTTCATAAATTTCATAAATTTCATAAATTTCATAAATTTCATAAATTTCATAAATTTCATAAATTTCATAAATTTCATAAATTTCATAAATTTCAAAAATTTCATAAATTTCATAAATTTCATATATTTCATAAATTTCATAAATTTCATAATTTTCATAAATTTCATAAATTTCATAAATTTCATAAATTTCATAAATTTCATAAATTTCATAAATTTCATAAATTTCATAAATTTCATAAATTTCATAAATTTCATAAATTTCATAAATTTCATAAATTTCATAAATTTCATAAATTTCATAAATTTCATAAATTTCATAAATTTCATAAATTTCATAAATTTCATAAATTTCATAAATTTCATAAATTTCATAAATTTCATAAATTTCATAAATTTCATAAATTTCATAAATTTCATAAATTTCATAAATTTCATAAATTTCATAAATTTCATAAATTTCATAAATTTCATAAATTTCATAAATTTCATAAATTCCATAAACATCATAAATTTCATAAATTTCATAAATTTCATAAATTTCATAAATTTCATAAATTTCATAAATTTCATAAATTTCATAAATTTCATAAATTTTATAAATTTCATAAATTTCATAAATTTCATAAATTTCATAAATTTCATAAATTTCATAAATTTCATAAATTTCATAAATTTCATAAATTTCATAAATTTCATAAATTTCATAAATTTCATTAATTTCATAAATTTCATATATTTCATAAATTTCATAAGTTTCATAAATTTCATAAATTTCATAAATTTCATAAATTTCATTTATTTCATTTATTTCATTTATTTCATAAATTTCATAAATTTCATAAATTTCATAAATTTCATAAATTTCATAAATTTCATAAATTTTATAAATTTCATAAATTTCATTTATTTCATTAATTTCATTAATTTCATAAATTTCAATTATTTTAAAAAAATTTAAAATTTTATAATTTTTAAAAAAATTTAAAATGACAACAAAAAATGTTTAATTACAAAAATTACAAGAGCTTCAAAAAGTACATAAATTAACTTTCATCAATTAAGATTATGATTTTGATTCCTTAATGTGAAAACTTTTCACAATTCTGATTATGAATTTGAACCTTCAGGATTCAGAATGAAGGCTGAATCCGAAGTCTGAAATTTGAACTTGAATTTTGAGCCTGAAGTCACAATACGATTCTGAAATCTCCACCTTATATTATAATGTTCATTCTGTACTCTTAATCTTAATTTTGAGTACAGTATACGCAAACTTAATTGTAAAAGAATGGTAAATATTGAATAGGTGTCCTGCGTTAAGAAGTTCAGATTAATTTTATATTCTAATTACATGTGGTAAAAATTTACTTAAAAAATTATTCAATAAGGTTTGAATGACGCGTTGATTTCCCTGCCCAACGCTTCATAACTGTTTTTATAAAAATAATGTAATGTAAAAGTCTATTACTGAAAATGGTTAGATCTCACTATTTACTTAAAAGTTATTAGGTCACATCGAAGGGATTCTTCAATGATTCGGATTCGTGCGATAGGAATGACAGATGTTGTTTTGATACTGGGAAACCCCATTTTAATTTTTTTTTGTGTATGAAATTTCTTTAACTTTGGCATTGCCAGCTCAGAAAAAAAGGTTTAAACCAATTATTTTACTTAGATTGTCATTTAAAAATTACTCACCCACCACTTTCTAAAAAGAAAAATAACCACTCACCGAAAGTATTTTAATACACTTGAATAACCTGACCTAGCACCTATACGCTCCTGCATTCCTAATCTCTCGACTTACGGTCTATTTGCGGTCCCCCGAAGCTCGACGACGACGCATGGATGAAGTGCGGGGCCAAACATCTCCATTCATAAATCATCATTCTAAACCCAAACAGCAACGACCAGCCATGCCAGCCAAGCCCATCGTTATGGAAACTAGACAGAAACTCTAGCCAGGTACGCGAGCCCTGATTTGCTGCTACAATGTTCACGCCAGCCAAATCTTTTCCGATTTACATACAAATTGCACAATTGCCATTCACTATTTCCTCCAGCCAGACTTGCCAGGTTTTCTCATCCGTTTAGTTTCAGTCGGCCATTCAGCCAGCCATCCAGCCATAGACTCGAAGGTTGACCACAGCCAGCGTGAGTTGTGTGCCCATGTCCCATGTCCAGTCCAATGTCCCGGTAATGTCTCAGCGGCGTGACCGCGGGAATCGATCTGTCTGCACCTTCTTCCGCCCGAATGGCTGGTATGGAACCGAAAATGGGACAACGCAACGCCATCGCTGGCTAGGAGGCGAAATGGATGATGGCTCCTAGTAACGAGTCATTCGCGAAAGACCGGTTACGAAATGGAACACCCGGTGTCCCGTTAACCCTCAAAGAAACCAAATTTTGTTTATTTTTTTTTATTGAAAGTATGAAATCTTTAAGTATTGAATTCATCGACTATTATATGAGGTTTGAAAGACTTTGTTCATTGCTCGAAAATCAAAATCAAAACTGTAACATTTTGTGAAATAATTTTTATAAAAATCATAGATTCAGAGTTCAAAATTTCCAACCATAAACTTTGGAGAAATTCAAAATTGAGAGGTTTAGTATTGCTACATAAGTTATTGAGCATGAAATTTAAAATTGTAAAAAAAATCTCAACATCGGTCATAGATTTCGTTTTAAGGTCCATTCCAAACTCTTTTGAAAATTTATTTCCCTGGTTATCAACAAATTTCATTTCTCTTTTATTTTGAGCACAACTATCATCTCTTCGTGTATTTTTGGCATATCGTTAAAAAATACATGCGATTTCTCTTGCTGATAAGTTTCATTATTTAATGAAGCGATATTCACACGTTTTAATACTGTAGGTGGCCAAATTTATAACATTAAACTCATTTGGTATTTTTATGCCGGTAGCCAAAGCAAGGTAAAAACAGCCATAACTTCCTTTTATGATGCATGTGGTGGTTAAATAGCCTTCATTCGATCAGTTGGAAAAATCATCATAAGATTCGTCTCATTTGTTTTTAAATTTCCAAGATCGAACAAGCTTTTTCTGATCTAGTATAAAAATTTTGAGAAATTGAGGGTAAAACCAGATAAACTTTAACCACTATACACCACTTAACGAAAAAACGGATCGATACGAATAGCGCTATCTGGCTTAGACTGTGATAGAGGTATTAGACTGTGATATTTTTGGAACTGTCAGAGGAGCATGGTGCACTGGTTATAAGGGATTTGTCTGGCTGGATTGTCTTTTTTTTTGTTTTTTTTTAACAGATTTCTTAAGCCTCTTGGGTTAATTCTGATAGTTCTGATAGTCCTGGTAGTCCTGATTTTCGAAATACCGTCCTAAGTCTTTCAAAACTCTCTAATTGTTCTGATTTTTGAAGTTGGTCTATAAAATGTCCTGAATTGTCCTGATTTAAAAAAAACCTCTCAATAAAGATTGAGTAAATCGTTAAGTTATGAGAACATCGAATAAATCTGCAATAAAATATTTAAAACTGTTTAACCCGATGGTAATCTTCGGTTGAGATGATATTTAAATGGCGTTTTTCGATATGAACTGCAGTCCGGCCAAAAAGATACTAACTTTTGTTGCATATATTAAGGCGTTTACAGCACCTGTAGTTCGTCTATGTTTGGGCCCGGGGCAATTTTTCTTGGGGGCCTCTATGATTCGATGTTTTCCCAGAGAATACAAAACATTTCAAACGTTTAAAAGAACTAGAGATGAGTTCAGTATACTGTCTTCAAATACTCATATTGTCTGCGTAGAAGATGGTTTCTGATATCTTCAAATATAAACTTTTAGTTTATCACGTGCAAACATTGCGGAAGAGTTGAGAAATATCTAAAAAATGAAAGCTCTGTTTGGATCTGCAAATTTCTCTTTTTTTTATACCCTTACGACCATTTATAATTCCTTGCTTTAGAAAAACTTCTGGATCGATATATTAAATGATAATGATCTTCATTTCATCATTGATCGTCTGGTTTGTGCTTCATTCAATAATATTAACCTTATGACAATCGGGAAGAAAAGATTTGAAACACAGAATACAAAATCCAAAAAATAAACAAAATAACTAAATTCAAAATCCATAAGATAAGATCGTTTTTATGATAATTTGAGAAAAGCCATTTAAAAAATGCTATGCTTAGTTCATGATATTAACTTCAGTAGACGATTAAATTTTGGTTAAATGAGTTGAAAATATTTCAATACTAGTTTAAGGTCTGCGACAGAAATTGGGATGGAAATTTCATAAAGAAACTTTGTACTGGCGATTGCTCTAATTTAAGCAACTAAAGTTTTATTTTAAGATTTTATTTTTAAAAATAGGGAGGGAAAGGGGTTTTAAATTTATAAACCAACGAATATTTCAATAATAACTCTGTTGTGTTGTGCGCCTACTTGGTTGAATGATCCAACTGAATCAAAGCACTCGAAAGATTCCTTTTAATTCAACCACGGTAAGGTAGAAGGTAGTAAGTTGCTATCGAAATACCAGTATATGAACTTTTCATTTACCGTGGTTAAATTAAAAGGAATCTTTCGATTGCTTTGATTCAGTTCAATAATAAATATTTAAAAGTGAAAAGATATAACAATATTCGGAATAAACCCGGATACTGCCCAGGTAAAGTTCTGAAATTTTTATCATAGAGCTTTTCTGCTCTCTCTTAGCACTGTGAGCCAGTTTTGGCAAAATAAGCTGTTATTTTAGTGCAGTACCCATTACTTGGAAAGTTAGGCAAGACGAGAAGACGAGAGAAAGCAAAACGTTTGTATGTAATGAAAATGAAGAGATGTTTTTCTTTATTTAACCTGTTCTGTTCTGAATATCCAGACTGACATGTTTTCTAAAATCTTTTCGATGTCTTCTAAATTTTTTTCGATTTTTTCCCGAATTCGGTTAACATTTTTTTTTGTCCAAATTTTGGGTTGTAAATTTTGAAATTCAATACCAAAATTTTGATATTCTTAGTTCTCAAAATTCGAGAAAATTCCTTCACTTCTTACTTCAGACTCTAGAGTGCTCCCTTAGCTGAGGTAAGAGAAAAACTATTCTCGATATTATTTCAGGGGAGCCTCTTTAGTTGTTATATTTCAAGTTTTCATTCAGATTTTCTAGGTTTATTTCTTTTCATAGATTTGTAAACATTGTAATAGAATGATCAAATTAATGTTAAAGCTTTTTTTCTCGTAGGCAGTTGCCCCTATGCCCCCCTTTAATCCAGCCTTGAACAATAGTAATCGATAGATGTATGTTTTTTGTAATTTATTTGTAAAACGGCTAAAACCGTAAGGCTTTAGGTCCAAA
The DNA here is from genome assembly GCF_029784155.1 of Uranotaenia lowii. Lineage (NCBI taxonomy): Eukaryota > Metazoa > Arthropoda > Insecta > Diptera > Culicidae > Uranotaenia > Uranotaenia lowii. The sequence continues at coordinate 38,587,254 of NC_073693.1, forward strand.
CTCGATTTGTATATTAATAAATGTTTGCTTATTTCTATATCATCACTTTTTTAAGAGAATAGGCATGATGTATGAGGTATGATGTTGAGATAAATGTTTTGGAATTTTCAAGCGTAAGTATGATTCATTATCACACATCTTTCAAGTTATTCGAAAGACAAACATATGTCTGAAGTTTCTCAAATCCACATCCAAGCTTTACTAATCGCAATCATAATAAATACATGGAAATAAACAGGAAGTTCGTTGCTATTGACGTCACTTGAAAACTTGCTTACGTCCTAAGAAAAAATTATTTAAATTTTTATTTCTAATGTTAACTTGTTATCCTTTTGATTTTCTTTGGTACAGGATTTTGAGCAATCGTTTGTAACCTGAAACCTGGTAAAAAATTTATGAGCAATAAAAAGAAATTTTTGCCATCGTCCTTCCATGCTGGATGTGTATAATTTTCTTTTATTTATGATAGACTCTGTCAGATAGAACTTTGATAAATAATAAATATGAACATTTTAGTCATTTAATTTAATCCAAGTTTTTGAAATTTTTATGGTGCAATAATAGGATTTTTTTATTTATTATAAATGGCAACCCTGATTCAGTCAGGTCCGGAATACACGCTATCACAAATCACACGAATTTTCCGAATTAGTGCTTCCACTTTGTCTGCTAGAGAACAATCAAAGCAGGATTGCTATGCAGGATTTCAATCAAAGCAGGAACAAAGTTGATATCAATTTACTATATTTTAATGGTTAATTTTGAAATTGGGATAGAAAAATTCAATAACAAAAATTATATCGATATCTACCATACAATAATCCGTCCAAAAAAGTATGAAATCGCGTGTTGGACAATAATGAACCTCATTTAACGTCTTTTGGTTTAGATGAAACTCGGTCAGGCACTTCAACAAACATTTTTATATCTTTGGGCCACATTTTTAGAATTTTTAATGAAAACTGTCGAAAATTCAGCGAATTTTGTGAAGCAATCTCAAATTTCGCTTTTCCACGAGAATAGCTGTATCTTTTTTTCCAGTAATAAATCGGTCTACAAATTTTGTGAAGCGTTATTTGATTAGTTGAACTAAATTTTGTAAAAAATTCATGAAAAAATATCAACCCAGATATAAATGGCGGCGGGTCAAAGTTGGAAACAAGTGCGCTTCCATCTTTATTTTTTGAACGAAACTTTATGTACCTATTTTTAATTTTGGAAATATTTTTAATAAAGTTGTCTTTTAATTCATTTCAGAATTTTTGTGTACTGAAAACGTAATCTTCCTTGAAGCCTTTAAATCTAAATTTTTAACTAGAATAACCAATATCTATCTTGTGCGCTTTCCAGTGCTCAGTATTTCAATTGACGGCGACAAAATGTTCAGAGTTCGAAATGCTTAACTAAAAAACAAGCCACTGAAAATTTTCAAACATTTCATTTATTTTTAATATTTTTAATCATGTTTTGAATTGATCATGACTTTTTACTTAATCTATGGTAAGTTCGAATACTTGTTCGAAGTAGCAGCTTCAAAGCTTAATTTGATTGTGCAATGTATACTTAATAAGCATTTGCTTTCAATATTCACAATAAATCTTGCAATTCCTTATCAATTATTTTTAGTTTCTTATTGATAATTCAAGAAGTCACGCATTTCCCAATCAGGCAGTCGTGAAATTAATGAAAATTTTTCTTCTTTTTATCAAAGTAAAATCAATCATCTATTACCCTCATATGAGTTTATAAATTTGATTGAGAGTTCACATTTCAAATTGTGATTAAACTTTTATTCAGATTCAAAATACTGCAGCGGAAATTTTCAATCAAGCCATTGAATTCCGAAGCTTTAATTTCTGTTCGTTTTTTTTTTCGAAAATATGAAAAATTTCCATAAAATCCGGAGAGGGGAATCAATAAAGTTTGAGGTATTCCGAAAAAAAAAATCAAACGTCCAAAAGATAACAAGACCAAAATCCAAATTTTGAAAGCTGGCAGTTATTTAACCTCTTGTATTCTCGAGTTTATTGAATTTTTTCGATAAATGAAATTACTTAATTTATAGGTTTTGTTGAATGCATTATTGTAACATGCAAGTTTTTGTTCAATTTATTCGTATTTATTTGTTTTTCGCTTTATTTTTTTTATATCACCCCCCTCGCGATGTTCCAATTCCGAGTGACAAAAGAAGGATATGAAATTTGTTCCGGCCTTATGAACATGACTTAAAACTTTTATCAAGAACTAACCAGGAATAGCATTAATTTAACCCTTTAATGCATGATTTTTTTTTAAATGAAAATAATGATTATTGATTCAGTGAAAAAATAACATTTGAATTCGAATAACAGAATTGAACAGGATTGAAGTCGTTATTTTGAGTACTTCAAAAGTTATGGCCCTTCAGAGTTAAATAATAATTTTTGAAGCTCTTGATTCATTTCTACACAATTTTGCAAACTTCTTTCGACCAAACCTTGTAAATTGGGTGCAGAAAGATGTTTGTAATTGATTGAGATACAAAAACTTATTTTGAATTGCAAATTTGAAGAAATAACAGCGGTTTTCCAAAATCCAATTTTTTTCCAAAAGTAAAAGCTATTGTTTTTGCAATTTATCCGCGTATTTTGTTCGATATCTTTCACATGCATTAAACATCGTAATAGAAATATCATGAGCTATTATCTTTTAATCTCTAGAATGTTTTAAGTGAATACATTACTCAAAATTATCCACGCGTTTGAAGATATTTAATATCAGTGTGGTAATTTTTCCTAATAAATTTATTTAAAGCTTTCCTGTTCATTCCTACCATTGTTTACAAATCAAATATTTATGATTACTCGCATTTTTGTTTTTTTTGGTGTTTTTATACGGGATTTTAAGCCTCTTTGGTTTATTCATCCCCAAACTCGCGTTTTTCTGATTCCAAGGGAAGTTAGGAATTTCCGACTCACTTTCCAATTTCAAGTTGTTCTATGAAAACGTTAACGCGGTTTCCTTTTAGCAGTATCTGTATTAATCTCATCGGTCACCTGTATTTAAACTTTAAAATGTTTAAGGTGTTTTCTCATATCGTTTTTGAAGTTCAACTCGATTTTACTTCTAATAGTGGGTGAGGTTAACTATCATACCAAATCAAGTTGTGCTGTTGATATACTCTACGATTTCTTCTTATTCTAATCTTTTGTTTCAATTCGTGTGAATTTAAATTGGCAAAGTTCAGCTATCTTCTCAAACGTTTTTTCTTCAGCTGTCCTCAATGTCCTTCTCTTATCACTCAAAGCATTAAATCGAAGGAATCCTTTAAACTTGCATTATTGTTTATTCTCAACCACTGCTGTGCTCGGTTATTAATTTTAAGAAATTTCAAAACTAATCTCTCAAACTAGTAATTTCAAGTTGTCTTCTTAACTCGCTTGCTCCTTTGCTTCATCTCAACACACTTGAAGATTAATACATTTTTTTCTTGTTCCTTCATATCTGAAGCTTTCCTCTCAACACGATTAACTCAACACGATCAATTCGCTTGACATTATTATCAACACACTTAGGCTGTCTTCTGAACACGCCTTTTAATTTTCAAGTAGTCCTCTTTACTTGCTTGATATTCTTATCAATACGCTCAGGCTATCCTCTTGACGCGACTTTGGATTTTCAAGCTACCATATCAACTCTCTTGAAAGCCATCTCAATGCGTTCAGGTTGCCCTCTCAACTAGCCCCTCAAATTCAATCTGTCGTTTAAACTCGCTGAAAATTGTTTATGCTATAAGTAAACGTTCCTCAAGACTTATTTAATATTGCAATTTTCTTCTTTTTTCAAGCTAGTACTATTTATACACTTGAGATGAGCATGAACGTATTTCGAAGATTTTCTATTTGTTATTTTCAAACCAGGACAATCACAAAAAAAAATTGTAGAATTCTTTCACACTAGGGTGAGTGCTCCTACTTTGGACCTAGAGCCTACTTTAGTCCTAAAATGTCGAAAATAGTAAATAATTCGTTTTGCTGGCATAAAATAAAGATATTCCTATGCTCACAATGAACTGTTATTCTTCCTAAACCTTACCATACCATTTTTTGCCATTAAAAGTCTTTCTGATACTATTTTCAACGTTTTTAAAAATGTACCTCTTCATCAGTGGTTAACCAGACAGCTCATTTAGTGGGGCGCGTATTGAGAAATTTGGGTGTTTAAGAAAAAATCACGATTTTTTACTGTCTAAGCCAAAGTTTAAAGAGAACTTACTTTCACTGTGAAGAATATGAACCATAATACCCCTTTTCCAAAAATTCATGAAAATCAATGGAAAACTCGGAAAATTTTCAAAGGGTCCAAATATAGGAAACTTTCGACTATGATGTTCCATGTTGAAACCTGACATCACCAAATCTTTGTATCAAAACCAACAAATCAACAATGTTGCGAATTTTTAATTGGGGCATAATTCAGAACCAATATTGAATATTTCCAACAGTTTTGCCAGATTTACGCAAATAAACTATAAGTAAGTAAACACAATCAAGTTTCAGCTATCGTTCTGCTGATAGAGCTGACGTGGAATAAAATTGTTTGTGATATTCATAAAAGAAATTTCGTTTTTTAAATATTAAAAGCTGTAATTCTATCTTATGATAGTAATTGATTGAAGATAACATTTACAAAAAAAATTGTTTATTTATTTTCAAAAAATCAAACTTTTTATAGGAATTTTAGTTCTAGTACCAATGAAAGGAACCGGTCCAGTACCAAAATAGGAACAGTAGGTTCAAAGTTGGAAATTTAAATCATCCATATCTTTGCAAATCTTTCAATAATGGCGAAACCCATGTTGAAAATTTTCATTGAAACTTGCAGATAAAATCATGACTTATAAATGAACTCTCTGAAGGATATAGATTTCCCGTCCATTCGTGAGAAAAACATGCTTATTTAAAAACCACCGCTTAATGGGTCCAAAGTATGGCAACTAACCCTATGCTCTTTTTTTTGCTTTGTTCGAATAAGCTTCCGAAAACCATTTAGATCCACTGCGCTTCTTAGCTATCAATTTTTCACGAAATATGTAATGAAATAATTCACTAAACTCACTTTCTCCGAATGGGTAATGAGTATTTAGTTTATTTTTAAGATCACTTGGTACTAATTATGTTATCGTGAACCTGCGACAGCATGTTTCTTCTCAGTTTGGTTCGTTTTTTTCGTCCGGTTCGTCCAGATTGCCTTAAGTGGCTTTAGAGAAAATACCTGCCACGGTCGCAAAATGTGCAGACTGCTCCAGTATGTCGTCCTGCTTAGCTCCCGCTTGCACTCACTGACTGACTGGTAGACGCACACACGCTCGTGTCGGGTAACCAAATGTTGGTTTAATCCATAGGCACAGCTATAATCGAAACGAATCAAAAATAATCTTATATGTTTAATTTTTAATTAAATATGCAATTTTGAAATACGACGAGTTAAAAGTTTGAAAAATGACACGCAACAAAGTTTTAAACTAATATTTATGGTAATTTTAAAAAAAATATGCATAGATCACATCTATTTCTGTGGTAACGAGTTTAACTTTAAGAACTTTTTACCAGTCGCCAAAGGGTTAACGAGCTTATTGAAGGAATCGCGCGTGGAACGATCGAGGGGGGATTACACAGACAGCTTGAGGCCGTCGTCCGTAGCTTGGTTGGACCACAACAGCGCAGCCACACACGTGGTTTTCGATTTTGTTCAAAACGACGACGATGACGACAGCGATGAAGTTTCGATGCACAAGTGCATTCTCCCACAGGCATTGCAATGGTCCAGCCAGCCGGTTATGTGGCAGCGATTTGCTGCTAGGCTGTCAGGCCAGAATCGATTCCAATGCCATCTGATGCCAACATCCAACGGCCAACTTTCAACAACACTAAATCCCCCCGCGGAACCGGGGACTCGGGAATCTAAGTCGCTCCCCGCGAATTGATGCATTGCAAGACATCACATTCTCTGGACATTTGCGATGGAATGTTGCATCTAGTCAACTGAGTTCTTTAGGGAGCGAATATTTTTGACTGGTGGAGAGAAAGGGGCTCTGAGTTCTAAACGGAACTCACTCACAACTGCTCGAAATTTTTCGAGTGGTTCTGCTCTCGATTTGAAGCTAAAGGAACAACATAAACACAACCGCGCTAGAATGATATTTCATTCATAAACCGAAGAGCACCCACCATGGAATTTCACCGTAGTGAGAGGTTGTAAGATTTTACAAGTAGAACAAAAAAAACCAAAGTCGAAAAGGCTGACCGTTGAGTTTTAATTTTATAAACAAATCACTATTCAAATAACACGAATCATAAAAAAAGAAAAATTTAACAGAAATATATAAAAATAAGTTTAAGAACTAAACAAGAAAAAATAATTATACATGAAACTTGAAATCAAGCTTCATTCTGTAAATGACAGTTTCTATAAGTAAACAAAAAAAAACATGATAAAATTTTAAATTCATATAAAACTGTTTTATAAACTACGAAAATTAAAAGTGATTTTAATTGAATGATTAAGGGGGGGGTAGGGTCTAACGGGTATAAAAAAACACCATTTTCACGATTTTTTTCTAGAGCTATCGTTCAAACAAATGTATTCAAATTTTTTGCATTATACAAAGCATTTTTAAAAGAACATTTAGTAATTTTTTCGTAGAAAAATATTGAAAAATGAGCCGGTGACGGAGCATTTTCGAGGATGCCTTTTAGAAAACAGGATTTGCGGTGGACACTGAATCTCAGCACAGAATCATCTGAATTCAAAAAATCAGAGCAAAATATTTTTAATAGATGTTTTTCTGGACCCCAACGTTTTTATTTAACTTAAAAATATTTTTGTGAAATTTTTGTGGCTGTTTGAAGTAAAAACTACGATTTTTCACTTAAAAATCCGCCATTTTTCACCTATAAAATCTCCCCAAAGTAAAAAAAATCAAAAAAGAAAAACGTTGGGGTCTGGTATTTTATATGTAGAAACTATGTTCCAAATTTGAAAAGAATCGGATAAGTAGTTTTCAAATGACGATGTCCACGGACTTTAAAAATGTACTTTCGAGAAAAACGCGTTTGAAGTTTCTGCTCTTGCTTTCTTGCAGTATTAGATAGGAGGAGATAAAGGCCTATAACTTCTACAGTTTTGCTTCAATTGACTTGAAAATTTGACACAACATTCTTGAAATGTTTTACAATAAGAAAATAAAAAAATAAAAAAATCGATTTTTTGAAAGTGTTAGACCCTACCCCCCCCTTAATGGCAATTCGTTGAAGTAAACATTCTAATGGAAGAATATCAAATGAAAATAAAGTAAATTAAAGACGGATAGATTTGATTAGAAAGCATGAAAGGTGTTGAAAATGAGCCAAGAGCGCGTTATAATCTGTTTACATACAGAAAATTAAAAGTAAACTAAATATAATTTTGTTCTACATGACATTGGAAATAGAAGGTAATAAATTAAGAATTAAGAAGAAATTAAAAAATATATATTAAAAGCGGGGTTAAATTTTAAATTCCTCTCTTGTCACTTAATATCGAAACATCAAGAAGGAAGGATTATACAGAATATTTAAATTTTCAGCAAATTGGAGCGAACTGGAGAAACGCTGGCAGGCAACAAATTGCAAACAATCAACGTTGCATAAAATTGAAAAATTGAGGTATTATAAATCTAAAGCTTGAAAGCAACTCGAATACAAAAGGTGATGCAATGGTCATCTTCTGCAGTTTAACCACTGATCACACTGACATGACACTTAGAACAAAATTTCGTTCAAATTTTGTCTAAAAGCCTTCTACCGTCGACATTGCGCGGCAGCGATTCGAGCATAAAAATTTGACTTAATAGCATGGACTCCAACCTGTTCAGTCCGTTCGAGTAGTCGGAACTGATCGATATTTATCAAATGTCTCGTTTAATTTTCCAGCCGGGCTACAACATCGATCGAAGCGCTCGTTAAATTTTCGAGCAGCCAAAAATCGAAATCGAGTGTCCAGTCAGTGTGGTCAGTGGTTTAACTTTCGCTTTCTACACTTTTTGATTATTCAAGAATTTATCAAATTTTCCCATTAACATTTTTGAAATTTATTTATTCCTTCTAGGGATTTTCGGAAAAAGGGGGAGAGGGTTTAGTAGCTGACAAAAGATTTTTTATATTTCCGGCCTAAATTAATAACAAAACAATTTAAAGAAATGAAAATAAATTGAAAAAAAAAGCAAATCAAAAACATGAATAAGGAATAGGGAGGTTGAAATAAGTTATGAGATTAAGGATAGTTAAGAGAAAAAAAAACAATTAAATCTTAAAGGAATTTTTATAATACTAATACTAGGTAAAGATGATAAAATTTCTAATCTTCAAATAACACCGCTTGTACACTTCTTTTTTGCTTGTTTCCAAAAGTAAATAGATGCATTTGTCGTTTTCCTTTTTCAATGCCTATTTAAAATTGGTACACCCAATTCAAATTCACTAGAATGAAAGATTTTTGAATCAAACAACAAAAAACACAGGGTTGAAGCCGATAGTTGGAGTGTTGAAAGTGTTATGAAGCATCAAAATAAAACAAATCATGTTTGAAAATGTGTTTTTTTTTCATAATTTTAGAAATGCTTTCAAAACGTTTTTATTTTTAGAAAGTTTTGTTTTGGCACTATTTCAGTGAATATTGTATTTTTTGAGGAATGAATTTTCATGAATTGAAGATTATAAACGAGAAGAAGATTAAAAGGAAAATTAAGGTAATGAAGAAGCGATCTAAATTCCATTTTATTTTTTCATCATCACATACCAAATTGGTTCAACACGGACCAGCAATTTTGAAGTGATAGATAATGACATATTTAGTCTTATCTACCATCACACAATCATTAGGTGAAAGAGATTTTATGTGATTGAAGAAAACTAATAAATTTGGATGAATTTTGAATCCGGTTGAAGAAACGAAAATTCGAAAAAAAAGAATCATTTAATTTTTCTATGTCCCAGCATATTTTCTCTTTTATCCTCCTATAAAGTTGATCAACGTCTAAAAAATTTTTAATAAATGTTTTACCAAAAAATAGCCACGTGTTTCCAAAATAATATGATTTCAGTAAGCATTGTTTTAGATCATTACTATTCAATAAAGTAAGGTTGTTAGTTTGCCCGGTTTTATCCGAGTATTCCCGGAGGTTTTAAACGAAAATTGGAAAAATTGCGGTCCAACCAGTGCCCGAATTTCATTTTAATATGCCAAGTATGACCGGGTTTTATTCATTTTATTCTACTATTAAAAAATAGCAAGTCAATCATTTATACGTCCAAAACGCAATATTTTTTGCAAATTTAATAAAAAATAACCAAGAAAGGGTTTTTGGAAGCCTTTAAATCCTCTGAGGAGTTTTGATAAAAACATTTTTTTTATAAATTTTTTTATTTTTTTTTATTTTTTGTAGAGCAATTCCGCGATTTTGCTCTGATTTGTCTAAACATTGCCCGGATTTCGGTCGACAATTTTGGAATCATCAGTTTGGATTTTTGCAAGTTTTAAGATAAAATAACCTTGATTTGTTTGGCCCGGATACGCGTTGAAAAATAAAATTTTCAGTTCATGAAATGAAACTACCATAGTAGTGGGAAATTACTGGGCCCAGAAAGGTGTTAATAAAAAAAAATATCAGAAAATTTTCTCACCACCGGCGCAGTTTTGTTCCAGCAAAAGTCTGGAATCAGGGCTTTTCACTTTTCGATAAAATATGATATTTACAAATCGTATTAAATCATAATAGTAAATTTTGAATTTCAATTTCATTATAAATGCATCGTTCTGGGTGAAGATTTTGCTTGTTTATGAAATTAAGGTTTGCTTATGTACCATTGAAAAAAAATGCAATAAATCTGGTCTTTCAAAATCTCTTTAAGGTGTTCGCCCTCAAAAGAAGGTTTTCTCAAAAAGTGTATACAAGTTCAGATTTACAAACCAACTGTTTTAACTTTACAATTAATTAATGAATTCCTTATTTAACGCATCGAAAATGTTGTAATCATGTGACAGATACTTTATACTTGAAACTCGAGAAACCCCAACATTCACTTCGATTAGTTGAAGTAATGGAAAAAAGATGCATGTCATGAAAAATATTATGTAGATAAGAAACATTCGTAAAACAAACAATTTCAATCTCAAATTTTTTAATTATTTTTTTTTTGTCCACATTTCAATATTTTTATAAAATATAAAATTAATTCTTTAAAAAAGATTTTAAAATTTCATGATATTTGTAAACAGAAATTTCCTATTATAATGGTTAAATAATAAACTTTTTATTCATATAAATAATAAGTATACTACATTTTTGAAATTTGCAAGTTTTCTTTGCAATTCCAAATGTTTAAGTCTTAAAGAAAAAAAGGCATTTTTATTTTTAAATATTCAAATTTAGTCTTCAAAAAAATCGTAACCGAGAAGATTAGAAAAACGACGAGTCGGCGAATCAAAATATAAATAAGTTTTTATTATTTTTATATTTTTAAATCTCCTTTTTCGAATTGATTATTATTTTGAACTTCATCAATGAAAAGTGAGAAATACTATTTGAAGAAAATAGCAACTTCTTAGCTTAGTTATAATCTGTAATGTTTTCTAAATATGTGTTTTGTTTGTACTTTTAATTTTTAAACTAAATATGGAATTATCAATTTCTTACCAGTTTTTTTGCTCATTAAATTTCAATTAAAATTTTTGAAAATGTGTTTTTTTTTCGATATTTGTTTCAATGATGATTGGAACGAATATGATTTATTTGGAATAATAAATAATTTACCTCTTCATAAAATTAAAATGTGATTATCAAAAATTTCTAAACTAAATTTTATTTGCACTTCATTTGATATCAGGAAGAATTTAATTTAAAAAAATCATCTATGACTTCGATCACTGAAGACCTTAAGAATAGAAAAATCTTTTTCCTTTCCAATCTAAAATCGATTGCATAAGGCAACAACATTAACATTTATCCTATATGCAAGAATTAAGAAGAAAATTTTAAAAGTTCCCCGGCGCTGATCCCGAATAAATATGCATTTTTTCTATCAGCTCATGTTTCGAGATAATTTTTGAAAACAGGAAAAAATTTAATCAATAAATTTGTGAACATTACGGAAATTTCGAAAAGAAAGGCTTTTATTCAATAATCAAGTTTCCCGAATATGTACCACGAGTTATTTTGACTTCTGAGAAAAAAGTTAAATATTAAATGTTTTCTTTAGACTATTTTTTTAATTCTGTAGAATTCGAGTATTTAAATGATTTTGAATATTTTTTAAACAGAATGGAATCTTTGTTTTTTTAAAGCATAAATAGAATCGTTTTTGTCTTCAACATAGTTTTTAAATGGGTTTAAGTATACTTTCTTGAATTATTTCAGAAAAAGTTGCAGGTTTTTCAGTTGAGCAATTATTAAAGATAAATTTTATTTAAAACTGATCAATTTTAAAAAAGATTTTCTTAGTAAACCTAGGGTTTTTTTTCACTAAACTTATCTCAAATCTAAATCTTTTTTAATAATTATGAACCTTGCACACATTGTTTCAATTTTTTGCACTTAATTATCTGCATTTAGTATTATTTTTGGCTTATACGAAGTTACAATTTTGATTATAATTTCGTTTTCGGAACTCCATATTCCTGAAATATTGTAATTTGTGCTGCCTTAAATGAATTTTTGAGCAATTTTCTGTCTAAGAGGAAATCGCTCAATTTTTGATTATTTTAAATAAATTGTTTAAAATGTATATGGATTTAAAACATTTGAATCTGTTTTTCTTTGAATTTATTTCATTACTTTATACCTTTTGTTATTTTTTAATTTTTTTTTCCATTCCATTCCATGACAAGCTTAAATTATTTTTAAATACTTTTTTGGCATGTTTATTTCATTTTTTTTTGTTTTCGTTTCTGTAATTGATGTTTTTTTTGCTTATTTCTAGTCTTTTTAGTTTTGATTATTTTTTTTTTTTTGCAATTCAGCTTTATATTTTTAAACACTGGGGTTCTCAACGCCAAATTTGGTAATTTTTTCTGCTTATGAAAGAGAGGATTACAATTCATTAAAGGAAAAACAGATTCAAATTCGGTGTTTTTGTTAAGATATTAGTCAAATAAATTCTTAGATTTAAAATGATCATATGAGATACCCATTCGATATAAAATCTCCTGCAAATTTTAACTGCTTCAATATTCAAAATAGTGTTGAAATAAAACCATGCACAATTAAAGCACCACGATGGAATGTTCAGAAGAAAAAGGTAAAAAAAAATTTAAACAAATAAAACACAAAAAAATATTTTGAATAAAATCAAAGTTTACAATGACTGGCAAATCAAAGTTCGAAATCGATACTAAAGAATATTGATGAAGAGTTGAAAATAGAAAATGGTATAATTAAAGATTATTCGCCAAATATAATTATAAAGATGCAAAAAAAAAGTAAGTAAACTTTAAAATTTCGGATTTAAATAAGTTTATTTTAAATATCAAACAGGATTAATCCAAGTGCACTTAGCCATATAACATAGTTGGCAAACTTTATACTTTAAAAGTTTGAATCGAAAATCCTTGAAATATTTTTAAAATATTTTTTAAATGAAGAGTAAATCACCGTAATATTTAAACTATTTTTAAACTGATCGAAAATTATTCGGTACTTACTTAATTTCAGGTGGCATACTCAAAAATCAAGATGGATGAGATGGAATTATTATATGTTTTAAACTTTTAAAAGAAACTCAGCTTGCCAGATTGCCCAGATTTACTCGGACTTTCCCGGATATTTGTAAAATAATTTTCGAAAGATCCTAATCTATCCGACTTCCCAAATTTCGTTGAACAAACTTCAATTTTTGCCAGGTTATATTCCCTATATTTGAAAAATCGAACAACAAACTCAGGTTAAGTCAGTGTAATTTATAGTTTTTGCATTCGAAAATAAATTATTCCTGCAATTTTTTTTAGGAATAATCAAGAACAGATTTTGAAAGGCCTCCTATACGATTCAAAGTTTTCCAAGGAAATCAGATGAAAATTAAAATATTTCGAAGGGTTTTCTTCTTGATTTTTTGTTGAAAAAAAAATCTGGGTTTTGACCAAATTTGTCTGGATATTGCCCGGGTTATTGGTCGAAAGTATTAAAATCAAATGCCCGGATTTTGCCAGGTTTTAAAACATTAAAAAGCCCGGATTTGACCGGTCTGAGTACGTGTGAAAAATTTCCTGGCAACCTTATTCTCAATATCAAAATTGAAAATTTGTCAAATCTATTTTCAAATATTTTCAAACTTTAATGTGGTTGATTGTTCAAAACTTGTGAAAAATAAGCTTTGAGAAATTATAATTAACAAGAACCTTGACAGCTTGAATTGTTTAAAAACTTTTAAACTGATTCAAAAAATAAATATTAAATTTCATAAATTTCATTCAAGGAACTTGGTACTTGTTAAACTTACAATTTTTTTTGTTCAAAGTTAAAAGTATTTGAATTTATTTGGTTGAAATCAAATCAAATGAGCTAAAATATTAATAATAAGGAATTTCTAAATTATCAGAACTGATGCTTTCAATTTACCATTTTTAGCATTTTGGATGATGCTAAGTTCACATTCAAGAAATAGAAAACGTGTTGAAAAATTATTAAGTTGAAAGGACTTAATTTTTTTTTTAAATCATAAAGTTGTTAAAATATTTACAGGGAAAATCAAATCAGTCTCAGGATTGGACTGTAGGCTTCGGGAGCTGAGTTAAATTGAGAATTAAATCCTTATGAAATAAACAAGGAATAGCCAGAAAAATGTCTGCGTTATATATTCGATACCATTCCATTAATGATCGTGAACAACTGCTTTGAACCAACCATCTCTTAATTGATAATGATAGATACCCTGCGATCCAATGTCACCTCCGTGAAATAAGAACATGACGCCATTGGCTTAATTAGATGGAATCATTCAAATTCATCGACAAATGTGTCACCCACCTGCATGAAGATGATTCATCCTTCCTTAAAGTGGCAAAATCATTTGTCGTAAGCTAGCTGGGGCTCAGTTACAGACAAATTGCTTCAAAATAATAAAAAATCTGCAATTTGCATAATCATTAACACGCGCCCTCACAAGCGCTCGTCTGCCAGACTGCATTTATCCATTGTTTTTTCGAGCTTGAGGTAGTTCATTCCAGGAGCAGCCTGTGTTTATTGAAAGATTTGTGTCAAGGTTGATAATGTTCTTGAAAATTGGAAGAGACAAACTCCGTCATGAATGAAACATTCTTTGGAAACAAAGCGGTGCAAACATTTTCCCGAGAACAGGAAATTTGATTTTTTTTTACTGAGCAATAAGCATTGTTGTGTTTACGGGGTTCGTTTCAAATAATGATCGGATTATCTTGTGAATCAGAAATAATCAGCCGTGAGGCAATTTTTTCACGCATATCACGAACAAGTACTTGAATAACGAGTTGCTTGAGAGGGAAAAAAAGACGACTGCATGGAACATGTAAACAGTCATTAAAGCTCGTTTGAATCTTGCATCGTTTGAGAAGACGTCACCGATTTCTTAAAGAGTCCATACGCTCATTGAGAAAACCCTCAGAGAGAGGAAAAAAAATATCAACAGTCTGCAACATAAGAAGTGTAATTGATCTACACCGGGGATTATTTTTCGTGGAACAAAACATCAAAAGGCGTTCGATGAAGTGGGGGCGTTAGCGAATAAGATACAGCACTTCATGACTGACTGTATACATTTGTCTTCTTTTCGTCTTGGCCATCATTGAAGGGATGAGCTCACAAAACATCAAACAAGTTAGACGAGAAAGGCGGCTTTCCATGCAATGATACGTGAAAAACGAGCCCACATCCATCTAGCCGTATGGCTTGCTGCTGGAGAAGTTTTCAATGAACCTTTTCTTCCGCTTCGATTCATCCCCCCTTACTTCAACCAGCTTCGAGTAATGTAGCTAACATTTGTTTACTCGATGGATGGCAGCTCTTGAGTTTGCTTGAGGAGAGCCCTTACCTACTATCGGTCTGCCTATTCTTTCGAGCTCTACAAGAGACCAATCGAAGCATCGGTGACACCAACTAGGAAGCTTACTTCGAAAGTACCTACGTGGGTGAAGCTACTGGAAATGAGAAAGATTTAAGCTGACAAATCGGTGTGGATGTTTTGACAACTTTGAAGCAACTACATGCACCGGTTTAAAACATAATTAAAGAAAGAACATAAAAAACATAAAATTCTCTAATAGGTCATGAATCTGCCAACACAAATCAAATCAAATAAAATTGTAAAATGTTTCTGACACATATATTGAGAACCAGAAAATCTCAGATAACATATTCTAAATCTTTTTCAATCTTGATATTTGCTGCTACTTTCTCAAATCTGAGTATGTTAAATTTCGTATTTTTTTTTCATTCCTTTACATTTAATTGTCGTTTGTTTTCTGATAAAAGCGATGGCTCATGCTGACCTTTTCTTCAAGAATTAGCATTTATCTGATTGATTCCTTTATATGTAAAAAAAAGCAACACGCTGTTAGGCTTGTGATATAGCTCAGTTGGCAAGTCTGTTGCTTCCTGAGCCGATGTCCGTGAGTTCGAGCCCAAGAGTAAACATCGAACACAGTTGTACCGGATAAGTTTTTCAATAACTGTCCGCCAACTGCAACTTTGATAAAGTCGCGAATGCCACAAACATGGTAGAACGACTATAATCGAAACAAAAAAAATAAGTAACACGTTTTTTTTTGTGAATCCAACATGAGTTTTTAAACATTTCTCCGATTTCTTTTTGTTTTTCAGAATGATTTTTAATCGTTTGAAGTGATGAAAATCGATTTATGTATCGAACCAAAAGCTATCATAATTCTTGCTTTTTTCAAAAACTAGGCCAGAAGTGGATTGAAGCAAAACCATGCAAATTAACAAATATCAACCGAAAACAAACAAATAAATACAGGATCTCAATGAAACTTGCTGATTCCTCGAAGAGATTTCTTTTGCTTAATTTTAAGCGTATATCTTTCGAGAATCTAACCATCATATCATACAAATACTAAAACGTTCAACCAACAGAATTGTACTATGCATGCCGTGACTGAGATTCGATCTCATGCACAATGTACGAATCGATTGGAAACAAATTCAGACGCCGCACAAGCTTACGAACGGAAATATAGTGCCTTTTTAACCCCTAATTCCCCCAAATGTTGTCAACAATCCAGAAAAACACTGGTTGGAATTAAATTAAATTTAAAAAAAAAATAGACTTATGTTTTGTGATTTTATTTTTTTTATTTTAATGCTGTTTTATCCTCAATTCCCCTACATTAGAAAAAAAAAATTAAAAAAAAGCTTGATCGTACTAAAAAATGGTGAACCAAATGTGACCTATGTTTTGTAAATTTTTCAGTGGAATCGAATGAAAGCTATTCTAGCCACGTTAAATGTAGTTGAGGCAGTTTTAACCTCAATTTCCCTACATTTTTCATATAATTCTGAAAAAAAGCATGTTCGGACTAGATAATTTTGAACCGAATGAGACCTACCTTTAGTCATTTTTTTTTCGATCAATCAAATGGAGGCTATTTGAGCCACCGTTCACATCAGGTACTGAAGAAATTGCCGTTTTACAGTCAATTTCCCAAAATTTTCAATATAGTTCAGAAAAAGCTTGTTACGATCGGAAAATTTTGGAACAAATGTGACTTATCTAATATGATATTTTCTGAAGAATCGAATGAAAGCTACTGAAACCTCCGCAAGCTTCGAAAAATCGAGTCATGGCATATCTATTTGAAAAATATAGCGGAATTGAGGGTAAAATCAGCCATAACTCTTTTTCCGCTGCGGGCGGTGGCTCAAACACCCTTCACTTGATGCCTCGGAAAAAAATATACAAGATAAGTCTCATTTGTTTGAAAATTTTCAAGAGCATATTTTCCCTGAAATACAGAAAAAAAATTAGGAGAATCGGGATAAAAATAGCCTTCATTTTATTCTACGAAAAACCAAAACACACTAGATAGGTCTCATTTGTTCCAAAACCTCCCGGGTAGAATATTCTTTTTCTGGGCTATATAAATATGTTGGAAAATTGGAGGTAACACGCCCATTACTTCAGTTTCGCGTGAGTGCGGTGGCTCAAACAGCCTTTATTCAATTCCTCGAAAAATAAACACATCAGATAATTGCCATTTGGTTTAAAATTCTCAAGCTTGAACATACTTTTTTCATAATTAAATGAAAAATATAAGGGAATCGAGGGTTAAGCAACAACTCCATTTTCCGAAGCATGTGGAGGCTTTTCTCGAAAAAGAAAACATACAAGATTTTTGTCTACAATTTTTTAGTCTGAACCAGTGTTTTTTCTGGATTGTTTTTAAAATAAAGGGGAATTGGGGGTTAAAAAGACACTAAATATCTGTTCGTAAGCTCGTGCGGTATTTGAAACAATTTTTAATCGATTTTTCGGACATTTTCACCAAATGAAAGGATACTTTTAGATTTGGTTCATGTTGGAGGGTATATATTGAATTTCTTTGCGGTTTATACTCTTTTTCCATTGTGCGTTGGCTAAGAAGACTTGAAGACTATCCTATACGCCACGGACGGAAACATTACATAATCGATTATTCTAAATAAATTCTATATCAAAAGAAAAAGTTAAATTTGCTGTATATCTGTTTAACAAGAGAAATAAAGCTGTCATCATAATTGGATTTGTAAAAGTTATTTACACAGGTTTACGAAATGAATATTTATTAAGTGCCGAATGTTTAAGAGCAACTTTCAACTAATTTAAGCATTGATTTGAAATAATCCTATTATTTTTTTCTTTTTGTTCTTAATTTTGAGAATTAAGAGTTAACTTTTGAAAAGATTAAAACCCATTTGAAAATTTGCACAAATTATTGTGAAAACAGATGAAGCAATCTCTCTTAATCGCGGTTTATAACGACTTCTAGGGGAGAAAAGGTTAAATATGATTTTTGTTTGATGGGTTTTGCTCTGTTTGTTATTTCAGACTGATTGAACATTGGGAGCTCCTAGGAAAAATAAAATAAAATTTTAGGTAATGTTTAGTCAAAACATTTGGCAGTCTTCAACAATGTTGTTAAACATTTCTTCAAAACTAGACGCTATAGACAACATCTGACAAAAGATTCGGAATCAAAATTCTTTTCAATCAAACTAATTTCTTTTCAATTAAACAATTTTTAAAACGGTGGAACTTAAAATTCAGTTTCTTTGTATGTAAAATACTGGGATAGGTAAGAGGATTATTTTATCAAAATAAGAAAAAAAAATGAAATGCAATTCAAATCAGTATTGAATACCTAAGCCATAAGAAATAGAGAAATAGTGAGACAAGTCTTGCTTCGTTTGACATGTATAGACTCCATCGAATATAAGCATCGTCCTTCGCAAAATATATCTAAAGTAAGGTTGTTAGAATTATTTCAATACGTATCGGTGCCGGACAAATCCGAACAATTTTAAATAAAAATCTGACATAATCCAGGCATTTGAATTCAAAATTGATGATAAAAAATTTGGACAATATCTGGGAAAATTTAGACAAAATCCAGAAGTTACTCAAGATGAAAATAGATTTGAACTCATCGACAGATTTTAAATCGTACTTTTGGCTTCGAAAAAACCTTTCGTGATTATTTTTGAAAAACTTGCTTAAAAACTAATTTATTCGTTAAATGAAGTGAATATATTCGGGCAAAATCCGGGATTTTTAAAATAAAATTTTTAACTTATTATGAGTTTTCATCTAATTTATTTTAAGTTCGAAAGAAATATTTTTATTGCTTTTGCTTCATTGCTATTTTTGCAGGTATATATAGCATAATCTTCCAAGCATTAAAAAAAAGTAAACCTTTGTTTATATTTGAAATTAGATTTTGCTTCTTGAAAATGTTTAAACATATTTATGGTTAACAGTTTTCTCAAAGTTAACCCTCTTGAACCCCTACAAAAATTACAGAAGTTATATTTTGTGATAACAAACCATTTTTGTTCATCCAAAAACCATATTGATAGAAAATACCGTTCGAACTAAAGGAGTATAAAAAACAAAATGGTCGATTTTTAGTGAACGAACAATTCTTATTTTTTTCAAACTATATTTAATGATTTTTTCGTATTTTCAGGATTTCATTAACATACTTTTTCATTCGAAAAAAAATATTAGAAAAATACATCGAAACTGATCTTACACAACAATTTTCAACCGTTTTTTATGAAACAAGCTTCAATGCTCTTATACCCCATTGGCTCCAAGGGGCTCATTTATTATACAACATATTTAAGGCAAATTTTATATTTCATCATTTTTAATCGACTTCGGCTAGTGTTTTTACTTAAAAAATACTAAATCCAGCATCTTCGTTACATTGAAGCCTCCATATTTATGATAACAAAAATTACATGAAACTATGTTTTCTGATATTTTGATTATTATGATTATGGTAAAATGCACCGTTTTTTTTTTCGTTTCTATTGGTCTCAACGCTTCTCTTAGATAAAGCAAGTGCCAGGTGCAAATCAAACAACTGTCACAATTTCAAAATCTTAGACCAACATCTTTAAATAATTTAGGCAAAAAAATGTAAATATATCTATTCCTTGTGGTTTTATGACAATTTCAGTATTAGCTATAACATTAATCGCCATAAAAAGCTGAAGCACATTCTATACATCACCATAACTCTAATAACTCTAAAATCTTAATATATTTTTGATGGAAAAAGTCGATATTGACAGTTATTGACTTTAACTTCTCATATCTGCGCATATTTTTAGAAGTTTTTAACAATAAAAAAATGAATTGGAAGCTCTGGTTGTTACCTACTAATGGTACATAAACTGTTTAGTTTTTTTTTAGCTCCGTATAAGATTATTCCATTGGGATGTTAAGAAAATTTGAAATTTTCATTTTAAGGAATTCTAAGCAAATCTCCTGAAAAATCTAAATAACACTTTTGATTCTTAATTCTTTATATATTTTAAATGATTCCAAGGTTTTCTAATTTAATAAAAACCTCATTATTGGGATAGGATTTCTCAAGCGAATTTATGAAAATTTTATGACATTGCACAATGGGGAAAAAAGTGTTCAAACCGCGAAGAAATTCAATATCTTTCGTCCTACATGCTTGCGCACAAGCTTGTGAACGGAGATATAGTGCCTTTTTAACCACTTTTATTTTGTAAACATTCCAGAAAAACACTGTTTCGAACCAAAGAATTTAAAAAAAAAATAGACCTATCGTGTGTTATTTTTCCTGGAGAATCGAATGAAGGCTGTTTTGGCCACCGCACGCTTCAGAAAATGGAGTTATGGCTGTTTTTACCCTCAATTCCCCTATATTTTTCAATTATTTCTGAAAAAAGCTGGTTCGAACTTGAACATTTTTAACCAAATGGGTTCTATCTTGTGTGATTTTTTCCGAGAAATCCAATGAAGGCTGTTTGAGTCACCGCACGTTTCGAAATATGGAGTTATGGCTGTTTTTACCGTCGATTCCCCTACATTTTTTTCTGAAATTATTGAAGAATGTAGGGGAATTGACGGTAAAAACAGCCATAACTCCATATTTCGAAACGTGCGGTGACTCAAACAGCCTTCATTGGATTTCTCGGAAAAAATTGCATAAGATAAGTCTCGTTTGGTTCAAAATTTTCAAGTCCGATCACGGTTTTTCTGAATTTTTTGAAAAATGAAAGGGAATTGAGGGTAAAACAGTCATAACTCCTGTTTCTGATGCGTGCGGTGCGTCAAATAGGCTTCGTTGCATTCCTCGAAAAAAAATCACACATGGTAGGTTCCATTTGGTTCAAAATTTTCAAGTCCAAACATGCTCTTTCTCTGAAATCATTGAAAAATGTAGGGGAATTGAGGGTAAAAACAGCCATAACTCCATTTTCCAAAGAGTGCGGTGACTCAAACAGCCTTCATTGGATTCCTCGGAAAAAATCACACAAGATACGTCCCAAAATATTCAAAAAATTTTCAAGTCCGAACATGCGTTCTCTTAACAACTTGAAAAATGTAGGGGAATTGAAGGTAAAACAGCTATAACTCCATTTTCCGAAGCGTGCGGTGGCTCAAACAGCCTTCATTGGATTTTTCGAAAAAAATCACACAAGATACGTTCCAAGAGGTTAAAAATTTTCAAATCTGAACATGCATTTTCTTAACAATTTGAAAAACTGAGGGGAATTGAAGGTAAAATAGCCATAACTTCATTTTTCGAAGTGTGCGGTGGCTCAAACAGCCTTCATTTGATTGCTTGGAAAAAACCACACGAGGTACAACCCATTTGGTTCAAAATTTTCAAGTCCGAACCAGCTTTTTTTAGAAATAATTGAAAAATATAGGGGAATTAAGGGTAAAAACAGCCATAACTCCATTTTCTGAAGCGTGCGGTGGCCAAAACAGCCTTCATTCTACAGAAAAAATAACACACGATAGGTATGTTTTCGTTCAAAATTCTCTGGTTCGAAACAGTGTTTTTCTGGAATGTTTACAAAATATAGGGGAATTAGGGGTTAAAAAGGCACTTTATCTCCGTTCGCAAGCTTGTGCGGCGTTTGAAACTTTGTCCAATCGATTCTCTGGAAATTTTCACAAAAGGAAAGTATAATTTCATAGATTTGAGTCATGTAGGACGAAAGATATTGAATTTCTTCGCGGTTTGTACACTTTTTTCCCCATTGTGCATTGATGTGAATTGTGATTATCCATTAATAAAATGATTCAACCTATCTATTATCTTAACGAAACAAAAATATTTAACTTGTTTATGATTTCACATTTATACAATAAATAATAATACAATTTGGCTAGTGAAGTAGACAATGTGCAACTCGAGACCCCATACACCCAACCCTCGGGTAGTGGTCATATCACCTCTTGTCTGCAACTCCGATTCTCTACCTCCCCGTGGTACTAGCTGGGGTGCGAGCAACCTTAGCGGAGATCGGGTACCCAACCCCGGTGGATGCTTTGGTCGCATGCAGACTGAGTCAGGGGGCTTCGTACGCGTCTGTTCTCCATGTTAGGGGCGGCGTGCGGAGTGCAACAACGTCCTGGTGGTGTTCGGGACCCAAAACAGCAACATCACGACGGTCCTCCTGCGAGATAGTGGGGTTAGCTGCGGGCCTTGCGAGCCTGTGACTACTAAAAAAACATAAGCAACGAATAACGAACAACAAATTTCGGATGGAAATCGGCAAAGACCCACGCGACGAAAAGGGACTAGCGATTGGAAACTTGGAACATGGAACTGCCGATCTCTAAATTTTGTGGACAGTACCCACGTGCTCTCCAACGAATTGAAGAGCCGCAAATTCGACATCGTAGCGCTGCAGGAGGTATGCTGGAAGGGCTCCACGGTACGAACGTATCCAGATGGTCGTGCCATCTACCAGAGCTGCGGCAACACACACGAGCTTGGAACAGCTTTTATAGTGATGGGAAAGATGCAAAAGCGCGTGATCGGGTGGTGGCCGATCAACTCACGAATGTGCCGGTTGAGAATCAAGGGCCGGTTCTTCAACATCAGCATCATCAACGTGCACAGCCCTCACCTCGGAAGTACCGGTGACGACAAAGACGAATTCTACGCGCAGCTGGAGCGTGAATACGACCGTTGCCCAAAACATGATATCAAGATCGTCATCGGGGATTTCAATGCTCAGGTCGGCCGGGAGGAGGAATTTAAACCGACAATTGGAAGGTTCAGCGCGCACCAGCTGACCAACGAAAACGGCCTCAGACTTATTGATTTCGCCGCCTCCAAACGAATGGCCGTACGTAGTACCTTTTTTCAGCACCGCCTCCCACACAAGTACACCTGGAGATCACCGTACCAAACGCAATCACAGATCGACCACGTTTTGATCGACAGCCGGCACTTTTCGGACATCATCGACGTCAGATCCTGTCGGGGCGCCAACATCGAGTCGGACCATTATCTGGTGATGGTGAAGATGCGCCCAAAACTCTCCGTAGTGAACAACAAGCGAAACCGGCGCCCGCCTCGGTTGAACATAGCGCGACTGAAGCAACCTGAGGTCGCGGCAGACTACGCGCAATCGGTCGAAGCAGCGCTGCCGGCAGAGGGCGAGCTTGACGAAGCCCCTCTCGAGGACTGTTGGGATACCATCAAAACAGCCATCAACAGTGCGGCGGAGAACGTCATCGGTTATGTGGAGCGATCTCGACGGAACGACTGGTTCGACGAGGAGTGTAGGAGGGTGATGGACGAAGAAAATGCCGCGCGGGCGGCAGTAGTGCAAAGAGGCACCCGTCGAAATGTGGAAAATCACCGACAGCGGAAGAGGCAGCGAGTCCGACTTTTCCAGGAGAAATGCGCCGCCTGGAGGAGGAGGAGCTCGAGGAGCTGGAGCAGCTGCATCGTTCCCAAGAAACACGAAAGTTCTATCAGAAACTCAACGCATCCCGCAAAGGCTTCGTGCCGCAAGCCGAAATGTGCCGGGATAAGGACGGGGGTATCCTGACGGACAATCGTGAGGTGATCAAAAGGTGGAAGCAGCACTTCGATGAACACCTGAACGGCGCACATGCAGGAGATCAAGACGGTGGGGGAAGGTACATCGCCGGCGTAGCCAACGACGAAGAGGAGCCACTCCCAACGATGAGTGAAGTTAAGGAAGCCATTCGCCAGCTGAATAGAAACAAGTCGGCTGGGAAGGATGGCATCGCAGCTGAACTCATCAAAATGGGCCCGGACAGGTTGGCCGATTGCCTACATCGGTTGATAATCCGGATCTGGGACATAGAACAGCTACCGGAGGAGTGGAAGGAGGGGGTAATATGCCCCATCTACAAGAAGGGCGACAAATTGGACTGTGAGAACTACCGAGCGATCACTGTCCTCAATGCCGCCTACAAAGTGTTGTCCCGAATCCTACTCCGCCGCCTAACGCCACAAGCAAACAGATTCGAGGGACGGTCTACGACGGACCAGATATTCACATTGCGGCAAATCCTCCAAAAATGCCGGGAACACCAAGTCCCTACGCATCATCTATTCATCGACTTCAAAGCCGCATACGACACGATCGACCGTAACGAGCTATGGAAAATCATGGACGAGAACGGCTTTTCCGGAAAGCTGATCAGACTGATCAAGGCGACGTTTGATGGAACGCAGTGCTGTGTGCGGATTTCGGGTGAATTGTCGAGTTCATTCGAATCGCGCAGGGGGCTTCGACAAGGTGATGGTCTATCCTGCATGATGTTCAACGTGGCGCTAGAAGGTGTTATTCGACGAGCGGTGGGCGAAATGCGGGGCACGATTTTCAACAGATCCAGTCAACTTATTTGCTTTGCCGATGACATTGATATAGTCAGCAGATCATCTGCGGCGGTGGGGGAGATCTACCGCAAACTGAAACGCGAAGCAGGAAGGATTGGGTTGATGATTAATACGTCCAAGACGAAGTAAATGCTGGCCTGCGGATCCGAGACCGACCGAACCCGCTTGTCCAGTAATAACAAGGTCACGATCGACGGCGACGAGCTGGAGATAGTCGAAGACTTTGTCTATCTCGGCTTACTGGTGACCGCAGACAATGACACCAGCCGTGAGATCCGGAGGCGAATTATCAGCGGAAGTCGTGCCTACTATGGACTCCACAAGCAACTGCGGTCGAGAAGACTTAGCCCTCGCACGAAGTGTAACCTGTATATGACGCTCATTAGACCGGTGGTTGTTCTCTACGGGCACGAGACATGGATATTGCTCGAGGAGGACCTGCGTACACTCGGAGTATTCGAGCGACGAGTGTTAAGAACCATCTTTGGCGGCGTACAGGAGAACGGAGTGTGGAGGCGAAGGATGAACCACGAGCTCGCGCGCCTCTACGGCGAACCCAGTATCCAGAAGGTGGTGAAAGCTGGCCGGATACGCTGGGCGGGACATGTTGCGAGAATGCCGGATGACTGTCCTGCAAAACAGGTGTTCGCTACGAATCCGGTAGGAACAAGACGAGCGGGGGCGCAACGAGCGAGGTGGTTAGACCAAGTGGAGCGTGATCTGGCGAACGTGGGGTGCCCGAGAAATTGGAGAACGGTTGCTAAGAACCGAGTGAATTTTAGGAATTATGTTCGTCAAGTTATTTCGTGAGACGGAATACTATGTAAATAAATAAAATAAAATAACAATAAATAAATCTTTGAAATACTATATATTTTTTTTTAATAAGCCGTGGAATTTTTTTTTTTTTGAAGATTTGAAAATGATTTGATTTTTTGTGTTTTCTTTCATCTTTCATTGATTTTGTTCGAATAATATTTTAATACGGTTAAGATTTTCAGGGATATTGTCCGGTTTTTGGATTGGAAAGTTTAAAATTTGATGCCTGGAAACTTGACAGCATATGCCTGGATTTTAGACACACTGGAAAAATTTTGGAATGCAAATTTTTGTTTTTATTTTCCGATGCGGTTTCATGAATTTTTACTAATACGACAAATTTCAATACAATCATTTTAAGTGCATGTTTAGTTAAGTCACCGACACATAATTTTTTATTTATTTTAGTATGGACTTGAATTTAATGATCTTAAACAATTTATCATAGGAAAAGTCGAGAAATTGAATACAGTTTGAGAAAAAGCTACGCGTTGCTCATCCCTGATAAAAGAGACTTTTTAAAAACTGTTATTTACGATAATATCGTAAAATTTCATTGGTCTTTTATCCAATTATCCTCTCAATCAATATAAAGCTGTTTTCTCTGTCCAGTCGAAAAGTAAAGTCAAAATTTGATCATATATTTCTCTAATTGTAACTTCAAGAGTCCGAAATTTTTGAATAAATATATGAACATATGTAGAAAATGCTTCAACGGTGGCACTACGATTTTTGATTACTTTGTTTTACCGTACATATGTAATTGATAAATTGTTTTATGTTTAGCTAATGTTCAATTTCTGGTACCTGTTCAATAGCTAGTGCTTCTTCTCTATTTAAATTCCGAGGGTTTCATGCGATTTTCAGTCCTTTACAGCATTTTCAAGTTAAGCGGAGAATGAAACTCGACTTCTACTCGTTTAGGCCTTCCACCCAATACCCATATTGGGTATTATCCGCATGGGCATGGACATGACAGTCATTTGAAGCTTTGAAAAGAAAAGCGGATCCGCCATCTTGGATTTATGATGGCGTCAAACAAAAAAATTTTTTTTTCTACAAATAGTTTGGCCCTTTCACACATTGTTCATATGGTAGAGATATTCATACTACTTCTGGTGACTTGAAGTATTTCTAAGATTTTTGTACATCTTTTTATTTAACTCACATGGCTTATAAAAAAAATGTGTAAAAAATCCGAATCCCAACTCAAATAAGTGCAGTCCAGCTTGAGAGTGTCCAGTTTTGACATCTTGATCGATAACTGTCACCTATTATTATTACGGTTTAAAATCAAGCACTGCGTGCCTTTATAAAACATGCAAGAAAGCTTGGCACGAACTTTTTAGTTTATGTTTTATTGGAGGGCATGGCAAATGGCATTCAGAACACATTATAAACAACAAAAACAGTTTTTTCATCAGCCTTTTCAAAACTGCCAGAAAATAAACGGTTTAATCAAGAATGTATGCATTTTTCATGACCATTATAAAACAGTAATAAAACTTGCTTCATTAAAATGTCATAAATAAACCACAATAAAACTTTATCATACTAGTTGGCTTAGTCTCTGTTACTTTGGCCGTGTTCGATGTTTTCTTCTGGACTTGCAGACATCGGCTCAGAAGGCAACTGACTTGCCAACTGAGCTAATCACAAGCTATTTGAACCGAAATGATGATAATTCAGGTCGTTTACAATGCATGGTGTTGTAATTCGCAATACCAACTGCATAGTGAAAAGATCGTATAAAATGTCATCGGAAGTCAGTTTAAATCGGATATGATAGAAAGTCAGCCATGTTTGTAAATTTTGATTTTTTTTTGCTTCCACCCAGGTTTCAAGTGATAAAACCATCGTCATGCTCTCTTTGCAACCAGCAGTGTCGTTGGTAACGATTTGAGGGCACTGAGAGCAAAATCTTGCGCTCTCTTGCATTCCTCCGATAGAAACGAATAAGATTTCGGATAGCGCCCAATGTGTGTAGTTTCCGTTGCTTTAGAAAGAAATGTAATTTATGTATGTATATTGCCTCCACTTTGGTAGCTTAATGCAGTTTTTCAACTTTCATACGATGTTTCTAGAATGTATATGAAAAGTAAATCAAAACAGCATATGAGTATAGCTACAAAAATGTTTCTGGGTTAGCGGAACTTTATTATCTGCTGGCTCACTTGATATTTGGCGCAAAAACTGATCTGTTCACAAAATCTCAGAGGACTAGTGGTATGAAGTTTTTGTGCCGGACACTGCTTATAACAATTCGAAATTTCGATCAAATCAGGCATCATTACAAAAAAGATCACCCATATATATTGGTGCTTGTAATAAAGAGTATCTACTTGATTCACAATTGAATTCATTCAAAAAATCAGGTGATTGCTCTTAAGATTTGGTACGAAGATACGGCAGCTATAAAAACGATCTAAATCTCAATTTGAATCGATCGTAAATCAAACCCTTTTTGAGAGATAACTCCATTCCGGGTTGTAAGCATGCACTTTCCTAAGGACGCACCGAGCTGTACTCGGAGATGACTTCACTGACCTAGTATTCGTATGCCAAAACGTAAACAATTGAACAACGAAGAACGCCAGCTGAACCAGCAGAGCACTTTTGCGTTTGTGAGTAACTGCAAATTGATTAACAATTATCATCACACATCATGCGCCAGCAATAATAATATTCCAGTCTGACTCATTTGTTGCTTTCTTCTCCTTGTTCAATCTACATTTCCACGAAACAGCAAGTTATTGAACCAATGTTGACATCAGCTTAGTTCATTTGAATCATTACGTTGAGAAACGAAATGTACCTCTGCGAGGACGCCAATACCGACGAAAGAAGAGCGAGTCGATGTTGTTTTAGCTGTAACGACTGTATTAGCATAAAATTCGAAATGAACACTTAGTACGTGATCATCGATACTTGGAGTGCACTTTTGTTGCAGTCAATTGAAGAAAAAGAGTGACTGCAGAAGATCACCTTGTTTGAAATTTAGTACGCTGATCGTGATCAGATTGGAATAAATGTCAGATGATTAGGATAAATGTGTGTGGTAAATCCGGCGAATGGCTTTTGAAAATGGTGTCAAGTGAGCTGCTCGGTAGTCGCGAAGATTTATGGGAAATTTTAATGAATGGAAAATAATTATGACAGCAAAACCACCTGCAGATTGGAAACGTTCTCTCCCCCCACTAGTTTAAATTGAAGGATAATATTTTGAGACAACAAACCCAAAGCTGAACCCATTCATTGACTAAAATCAAGTCGGCTCCAGCTCTTTGATCCGTTGTCAACTTTTGGCCCTTATGCAATTTCATGCAACACTCTCGCTTGGAGAAACAACATTTTCCAAACAGTCGCACACATGTTACAAAATTGTCAACCTCCCTAAAACCAGCTGCCAATGATGAACCCAAAAGCGTTTGCCTCCCTTTCAGAGTCCCACCACCTACTAACTAGTGTCAACATTTGATCGTTTCACACCAACGACGACGACCAAACGTCATCTGTCAACTGATGGCTTTAAAGCTGGCCCCCAACAACCTGACCTTACACCTTCGCCAACTTCTTCTTTGGCCATCGTCATCAATCGAATCGGCAAACGTGGGTGGCTTCAAACGAACCCCCGTTCAATTTATTAACTGTTGATAGAAACGGTTATCCGATAAATCAGCCTTTGGGACTGCTAACCTGACTGGCTGGCTGGTGTTTGAACCTTTCTCCGGCCGGATGAATGAAGTATGTACATACCTGCTGGCTTCTCATCAGTGAGAGCATGTGGAACCGCATCAAACGCATTGCTGGTTTGCAGCAAACCCAACTAAGCTCGTCTAGGACTTCAGACTGGGGTTCAGAAGTTGAAGAGCCTCCAATCGTCGATGAGTAGCTTGTGAAAGGTGTCAACTATTTAATCGCTGCGGACCATCGGCATTTGCATTAGACGATTGATTCGATGCAGTAAAGTTGGTTTGGATAAAATCAAGCGTGGTTGGATCCGGATTTTTGTGAACACACCTGACAAGGCAATGTCTTTTCAAAATTTACCTGATAAAAAAACTGAAACAAGTTACAATAATCCACGAACTATCCATTTTAAAGTTGTTAATCACTAGAAAAAAAACTTGCAATTAAGCTCTTCAGGACAAAATAGAGAGGTGCCTAAAATGATCAAATATCACGAGTCCAGAAATTGACAAGCAGAAACGTACAAAAACAACAAAAATGACAAAAACGACAATAACGACAAAAACGACAAAAACGACAAAAACGACAAAAACGACAAAAACGACAAAAACGATAAAAACGACAAAAACGACAAAAACGAAAAAACGACAAAAACGACAAAAACGACAAAAACGACAAAAACGACAAAAACGACAAAAATGACAAAAACGACAAAAACGACAAAAACGACAAAACGACAAAAACGACAAAAACGACAAAAATGACAAAAATGACAAAAACAACAAAAGCGACAAAAACGATAAAAACGATAAAAACGACAAAACGACAAAAACGACAAAAAACGACAAAAATGACAAAAATGACAAAAACGACAAAAACTTAAAAAAACACAAAAACGATATAAAAAAAACACAAAAACGACCAAAAAGACAAATAAGACAAAAATGACAAAAAACGTCAAAAACGACAAAAATGTCAAAAACATCAAAACGACAAAAAAGACATAAACGCCAAAAACAACAAAAACGACAAAAATGACAAAAATGCAAAAACGACAGAAATGACAAAAATGACAAAAACGAAAAAAAACGATGTACACAAAAAACACAAAAACGACCAAAAACGACCCAAATGACAAATAAGACAAAAACGACAAAAAACGATAAAAACGATCAAAATGTCAAAAACGTCAAAACGACAAAAAAGACATAAACGTCAAAAACAACAAAAACGAAAAAAATGACAAAAACGACAAAAAACGACCAAAATGACAAAAATGACAAAAACGACAAAAACGACAAAAATGACAGAACCGACAGAAATGACAAAAATGACAAAAATGACATAAATGACAAAAATGACAAAAATGACAAAAATGACAAAAATGACAAAAATGACAAAAATGACAAAAATGACAAAAATGACAAAAATGACAAAAATGACAAAAATGACAAAAATGACAAAAATGACAAAAATGACAAAAATGACAAAAATGACAAAAATGACAAAAAATGACAAAAATGACAAAAATGACAAAAATGACAAAAATGACAAAAATGACAAAAATGACAAAAATGAAAAAAATGACAAAAATGACAAAAATGACAAAAATGACAAAAATGACAAAATTGACAAAAATGACAAAAATGACAAAAATGACAAAAATGACAAAAATGACAAAAATGACAAAAATGACAAAAATGACAAAAATGACAAAAATGACAAAAATGACAAAAATGACAAAAATGACAAAAATAACAAAAATTATAAAAATGACAAAAATGACAAAAATGACAAAAATGACAAAAATGACAAAAATTACAAAAAATGACAAAAATGACAAAAATGACAAAAATGACAAAAATGACAAAAATGACAAAAATGACACAATTGACAAAAATGACAAAAATGACAAAATTGACAAAAATGACAAAAACGACAAAAATGACAAAAATGACAAAAATGACAAAAATGACAAAAATGACAAAAATGACAAAAATTACAAAAATTACAAAAATTACAAAATTACAAAAATGACAAAAATGACAAAAATGACAAAAATGACAAAAATGACAAAAATGACAAAAATGACAAAAATGACAAAAATGACAAAAATGACAAAAATGACAAAAATGACAAAAATGACAAAAAAGACAAAAATGACAAAAATGACAAAAATGACAAAAATGACAAAAATGACAAAAATGACCAAAATGACCAAAATGACAAAAATGACAAAAATGACAAAAATGACAAAAATGACAAAAATGACAAAAATGACAAAAATGACAAAAATGACAAAAATGACAAAAATGACAAAAATGACAAAAATGACAAAAATGACAAAAATGACAAAAATGACAAAAATGACAAAAATGACAAAAATGACAAAAATGACAAAAATGACAAAAATGACAAAAATGACAAAAATGACAAAAATGACAAAAATGACAAAAATGATAAAAATGACAAAATTGACAAAAATTACAAAAATGACAAAAATGACAAAAATGAAAAAAATGACAAAAATGACAAAAATGACAAAAATGACAAAAATGACAAAAATGACAAAAATGACAAAAATGACAAAAATGACAAAAATGACAAAAATGACAAAAATGACAAAAATGACAAAAATGACAAAAATGACAAAAATGACAAAAATGACAAAAATGACAAAAATGACAAAAATGACAAAAATGACAAAAATGACAAAAATGACAAAAATGACAAAAATGACAAAAATGACAAAAATGACAAAAATGACAAAAATGACAAAAATGACAAAAATGACAAAAATGACAAAAATGACAAAAATGACAAAAATGACAAAAATGACAAAAATGACAAAAATGACAAAAATGACAAAAATGACAAAAATGACAAAAATGACAAAAATGACAAAAATGACAAAAATGACAAAAATGACAAAAATGACAAAAATGACAAAAATGACAAAAATGACAAAAATGACAAAAATGACAAAAATGACAAAAATGACAAAAATGACAAAAATGACAAAAATGACAAAAATGACAAAAATGACAAAAATGACAAAAATGACAAAAATGACAAAAATGACAAAAATGACAAAAATGACAAAAATGACAAAAATGACAAAAACGACAAAAATGACAAAAATGACAAAAATGACAAAAATGACAAAAATGACAAAAATGACAAAAATGACAAAAATGACAAAAATGACAAAAATGACAAAAATGACAAAAATGACAAAAATGACAAAAATGACAAAAATGACAAAAATGACAAAAATGACAAAAATGACAAAAATGACAAAAATGACAAAAATGACAAAAATGACAAAAATGACAAAAATGACAAAAATGACAAAAATGACAAAAATGACAAAAATGACAAAAATGACAAAAATGACAAAAATGACAAAAATGACAAAAATGACAAAAATGACAAAAATGACAAAAATGACAAAAATGACAAAAATGACAAAAATGACAAAAATGACAAAAATGACAAAAACGATAAAAACGATAAAAACGACAAAACGACAAAAACGACAAAAAACGACAAAAATGACAAAAACGACAAAAACTAAAAAAAACACAAAAACGATATAAAAAAAACACAAAAACGACCAAAAAGACAAATAAGACAAAAATGACAAAAAACGTCAAAAACGACAAAAATGTCAAAAACATCAAAACGACAAAAAAGACATAAACGCCAAAAACAACAAAAACGACAAAAATGACAAAAATGCAAAAACGACAGAAATGACAAAAATGACAAAAACGAAAAAAAACGATGTACACAAAAAACACAAAAACGACCAAAAACGACCCAAATGACAAATAAGACAAAAACGACAAAAAACGATAAAAACGATCAAAATGTCAAAAACGTCAAAACGACAAAAAAGACATAAACGTCAAAAACAACAAAAACGAAAAAAATGACAAAAACGACAAAAAACGACCAAAATGACAAAAATGACAAAAACGACAAAAACGACAAAAATGACAGAACCGACAGAAATGACAAAAATGACAAAAATGACAAAAATGACAAAAATGACAAAAATGACAAAAATGACAAAAATGACAAAAATGACAAAAATGACAAAAATGACAAAAATGACAAAAATGACAAAAATGACAAAAATGACAAAAATGACAAAAATGACAAAAATGACAAAAATGACAAAAATGACAAAAATGACAAAAATGACAAAAATGACAAAAATGACAAAAATGACAAAAATGACAAAAATGACAAAAATGGCAAAAATGACAAAAATGACAAAAATGACAAAATTGACAAAAATGACAAAAATGACAAAAATGACAAAAATGACAAAAATGACAAAATTGACAAAAATGACAAAAATGACAAAAATGACAAAAATGACAAAAATGACAAAAATGACAAAAATGACAAAAATGACAAAAATGACAAAAATGACAAAAATGACAAAAATGACAAAAATGACAAAAATGACAAAAATGACAAAAATGACAAAAATGACAAAAATGACAAAAATGACAAAAATAACAAAAATAACAAAAATTATAAAAATGACAAAAATGACAAAAATGACAAAAATGACAAAAATGACAAAAATGACAAAATTGACAAAAATGACAAAAACGACAAAAATGACAAAAATGACAAAAATGACAAAAATGACAAAAATGACAAAAATGACAAAAATGACAAAAATTACAAAAATTACAAAAATTACAAAATTACAAAATTACAAAAATGACAAAAATGACAAAAATGACAAAAATGACAAAAATGACAAAAATGACAAAAATGACAAAAATGACAAAAAAGACAAAAATGACAAAAAAGACAAAAATGACAAAAATGACAAAAATGACAAAAATGACAAAAATGACAAAAATGACAAAAATGACAAAAATGACAAAAATGACAAAAATGACAAAAATGACAAAAATGACAAAAATGACAAAAATGACAAAAATGACAAAAATGACAAAAATGACAAAAATGACAAAAATGACAAAAATGACAAAAATGACAAAAATGACAAAAATGACAAAAATGACAAAAATGACAAAAATGACAAAAATGACAAAAATGACAAAAATGACAAAAATGACAAAAATGACAAAAATGACAAAAATGACAAAAATGACAAAAATGACAAAAATGACAAAAATGACAAAAATGACAAAAATGACAAAAATGACAAAAATGACAAAAATGACAAAAATGACAAAAATGACAAAAATGACAAAAACGACAAAAATGACAAAAATGACAAAAATGACAAAAATGACAAAAATGACAAAAATGACAAAAATGACAAAAATGACAAAAATGACAAAAATGACAAAAATGACAAAAATGACAAAAATGACAAAAATGACAAAAATGACAAAAATGACAAAAATGACAAAAATGACAAAAATGACAAAAATGACAAAAATGACAAAAATGACAAAAATGACAAAAATGACAAAAATGACAAAAATGACAAAAATGACAAAAATGACAAAAATGACAAAAATGACAAAAATGACAAAAATGACAAAAATGACAAAAATGACAAAAATGACAAAAATGACAAAAATGATAAAAATGACAAAAATGACAAAAATGACAAAAATGACAAAAATGACAAAAATGACAAAAATGACAAAAATGACAAAAATGACAAAAATGACAAAAATGACAAAAATGACAAAAATGACAAAAATGATAAAAATGACAAAAATGACAAAAATGACAAAAATGACAAAAATGACAAAAATGACAAAAATGACAAAAATGACAAAAATAACAAAAATTATAAAAATTACAAAAATTAATAAAATTAAAAAAAATAACAAAAATTTAAAAAAAATAACAAATAGTTATCATGGAAATCGTATTAAGTTTTATTTTTTTGTCTTTTTTTCCCAATTTTTTTTTTTGGTTGTTTTTTCTTTGTGAATTTTGCGCTGCTATATTTTCATTAAATGACATTTCTGTCAATAATGTTCTTCAATGTATTTAATGTTTTAAATTACTGATTTTTTTATTGCTTAGATTTCGCATATGTTTCTTCACTAAGCAACATTGTTTAGATATGTTTTACATAACAATGAAATGGTGTTAGTGTTTTCATTTTAATTTCTAGTATTTTTGAATTTTAATTTGTAACGAACCACTCTAGGTCGATAAAATGTGAGGTGAAAAATAAAGTTAAAAAATGAAGAGGATCTTGAGAAATGCTAGTTAAATTTTAACCAGATAAGTGGGCGGTACAAGTCAGTTGTTTGGATACAAATTGCGAGACTTGGCGTTGTTAAAAAACATTAAGAAGACTAACAACGGCGAGGTTCAGGTTGAGGAATCACATCGTCTGAACTTACAATTTAAACATTAAGCTTTTCATATCGTTCTTCGAATTTGAAAGATGAGTTTAGAAAGTTTAGTTTAAGTTTCATCATCAAAATCTCATCTGTTCGAATAATATAAGTTCAACAGGAAAACCCGATTTAATACACTTGACAGTGGATTGTAGCCTTTCTTACAGATTGTTAATTATGTTTGGATGCATATGCAAGACACAATATACAAAATTCCTAATAAAAACAGGAAATCATATTAAAAAATACTATTTAAAAAAAAGGATGTCCACCCATGTGTTTCAAATGATTCAACGTTTATTCTGAGAAACCTCTGGAGTGCAGGATACGGGGATTTGCAAAAAATAGTTGGGTTGCATCATATTTGCATCTCACTTACTTTCAATCATGATACATATATCTATAAGTCATATTTGTGTCAGTTTTGTTGGCATATTTTCAAGTTGGTCAATTTTGTAAATTAAGTTTGAATCATTTTTGTCATTTTTGTCATTGTTATCCAATTTGTCAGATTTGTGAATATTGTCAATTAATGTAATTTTTGTTAATTTTGTTTGTATGTATGTATGTATGTATGTATGTATGTATGTATGTATGTATGTATGTATGTATGTATGTATGTATGGTAGCCACCTTGGGTGCACAGTCGTTCCGCAGTTGTGGCTAAGGCTTCATCAACAAATCACCGTAAGTTACCACATATCCATTCAATTACAGCTGGATGCGACGTTCAAAGGATGGATTCGTAAGTAGAGTAACTTACGATATCCGAAGGGTTAGGATCGATTGGTCTCGAGATGTTATTGCCGAATATGAAACTAACTCACTATGCAAGTCTCTGTAGTTCCCGTCCCCGTCCCCAAGATTTGTTTTTAGAAGAACGCGTCTATTGAAAATTTGGTCAGTTTTGTAAGATGTATTATTTTTGTAAAAAAAAATTAATTATGTTATTCTTGCGATTTTGTTCAGTTTTGTGAAATTTTGAAAATTTAACAGATTTTTATTTTTTTTCTAAAATTTGCGAATTTGGTCAATTAAGTGAAATTTGTCATTTTCTAAATTTCGTCATTTTGGTTATGTTTGTCATTTTTTTTCCAAATTTGTCATGTTTGTCATTTTGGTTTAATTTGTCAAGTTTAAGAAATTTGTCAATTTTGTAAGTTAAGACATATTTATAATTTTATCAATCACTTAGAGAAAACTTGGCGTTGAAACCAAAACAAAATTGATTTTGATAAAAAAAAAGTTCTATTGAAACAAACTTCTTTTACTTTGAAATAATGTATGTAATGAGTTTGATTCTGAAGAAATAATTTTGGAACAAAGGGTTTATTCTTTAAACTAAACAAACCTTTAAATAAAAAACTAAAAAAACACCATTTAAATATCATCTGAACCGAAGATTTTCCTCTGTTAATTTGATTCAACTATTTTATAATAGATTTATTCGATTTTCTCATAGTTTAGATACAAATTCGTTTAAATTTGAGAGGTTTTCATAAAAATCAGGACAATTCGGAACATTTTATGCACCAATTCAAAAAACCAGGACAACTCGAGAGTTTAAAAAAAATAGGACGGTCTCTCGAAAATCAGGACAAATCCTCATTAATCAGGATACTTGGCACCTCTGAGCACAAGAGAAACAACAACAACAACTGAACAATTGTAATGCACGTCAGGGGTGCCAGGTGTCATGATTTTTCAGGATTTGTTATGACTTTCAAGAGGTTGTCCTAATTTTCAAAAACTTTTGAATGGTCCTGATTTTAGAAAATTTGCCTTAAAAATGTCCTGAGTTATCCTGATTTGTCAATTTTATCAATTTTGTCAATTTTGTCAATTTTGTCAATCTTATCAATTTTGCCAATTTTGTAAATTTTTAATTTTGTCATTTTGGACAGTTTTTTTCTGTTTCATTAATTTTCACAATATGTTTAGTCAATTTTGTCAATATCTTAATAACAACTTAAACTCGACAATATTTAAATTATGTATTTTTGATATTTGTTTTCAACAACTTGTCAGGATTCATGCTAATACCACAGAGAATGCTAATACTAGATGTATTGATCCCAGTATGACATTATTTTCCAATAAGATTCTATTTTCCCTACCCAACATGAGATCAGCAGCGGTATCGATTATTTCAAAAGGACGTACGGCCACATGTAAACAAATGGAGTTGTCAGCTGGGTGAAAAAGTACCGTTCGAAGACCTACATTACAGCACAATTTCTTTTTTTGTCACTCCAAAATTAACAAAAAAATCCCGAAGTGGGAGATAAATAAAATTTGAAATATTTTATGTAAATTTTGAAAAAAAAAAATCCAAAATCCGAAAAATTACAAGATTAAAAATCAAATTTTGGAAGATGGGAGTTATTTCACATTTTGTATTCTTGATTTTATTGATTTATTTGATGAAAAATTAATACTTGATTTATAGATTTTGTGCAATGATGTAATATGCAATTTTGTTGCACACAACATTTCGTGCAATTTATTCCAATGAATTTGTTTTTCCCATAATTTTTTATTATCAGCCCCCATCCCTCCTCCCCCCCCCCCTCACGTTGCTTCAACAGGATTTGATTAGATGTTCCGAATTATCAAACGCGTTTTTTTCGTTCCGAGCTAACTGCTAGTTTCGCCCTTATGAAATGCTACGCTAGGTTTGTTTACATTTTGCGCGTTCGCCCATTTCCAAATTTATTACAAAATCATCTGACAGATTCTCGCTTGCGTCTTAACTCGTCTAAAATTTTAGCACAAAACGATCGCGGTTTGGGCACAGGCTAAAATTTTGAGTCAATGCTACTAAATGGAGAAATTGTGTGCGTATGATTCGGACGATTCACACCAACTCAATTTCTCTCATGCTCTCACGAACGACATAAGCTCGAACGGTATGAGAGAAATTGAGATGGTGTGCTCCACTCGCGTCCCTTATGTGGTTTCTCCTTCTAAAGGAAACCTTTGCTTGCGAATATAGCGTTGGGCTATCGAAGCGAAGCCCGCCATCGCTGCAGAAAAATGCGATGTCAGATGTTACACCCATCGATTGGAGTGTAATTGAAGAGTCCTTGATGCCAAAACAATTGAAACTTCGGTTCCAATTAATGGAAACCAGTTCGGTTAATACTGAAACTGGTTCCATTGTAAACTTTTCGTCACCTTAGTCAAATGGCCAAATTTTGTCAAAAGTGTCATTTTGCTACTAGTAAATTTTGTTTTCAATTTAATTTGTCATTTTTGTATCTTTTCAGTTGACAAAATTGATGTAATTGAAAAAATTGACAAAATTGTGACAAATTTGACAAATTGACAAAATTAACAGAATGATAAAAATTTGAAAATTGAAAGAAATTTACAAAATAGACCAAATCGACAAAATTTAAAAAAAATTGAAAAAATTGACAAAACATATTGTCTATATTGATGAAACAGAAAAAACTGTGCAAAATTAACAAAATTGAAAAACTTGACAAGATTGAAAAGCTTGACAAATTCGACAATAAAGACAAATTGCAATCTTGTTAAGTTTTTCAATTTTGTTAATTTTGCACAGATTTTATCTGTTTCATCAATTCATATTGTTTTGTCAATTTTTTCAATTTTGTCAATTTTTTTCAATTTTGTCCACTAAGTCAATTTTGTCGATTTGATCAATTTTGTATAATTTTTTCATTTTTTTCAATTTTGTCAATTTTTTAATTTTTGTCAATTTTTTAATTTTTGTCATTTTTGTAAATTTTGTTAATTTGTCAAATTTGTCACAATTTTTTCAATTTTTTTCAATTATGTCAATTTTGCCAATTTTGTCAATTGGCACAATTTTTTTTTTGTTTCAACAATTTTGACAATATGTTTTGTCAATTTTGACAATATGTTTTGTAAATGTTGCCATTATTTTTCAATTTTGTCCACTAAGTCATACTTGTCAATTTTGTCGATTTTGTCAATTTTGTAAATTTTTTTAAATTTTTTCAATTTCGTCAATTTTGTAATTTTTGTAATTTTTGTACATTTTGTAAATTTTGTCAATTTTGTTAATTTGTCAAATTTGTCACAATTTTGTCAATTATTTCAATACTGTCAATTTTGCCAATTTTGTCAATCAGCACAGTTTTTTTCTGCTTCAACAACTTTGAAAATATGTTTTGTCAATGTTGACAATATGTTTTGTCAATTTTGACACTATGTTTTGTCAATTTTTTTCAATTTTGTCAATTTTTTTCAATTTTGTCTACTAAGTAAATCTTGTTAATTTTGTCGATTTGGTCAATTTTGTAATTTTTTTTTTCAATTTTGTCAAATTTGTAATTTTTGTCAATTTTGTCAATTTTTTTAAATTTTGTCAAAATTGTCAGTTTTTTCATTTTTTTCAATTTTGTTAATTTTGTCATTTTTTTTCAATTATGTCAATTTTATCAACTTTGTCAATTTTGCCAATTGGCACAGTTTTTTCTGTTTCATCAATTTTGATAATATATTTTGTCAATTTTGACAATACGTTCTGTCAATTCTGTCATTTTTTTCCAATTTTGTCCACTTAGTCAATTTTGTCCACTGTAAAATTCCCAATTTTGTAAAATTTTCGATAGGGTCAATTTTGTAATTTTTTTCAATTTTGCCAATTTTGTCAATTTTTTCATTTTTGACAATTTTACTTATTTGTCAATTTTGCTAATTATGTCAATTTTTTAATTTTATTGATTTGGAAAGTTTTTCCTGTTTCATCATACTGACAATATTTTTTGACAATTTTGTCAATTTTCTTAATAACAACTTATACTCGACAATATTTAAAATATGTATTTTTGATGTTTGTCTCGTCAGGATACATGCTACTACTAGATGAATTTATCCCAGTATGACATTATTTTTTTCCAATAAGATTCTATTTTCCCTACCCAACATGAGATCAGCAGCGGTATCGATTATTTCAAAAAGACGTACGGCCAAATGTAAACAAATGGAGTTGTCAGCTGAGTGAAAAATTACCATTCTAAGAACTACATTACATCTCAATTTCTTCTTTTGTCACCCCGAAATTTACAAAAAAAAACCCGATGGGGGAGATAAATAAAGTATGAAATGTTTTATGTAAATTTAAAAAAAATCTAAAATCCGAAAAATTACAAGATTAAAAACCAAATTTTGGAAGATGGGAGTTATTTCACCTTTTGTATTCTTGATTTTATTGATTTATTTGATGAAAAGTTACTTGATTTATAGATTTTGTGCAGTGATGTAATATGCAGTTTTGTTGCACATAAACTTTCGTGCAATTTATTCATTTTTTTTGTTTTTCGCATTATTTTGTTTATTATTTATTTATTTATTATATTTTATCGCGATGTTCCAACAGGATTTGATTAGATGTTCTGATATTTCAAACGCGAAACTAGCAGTCAGCTCGGAATGAGAAGCTGACTGCTAGTTTCGCCCTTATGAAATGCAACGCTAGGTTTGTTCACATTTTGCCCGTTCGTCCTTATACAAATTTACTACAGAATTATCTGACGGATTCCCGCTTGCGTCTTATAACCCTTCTAAAATTTTAGCACAAAACGATCGCGGTTTGGGCACAGGCTAAAAGTTTGAGTCAATGCTACTAAATGGAGAAATTGTGTGCGTATGATTCGGACGATTCACACCAACTCAATTTCTCTTATGCTCTCACGAACGACATAAGCTCAAACGGTATGAGAGAAATTGAGATGGTGTGCTCCGCTCGCGTCCCTTATGTGCTTTCTCCTTCTAAAGAAAACCTTTGCTTGCGAATATAGCGTTGGGCTATCGAAGCGAAGCCCGCCATCGCTGCAGAAAAATGCGATGTCAGACGTTACACCCATCGATTGAATATATTAAGTTCGGGGTGGTACCCCTTTATGAAAATCCATATTTTTATAATGTGGTTTGGAGTTTTGACTTCAACAATTTTTGAAACCGGTTCGGTTTATACTGAACTGGTACAATATATAATTTGCAATAATCTTGCATGTAGGAAATTTTCTCATTCATTCTACTACTTCCTCTTACTCGTTTTGTCGGCATGATGACATCATGAGTGTGAGTGAGACTGTACTTTTAACCACCGCACACATTGAGCGCGCCCATCATGTTAATGACGTCATGTAAAATATGACGTCATATATACAATAATCTTGATTTTAGTGATTGCTGGTTGTGGCTAGCAAGCCAAACTGACACGTTTTTTGGAGAGATGATTTTTGATATTTACTAAGAAAAAAAATTTTTTAAACTATTTTGTATTTTTTTCTTTCTTTTATAGGTTGAAGAAGGAAAAAAATCAAAATTTTCAAGATAAAAATCAGTTTTATTGTACTGCTCAGTTTCACAAAAACGTCGAGAACAAAGTTTACAAAAATTCACACAAATACACACAAATACACAGACATCATCAGAACTCGTCGAGCTGATTCGATAGGTACCTATAAAGGTATATCTAAGACCCATAATTGATGATCTCCCAAATCGACCGATAACTATACCTTTCTGAAAGAAAGGCAAAAAAGGTTCCCAACCATGTATTTCAAATAATGCAACATTTGCTCCGGGTAACCTATGGAGTGAAGACAGCGAGAAATGAGTATCAATGATTCTACCATAGAGTCCAATGA
This sequence comes from Uranotaenia lowii, assembly GCF_029784155.1. Classification (NCBI taxonomy): domain Eukaryota; kingdom Metazoa; phylum Arthropoda; class Insecta; order Diptera; family Culicidae; genus Uranotaenia; species Uranotaenia lowii. The sequence goes on from NC_073693.1 coordinate 38,629,198, forward strand.
TCGGTAAAACATATTTTTAAATTTCTATATAAGGTCATTTTTGGTCATTTTATCGGCCTAGTCAACATGCATAGGTATATCGATCATAAAAAAACATACCGATCAAAACCAATAAAAAACATGAATATAAAATTAAAGATTACAATATAAAAAAAGGTTCCCAACCATGTTTTCCAAATAATTCAACATTTGTTATGCATAACCTATATAGTCAAGACAGCGAGAAAATAGTATCTATGATTCTAACATAGAGTCAAATGATCGGTAAAATATATTTTCAAATTTGTATATATGAAGCCTTCAGGATCAGAGGGGTGTAAGTTCCAAAATCGTCAATTTGAATTAAGATAACCAACGGTTTTTTTATGTTTCAATGTACATCTGGTGCATTTACCTATTTATAATTTTTTTCGAAAACTTTTTGATTGAGTTTAAACTGCTCGAATTCGAAAAATATATGAAAAATTGTGCAACTTAACAACTTTGAAGCGGGTTTTCTCGAAACTATCATTTAGGCACTTGTACCCCTTTGATCCCAAGCGGGTTTTCTCGAAACTATCATTTAGGCACTTGTACCCCTTTGATCCCAACCGCTTTATATGATAGTTTTTGAAATTTCCAGTTTAGTAAATGGTATGTCGGGCTGGTCTAAACGCATGAGTATATCGATCATAAAAAACATACCGATCAAAATCAATTAAAAAGACGAATTTGAAATCAAGATGACAATATAAAAAAAGGTTCCCAACCATGTGTTTCAAGTAATTCAACATTTTTCTGGGTAACCTATGGAGTCAAGACAGCAAGAATAGAATATGATTCTAACATAGAGTCCAATGGTCGGTTGAATATATTTTCAAATTTGTATCTATGTTCATTTTTACAATTTTCAGTTTAGTAAACGGAATGTCGGCCTGGTCTACTCGCATAGGTATGTGTATCGGTCAGAATCAATGTATAAGGCGAATATAACATAACGAATACAATATCTAAAAATTTGGCTTAAAAAGTTTTCTCTTCAATAAGCTTCGAAAACGATGTTTTTTCACTCCTCGATAAAATGCGTGCTTCTTCAAAATGGATCACTTTGAAAATGGCAACGAATGAAAAAAAAAATATCTCAATTTCAACTTTTTTAACCATTTTATAATTTTGGCATGAGAACTACCATCATGATTGCAATTTTTCCAAAAATTGATTTAAAAGCAACAGTATTAAATTATTAATTAAGTAACCATATAAAAGGGTTAATGAAAATAAGCGTATGAAGAAATTGATATGGTGTGCTTCGTTCTCCCGCACGCGCCCCTTCGTCGTTTTGTCCTCCACAGAGCAACCTGAATATAATGTTATGGGAAGTCTCGAAGTAACAATCGCTTTCATACCATGCAGTGTGGGCACGACGTACTCATCAACGACTTCATTAATTTGGGGGTCGTACCCCTTGGTGAAAACCATAAATATGTTTAATGCATCGGAATTTCGGTTCCGATGCTTTTTTGGATTGGTTCGGATTTTAACTGAACCAAAATAATGAAAAAAAAAAAAAACTTTGACAGGGAAAATATGAAACAGTCTTCTTCCCCTCACACGGTTTCTGTCATGATGACATCAAACCTGAGTGGGAATGAAGCCTGTACGTTTTCCCTTGCACACATCGACAGATCCAAACTTTCAAATAGCAAGCGCGTAACTATGACGTCATGTATAATTTGACGTCATATTATCGATCATCTTGATTAGTGATAGCTTGACATTGCTGGCAAGCCAAATGGCCACGTTTTTTGGAGTGATGATTTTTGATATTTACTATGAAAAAAAAATTTTCAAACTATTTTGTATTTTTTTCTTTCTTTTATAGGTTGAAGAAGAAAAAAAATCAAATTTTTCAAGATAAAAATCATTTTTATTGTACTGCTCAGTTTCACAAAAACGTCGAGAACAAAGTTTACAAAAATTCACACAAATACACACAAATACACAGACATCATCAGAACTCATCGAGCTGATTCGATAGGTACCTATAAAGGTATATCTAAGACCCATAATTAATGATCTCCCAAATCGACCGATAACTATACCTTTCTGTAAGAAAGGCAAAAAGGTTCCCAACCATGTTTTCCAAATAATTCAACATTTGTTATGCATAACCTATATAGTCAAGACAGCGAGAAAATAGTATCTATGATTCTAACATAGAGTCAAATGATCGGTAAAATATATTTTCAAATTTGTATATATGAAGCCTTCAGGATCAGAGGGGTGTAAGTTCCAAAATCGTCAATTTGAATTAAGATAACCAACGGTTTTTTTATGTTTCAATGTACATCTGGTGCATTTACCTATTTATAATTTTTTTCGAAAACTTTTTGATTGAGTTTAAACTGCTCGAATTCGAAAAATATATGAAAAATTGTGCAACTTAACAACTTTGAAGCGGGTTTTCTCGAAACTATCATTTAGGCACTTGTACCCCTTTGATCCCAACCGCTTTATATGATAGTTTTTGAAATTTCCAGTTTAGTAAATGGTATGTCGGGCTGGTCTAAACGCATGAGTATATCGATCATAAAAAACATACCGATCAAAATCAATTAAAAAGACGAATTTGAAATCAAGATGACAATATAAAAAAAGGTTCCCAACCATGTGTTTCAAGTAATTCAACATTTTTCTGGGTAACCTATGGAGTCAAGACAGCAAGAATAGAATATGATTCTAACATAGAGTCCAATGGTCGGTTGAATATATTTTCAAATTTGTATCTATGTTCATTTTTACAATTTTCAGTTTAGTAAATGGAATGTCGGCCTGGTCTACTCGCATAGGTATGTGTATCGGTCAGAATCAATGTATAAGGCGAATATAACATAACGAATACAATATCTAAAAATTTGGCTTAAAAAGTTTTCTCTTCAATAAGCTTCGAAAACGATGTTTTTTCACTCCTCGATAAAATGCGTGCTTCTTCAAAATGGATCACTTTGAAAATGGCAACGAATGAAAAAAAAAATATCTCAATTTCAACTTTTTTAACCATTTTATAATTTTGGCATGAGAACTACCATCATGATTGCAATTTTTCCAAAAATTGATTTAAAAGCAACAGTATTAAATTATTAATTAAGTAACCATATAAAAGGGTTAATGAAAATAAGCGTATGAAGAAATTGATATGGTGTGCTTCGTTCTCCCGCACGCGCCCCTTCGTCGTTTTGTCCTCCACAGAGCAACCTGAATATAATGTTATGGGAAGTCTCGAAGTAACAATCGCTTTCATACCATGCAGTGTGGGCACGACGTACTCATCAACGACTTCATTAATTTGGGGGTCGTACCCCTTGGTGAAAACCATAAATATGTTTAATGCATCGGAATTTCGGTTCCGATGCTTTTTTGGATTGGTTCGGATTTTAACTGAACCAAAATAATGAAAAAAAAAAAAAACTTTGACAGGGAAAATATGAAACAGTCTTCTTCCCCTCACACGGTTTCTGTCATGATGACATCAAACCTGAGTGGGAATGAAGCCTGTACGTTTTCCCTTGCACACATCGACAGATCCAAACTTTCAAATAGCAAGCGCGTAACTATGACGTCATGTATAATTTGACGTCATATTATCGATCATCTTGATTAGTGATAGCTTGACATTGCTGGCAAGCCAAATGGCCACGTTTTTTGGAGTGATGATTTTTGATATTTACTATGAAAAAAAAATTTTCAAACTATTTTGTATTTTTTTCTTTCTTTTATAGGTTGAAGAAGAAAAAAAATCAAATTTTTCAAGATAAAAATCATTTTTATTGTACTGCTCAGTTTCACAAAAACGTCGAGAACAAAGTTTACAAAAATTCACACAAATACACACAAATACACAGACATCATCAGAACTCATCGAGCTGATTCGATAGGTACCTATAAAGGTATATCTAAGACCCATAATTAATGATCTCCCAAATCGACCGATAACTATACCTTTCTGTAAGAAAGGCAAAAAGGTTCCCAACCATGTTTTCCAAATAATTCAACATTTGTTATGCATAACCTATATAGTCAAGACAGCGAGAAAATAGTATCTATGATTCTAACATAGAGTCAAATGATCGGTAAAATATATTTTCAAATTTGTATATATGAAGCCTTCAGGATCAGAGGGGTGTAAGTTCCAAAATCGTCAATTTGAATTAAGATAACCAACGGTTTTTTTATGTTTCAATGTACATCTGGTGCATTTACCTATTTATAATTTTTTTCGAAAACTTTTTGATTGAGTTTAAACTGCTCGAATTCGAAAAATATATGAAAAATTGTGCAACTTAACAACTTTGAAGCGGGTTTTCTCGAAACTATCATTTAGGCACTTGTACCCCTTTGATCCCAACCGCTTTATATGATAGTTTTTGAAATTTCCAGTTTAGTAAATGGTATGTCGGGCTGGTCTAAACGCATGAGTATATCGATCATAAAAAACATACCGATCAAAATCAATTAAAAAGACGAATTTGAAATCAAGATGACAATATAAAAAAAGGTTCCCAACCATGTGTTTCAAGTAATTCAACATTTTTCTGGGTAACCTATGGAGTCAAGACAGCAAGAATAGAATATGATTCTAACATAGAGTCCAATGGTCGGTTGAATATATTTTCAAATTTGTATCTATGTTCATTTTTACAATTTTCAGTTTAGTAAACGGAATGTCGGCCTGGTCTACTCGCATAGGTATGTGTATCGGTCAGAATCAATGTATAAGGCGAATATAACATAACGAATACAATATCTAAAAATTTGGCTTAAAAAGTTTTCTCTTCAATAAGCTTCGAAAACGATGTTTTTTCACTCCTCGATAAAATGCGTGCTTCTTCAAAATGGATCACTTTGAAAATGGCAACGAATGAAAAAAAAAATATCTCAATTTCAACTTTTTTAACCATTTTATAATTTTGGCATGAGAACTACCATCATGATTGCAATTTTTCCAAAAATTGATTTAAAAGCAACAGTATTAAATTATTAATTAAGTAACCATATAAAAGGGTTAATGAAAATAAGCGTATGAAGAAATTGATATGGTGTGCTTCGTTCTCCCGCACGCGCCCCTTCGTCGTTTTGTCCTCCACAGAGCAACCTGAATATAATGTTATGGGAAGTCTCGAAGTAACAATCGCTTTCATACCATGCAGTGTGGGCACGACGTACTCATCAACGACTTCATTAATTTGGGGGTCGTACCCCTTGGTGAAAACCATAAATATGTTTAATGCATCGGAATTTCGGTTCCGATGCTTTTTTGGATTGGTTCGGATTTTAACTGAACCAAAATAATGAAAAAAAAAAAAAACTTTGACAGGGAAAATATGAAACAGTCTTCTTCCCCTCACACGGTTTCTGTCATGATGACATCAAACCTGAGTGGGAATGAAGCCTGTACGTTTTCCCTTGCACACATCGACAGATCCAAACTTTCAAATAGCAAGCGCGTAACTATGACGTCATGTATAATTTGACGTCATATTATCGATCATCTTGATTAGTGATAGCTTGACATTGCTGGCAAGCCAAATGGCCACGTTTTTTGGAGTGATGATTTTTGATATTTACTATGAAAAAAAAATTTTCAAACTATTTTGTATTTTTTTCTTTCTTTTATAGGTTGAAGAAGAAAAAAAATCAAATTTTTCAAGATAAAAATCATTTTTATTGTACTGCTCAGTTTCACAAAAACGTCGAGAACAAAGTTTACAAAAATTCACACAAATACACACAAATACACAGACATCATCAGAACTCATCGAGCTGATTCGATAGGTACCTATAAAGGTATATCTAAGACCCATAATTAATGATCTCCCAAATCGACCGATAACTATACCTTTCTGTAAGAAAGGCAAAAAGGTTCCCAACCATGTTTTCCAAATAATTCAACATTTGTTATGCATAACCTATATAGTCAAGACAGCGAGAAAATAGTATCTATGATTCTAACATAGAGTCAAATGATCGGTAAAATATATTTTCAAATTTGTATATATGAAGCCTTCAGGATCAGAGGGGTGTAAGTTCCAAAATCGTCAATTTGAATTAAGATAACCAACGGTTTTTTTATGTTTCAATGTACATCTGGTGCATTTACCTATTTATAATTTTTTTCGAAAACTTTTTGATTGAGTTTAAACTGCTCGAATTCGAAAAATATATGAAAAATTGTGCAACTTAACAACTTTGAAGCGGGTTTTCTCGAAACTATCATTTAGGCACTTGTACCCCTTTGATCCCAACCGCTTTATATGATAGTTTTTGAAATTTCCAGTTTAGTAAATGGTATGTCGGGCTGGTCTAAACGCATGAGTATATCGATCATAAAAAACATACCGATCAAAATCAATTAAAAAGACGAATTTGAAATCAAGATGACAATATAAAAAAAGGTTCCCAACCATGTGTTTCAAGTAATTCAACATTTTTCTGGGTAACCTATGGAGTCAAGACAGCAAGAATAGAATATGATTCTAACATAGAGTCCAATGGTCGGTTGAATATATTTTCAAATTTGTATCTATGTTCATTTTTACAATTTTCAGTTTAGTAAATGGAATGTCGGCCTGGTCTACTCGCATAGGTATGTGTATCGGTCAGAATCAATGTATAAGGCGAATATAACATAACGAATACAATATCTAAAAATTTGGCTTAAAAAGTTTTCTCTTCAATAAGCTTCGAAAACGATGTTTTTTCACTCCTCGATAAAATGCGTGCTTCTTCAAAATGGATCACTTTGAAAATGGCAACGAATGAAAAAAAAAAATATCTCAATTTCAACTTTTTTAACCATTTTATAATTTTGGCATGAGAACTACCATCATGATTGCAATTTTTCCAAAAATTGATTTAAAAGCAACAGTATTAAATTATTAATTAAGTAACCATATAAAAGGGTTAATGAAAATAAGCGTATGAAGAAATTGATATGGTGTGCTTCGTTCTCCCGCACGCGCCCCTTCGTCGTTTTGTCCTCCACAGAGCAACCTGAATATAATGTTATGGGAAGTCTCGAAGTAACAATCGCTTTCATACCATGCAGTGTGGGCACGACGTACTCATCAACGACTTCATTAATTTGGGGGTCGTACCCCTTGGTGAAAACCATAAATATGTTTAATGCATCGGAATTTCGGTTCCGATGCTTTTTTGGATTGGTTCGGATTTTAACTGAACCAAAATAATGAAAAAAAAAAAAAACTTTGACAGGGAAAATATGAAACAGTCTTCTTCCCCTCACACGGTTTCTGTCATGATGACATCAAACCTGAGTGGGAATGAAGCCTGTACGTTTTCCCTTGCACACATCGACAGATCCAAACTTTCAAATAGCAAGCGCGTAACTATGACGTCATGTATAATTTGACGTCATATTATCGATCATCTTGATTAGTGATAGCTTGACATTGCTGGCAAGCCAAATGGCCACGTTTTTTGGAGTGATGATTTTTGATATTTACTATGAAAAAAAAATTTTCAAACTATTTTGTATTTTTTTCTTTCTTTTATAGGTTGAAGAAGAAAAAAAATCAAATTTTTCAAGATAAAAATCATTTTTATTGTACTGCTCAGTTTCACAAAAACGTCGAGAACAAAGTTTACAAAAATTCACACAAATACACACAAATACACAGACATCATCAGAACTCATCGAGCTGATTCGATAGGTACCTATAAAGGTATATCTAAGACCCATAATTAATGATCTCCCAAATCGACCGATAACTATACCTTTCTGTAAGAAAGGCAAAAAGGTTCCCAACCATGTGTTTCAAGTAATTCAACATTTTTCTGGGTAACCTATGGAGTCAAGACAGCAAGAATAGAATATGATTCTAACATAGAGTCCAATGGTCGGTTGAATATATTTTCAAATTTGTATCTATGTTCATTTTTACAATTTTCAGTTTAGTAAATGGAATGTCGGCCTGGTCTACTCGCATAGGTATGTGTATCGGTCAGAATCAATGTATAAGGCGAATATAACATAACGAATACAATATCTAAAAATTTGGCTTAAAAAGTTTTCTCTTCAATAAGCTTCGAAAACGATGTTTTTTCACTCCTCGATAAAATGCGTGCTTCTTCAAAATGGATCACTTTGAAAATGGCAACGAATGAAAAAAAAAATATCTCAATTTCAACTTTTTTAACCATTTTATAATTTTGGCATGAGAACTACCATCATGATTGCAATTTTTCCAAAAATTGATTTAAAAGCAACAGTATTAAATTATTAATTAAGTAACCATATAAAAGGGTTAATGAAAATAAGCGTATGAAGAAATTGATATGGTGTGCTTCGTTCTCCCGCACGCGCCCCTTCGTCGTTTTGTCCTCCACAGAGCAACCTGAATATAATGTTATGGGAAGTCTCGAAGTAACAATCGCTTTCATACCATGCAGTGTGGGCACGACGTACTCATCAACGACTTCATTAATTTGGGGGTCGTACCCCTTGGTGAAAACCATAAATATGTTTAATGCATCGGAATTTCGGTTCCGATGCTTTTTTGGATTGGTTCGGATTTTAACTGAACCAAAATAATGAAAAAAAAAAAAAACTTTGACAGGGAAAATATGAAACAGTCTTCTTCCCCTCACACGGTTTCTGTCATGATGACATCAAACCTGAGTGGGAATGAAGCCTGTACGTTTTCCCTTGCACACATCGACAGATCCAAACTTTCAAATAGCAAGCGCGTAACTATGACGTCATGTATAATTTGACGTCATATTATCGATCATCTTGATTAGTGATAGCTTGACATTGCTGGCAAGCCAAATGGCCACGTTTTTTGGAGTGATGATTTTTGATATTTACTATGAAAAAAAAATTTTCAAACTATTTTGTATTTTTTTCTTTCTTTTATAGGTTGAAGAAGAAAAAAAATCAAATTTTTCAAGATAAAAATCATTTTTATTGTACTGCTCAGTTTCACAAAAACGTCGAGAACAAAGTTTACAAAAATTCACACAAATACACACAAATACACAGACATCATCAGAACTCATCGAGCTGATTCGATAGGTACCTATAAAGGTATATCTAAGACCCATAATTAATGATCTCCCAAATCGACCGATAACTATACCTTTCTGTAAGAAAGGCAAAAAGGTTCCCAACCATGTGTTTCAAGTAATTCAACATTTTTCTGGGTAACCTATGGAGTCAAGACAGCAAGAATAGAATATGATTCTAACATAGAGTCCAATGGTCGGTTGAATATATTTTCAAATTTGTATCTATGTTCATTTTTACAATTTTCAGTTTAGTAAACGGAATGTCGGCCTGGTCTACTCGCATAGGTATGTGTATCGGTCAGAATCAATGTATAAGGCGAATATAACATAACGAATACAATATCTAAAAATTTGGCTTAAAAAGTTTTCTCTTCAATAAGCTTCGAAAACGATGTTTTTTCACTCCTCGATAAAATGCGTGCTTCTTCAAAATGGATCACTTTGAAAATGGCAACGAATGAAAAAAAAAATATCTCAATTTCAACTTTTTTAACCATTTTATAATTTTGGCATGAGAACTACCATCATGATTGCAATTTTTCCAAAAATTGATTTAAAAGCAACAGTATTAAATTATTAATTAAGTAACCATATAAAAGGGTTAATGAAAATAAGCGTATGAAGAAATTGATATGGTGTGCTTCGTTCTCCCGCACGCGCCCCTTCGTCGTTTTGTCCTCCACAGAGCAACCTGAATATAATGTTATGGGAAGTCTCGAAGTAACAATCGCTTTCATACCATGCAGTGTGGGCACGACGTACTCATCAACGACTTCATTAATTTGGGGGTCGTACCCCTTGGTGAAAACCATAAATATGTTTAATGCATCGGAATTTCGGTTCCGATGCTTTTTTGGATTGGTTCGGATTTTAACTGAACCAAAATAATGAAAAAAAAAAAAAACTTTGACAGGGAAAATATGAAACAGTCTTCTTCCCCTCACACGGTTTCTGTCATGATGACATCAAACCTGAGTGGGAATGAAGCCTGTACGTTTTCCCTTGCACACATCGACAGATCCAAACTTTCAAATAGCAAGCGCGTAACTATGACGTCATGTATAATTTGACGTCATATTATCGATCATCTTGATTAGTGATAGCTTGACATTGCTGGCAAGCCAAATGGCCACGTTTTTTGGAGTGATGATTTTTGATATTTACTATGAAAAAAAAATTTTCAAACTATTTTGTATTTTTTTCTTTCTTTTATAGGTTGAAGAAGAAAAAAAATCAAATTTTTCAAGATAAAAATCATTTTTATTGTACTGCTCAGTTTCACAAAAACGTCGAGAACAAAGTTTACAAAAATTCACACAAATACACACAAATACACAGACATCATCAGAACTCATCGAGCTGATTCGATAGGTACCTATAAAGGTATATCTAAGACCCATAATTAATGATCTCCCAAATCGACCGATAACTATACCTTTCTGTAAGAAAGGCAAAAAGGTTCCCAACCATGTGTTTCAAATAATGCAACATTTGCTTCGGGTAACCTATGGAGTGAAGACAGCGAGACATGAGTATCAATGATTCTACCATAGAATCCAATGATCGGTAAAACATATTTTTAAATTTCTATATAAGGTCATTTTTGAAATTTTCAGTTACGTAAATGGTTTATCGGCCTGGTCAACATGCATAGGTATATCGATCATAAAAAACATACCGATCAAAACCAATAAAGAACATGAATATAAAATTGAAGATAACAATATAAAAAACAATATAAAAAAAAGGTTCCCAACCATGTTTTCCAAATAATTCAACATTTTTCTGGGTAACCTATGGAGCCAAGACAGCGAGAAAATAGTATCTATGATTCTAACATAGAGTCAAATGATCGGTAAAATATATTTTCAAATTTGTATATATGAGGCCTTCAGGATCAAAGGGGCGTAAGTTCCAAAATCGTCAATTTGAATTAAGTATAACCAACGGTTTTTTTTATGTTTCAATGTACATCTGGTGTATTTACCTATTTATAATTTTTTTCGAAAACTTTTTGATTGAGTTTAAACTGCTCGAATTCGAAAAATATATGAAAAATTGTGCAACTTCACAACTTTGAAGCGGGTTTTCTCGAAACTATCATTTAGGCACTTGTACCCCTTTCCCGACCGTCTTATATGATAATTTTTGAAATTTTCAGTTTAGTAATTGAAGGGCTTGTCTAAACGCATAAGTATATCGATCATAAAAAAAAAACATACCGATCAAAATCAATTAAGAAGACGAATTTAAAATAAAGATTACAATATAAAAAAAAAGGTTCCCAACCATGTATTTCAAATAATGCAACATTTGCTCCGGGTAACCTATGGAGTGAAGACAGCGAGAAATGAGTATCAATGATTCTACCATAGAGTCCAATGATCGGTAAAACATATTTTTAAATTTCTATATAAGGTCATTTTTGGTCATTTTATCGGCCTAGTCAACATGCATAGGTATATCGATCATAAAAAAACATACCGATCAAAACCAATAAAAAACATGAATATAAAATTAAAGATTACAATATAAAAAAAGGTTCCCAACCATGTTTTCCAAATAATTCAACATTTGTTATGCATAACCTATATAGTCAAGACAGCGAGAAAATAGTATCTATGATTCTAACATAGAGTCAAATGATCGGTAAAATATATTTTCAAATTTGTATATATGAAGCCTTCAGGATCAGAGGGGTGTAAGTTCCAAAATCGTCAATTTGAATTAAGATAACCAACGGTTTTTTTATGTTTCAATGTACATCTGGTGCATTTACCTATTTATAATTTTTTTCGAAAACTTTTTGATTGAGTTTAAACTGCTCGAATTCGAAAAATATATGAAAAATTGTGCAACTTAACAACTTTGAAGCGGGTTTTCTCGAAACTATCATTTAGGCACTTGTACCCCTTTGATCCCAACCGCTTTATATGATAGTTTTTGAAATTTCCAGTTTAGTAAATGGTATGTCGGGCTGGTCTAAACGCATGAGTATATCGATCATAAAAAACATACCGATCAAAATCAATTAAAAAGACGAATTTGAAATCAAGATGACAATATAAAAAAAGGTTCCCAACCATGTGTTTCAAGTAATTCAACATTTTTCTGGGTAACCTATGGAGTCAAGACAGCAAGAATAGAATATGATTCTAACATAGAGTCCAATGGTCGGTTGAATATATTTTCAAATTTGTATCTATGTTCATTTTTACAATTTTCAGTTTAGTAAACGGAATGTCGGCCTGGTCTACTCGCATAGGTATGTGTATCGGTCAGAATCAATGTATAAGGCGAATATAACATAACGAATACAATATCTAAAAATTTGGCTTAAAAAGTTTTCTCTTCAATAAGCTTCGAAAACGATGTTTTTTCACTCCTCGATAAAATGCGTGCTTCTTCAAAATGGATCACTTTGAAAATGGCAACGAATGAAAAAAAAAATATCTCAATTTCAACTTTTTTAACCATTTTATAATTTTGGCATGAGAACTACCATCATGATTGCAATTTTTCCAAAAATTGATTTAAAAGCAACAGTATTAAATTATTAATTAAGTAACCATATAAAAGGGTTAATGAAAATAAGCGTATGAAGAAATTGATATGGTGTGCTTCGTTCTCCCGCACGCGCCCCTTCGTCGTTTTGTCCTCCACAGAGCAACCTGAATATAATGTTATGGGAAGTCTCGAAGTAACAATCGCTTTCATACCATGCAGTGTGGGCACGACGTACTCATCAACGACTTCATTAATTTGGGGGTCGTACCCCTTGGTGAAAACCATAAATATGTTTAATGCATCGGAATTTCGGTTCCGATGCTTTTTTGGATTGGTTCGGATTTTAACTGAACCAAAATAATGAAAAAAAAAAAAAACTTTGACAGGGAAAATATGAAACAGTCTTCTTCCCCTCACACGGTTTCTGTCATGATGACATCAAACCTGAGTGGGAATGAAGCCTGTACGTTTTCCCTTGCACACATCGACAGATCCAAACTTTCAAATAGCAAGCGCGTAACTATGACGTCATGTATAATTTGACGTCATATTATCGATCATCTTGATTAGTGATAGCTTGACATTGCTGGCAAGCCAAATGGCCACGTTTTTTGGAGTGATGATTTTTGATATTTACTATGAAAAAAAAATTTTCAAACTATTTTGTATTTTTTTCTTTCTTTTATAGGTTGAAGAAGAAAAAAAATCAAATTTTTCAAGATAAAAATCATTTTTATTGTACTGCTCAGTTTCACAAAAACGTCGAGAACAAAGTTTACAAAAATTCACACAAATACACACAAATACACAGACATCATCAGAACTCATCGAGCTGATTCGATAGGTACCTATAAAGGTATATCTAAGACCCATAATTAATGATCTCCCAAATCGACCGATAACTATACCTTTCTGTAAGAAAGGCAAAAATGTGAGAACGTCATTTTCAACCAACGTAATAAATCAGAGTCCCTATTCATTTCGATTCTTAAACCATTTCAAGCTCAACGCCCCCCTGGACCAATTTTCAGAAAATCTATTAAAAAATGAAAATCTGGATCGTCGAAAAATCGTTAGCTTTTGGCTTGATGCTTTTGTAAGGCTAAAGGGCAATTCAGCCTAGAGGTATCAACTCACCTTGACGAAGCCTTACGGTACAAAGATAGTTTGGTTAGTCGGGGGGTTCGATGCCTCTTTGTTTCGCCGAAAAAACTTTTTAATTCTTGCTTAGCACTCCCAAGACAATCTTCAGAAGCAACGCGACATAGGCGCGGTAAAACCTACTCACATGAACTCTTGGGAGAAAAAGGATAGGAAATTATCCTTGAGCTTTGCAATCCTTATACCCTTCCATTATCCTATCCTATCCAACCTTATTCCATGTAACAAAATAGAAATGTGAAATGTAGACACTAGCCGGCAACCCAGACGTACACGTACACATCTGTAAAAGCACTGGCATGAGCAGTTGACAACAGTCTTCAGACTAATCATACTGCCAAGAAAACCGTTAATAAATAAATAAAAAAAAAATCAAAACTCATTCAAATTTAGATGAAGCCCTCAGATCCAAAAGGGTAGGGGGTATTATAAGTTTAAAAATGATCAAAGATTTATAATATTTCGAACTATATTTCATGATCTTTCAGATTTTTTGAATTTACACACTTTTTAGTTTGCAAGAAAAATGCAATTTTTTGAGAAATATATGAAAATGACCAAACATAACAAATTAAAAGCGTGTTTTCTCAAAATTAGCTTTTATGCACTTATATTAAGATTGCCTAAACTTTCCCAGCACGTACCCAAGCCGGACAAACGCGGGATATTTTATCTAAAAATCTGGCAAAATCCGGGCATTTGATTTCAAAATTGTCGACCAATAACCCGGATAATATTCAGGAAAATGCTGACAAAACCCAGGAATTTCTTAACGAAACATCAAGAAAAAAAAACTTGAAAAAGCAAATTTCCGTCAAAATTTATCAGCAGTTTTTAAACGTATTTTAGGCATTCAAAAAACTTTCCGTGTTTATTCCATAAAGTTTGCTAAAAAAAAAATTGTTGGACGCATAAATAAAAATTTTAACAACACAATTGGTTTTTATTTTGTCGAATTTTTCATTAAATATCCGGGCAAATCTGAATGAAACCGGGCAATCTGGCAACCTTAAGTTATACCCTTTTGGCTGTAAGGGCCTCATATTGCTACAAACCTCCAGTAAACAATTAATTCTATGTAAAGTTTCCTAGACACTTACTTAAATTAATTAATTATTTTGATATCCAATCATATAACTTAAATTTTGGAAAACAAAATTTTCTATTCGTAAGAATAGTATTACTTCTTGATATTTGAATTTGATTCCTGTTCAAAGTTATACAGCATTCACGGGCCTTAAAGTTAAAATTAGATTCTAATTGCTGAATCTAGGCTATGTTAGTGATAACCGAAAAGATTAAAAGCTTATCCATGGCAGAAGCACAATCGATTTTTTGAATCGATTGAAATAGAGATGAACAATTAAGAACTTAAAATAAAAATTCTCTAATCTAAAATAATTCTTACATATTTTCTCTCAAAAAAATCTATCACTAAATCACAGATGACGCCTTTTTATACAGATTTTTTAAGGTATTTTCTGTTTAGCAGATTTTTTGAGACAAAGCCTACATTTTAAAGAAAATAAAGCATTGCCATCTAAAATTATTGTTGTTTAAGTGTAACCCAAAACAATCTTACAAAACAAGATCCACATGTAGAGCGAATACAAATTTAGTGACAATATAAAAAAAATCTTTTAGTTCCTACTAGAGATGTACCGAATATTCGGTCAGCCGAATATTCGGCGCCGAATATAGCCAAAAAACCGTTAAGCCGAATATTCGGCTCACCGAATAGTTGAGCCAAGTATTCGGCCGAATAGGCCGAATAGGCCGAATACTTATTTTTCAAGTTTTTTTAACACTAACAGACTTGTAAAATTTTTTAACTGATGTTGGATAATTAATAAAATATCCAAAAGTGATGTTGAAAAAGCAACAAAATCATCAAAAACTTATGGTTTCTGTAAAGGATCTTAGGTGTTTCCGTGTATATTTCACTGTTGATAGCTTTATACTTTGATTATCGTTTATTTCCGGTTTTTTTTTTCATACTTCCAGGCTTGTCCATAATCAAATAAAGAGTTCAAGAAAAGTCAAATCTGATCGGGATGGCCAGATACTATTTGAAATTTTGTGGATTTCACCCAGGTTTATTCAGATTATTTGCTAAATCAAATAAATACTTAACTTTCGCTTTGAAAATTTTTAGATTTTGCGTTCAGAATCGATTTGTTAGATTAAATTTAAATATAAACATCAATTATTCTTTGACCCTTAGATACGATTTTTACACTGATGCTGTGATGCGATGAAAACAATTAATTTTATGTAATTTAATTTTTTTAACATCTTGTATGTAAGAGAATTATGCTTGGATATTGTTGAGAAATGCTCTTTTTTAAAAATTTTTTCATAAATTGTTCAGACCCGACCGTGTAGATTCGTTTGGTAGGAAATATGGTGTTCTTAAAGTTAAAGATCATCGTTTTTTCGGCAACTATTTTGAAGACATCTAGCTAAAATTCGGCATTCATCTGAATCAATATAAAATAAGACATTTCAAATAGTTTGGCACCTGATTTGACTTGTTTTGTCCCAGATTTCACTGGAATCCAATCTCTTTGGTGATAAACATCCTAGAAGCGACATTTCATCTGATGACATTTGTGACATTTTGAAAATCAAAGAAACCTCTACTTAAAGGAGATCTGATGTTTTATACATCTGGTTGAAAATAACCGATTCAAAAACGTAAGGAGTATTAAGATGGGAGAAGTAGAAGAAAGATGAAATTTTTGCTTTTTAATTTCTATTAAAAACTCAACAGAATATTCGACCAAATATTCGGCCGAATATTCGTTTGGCCGAATAGTTGAAAAGGTCAATATTCGGTATTCGGTCGTTCGCCGAATACCACTATTCGGTACATCTCTAGTTCCTACACTTACATCTAAAAATAATCATTGCGATACTGGAACCAAAATTTGATTGCAGCTCTGTGAAATCAAAGATGTTTTAGTCTTAAACCTGATGTCTAGTTTTGTAACGTTATTTCATTTTTTGCGTCGAACTTCTTCGTTGTTATTACAAATCTACGTTGTTTCGTGATTTGTGAAAATTTTAATTACGACCTCAACGCCCCCTTGTGCCCTTCCAACGCCCCCCAAATTTCAACATTGAGCTCACCGCCCCCCTGGTTGCTCTCAACGCCCCCAAGGGGGCGGTAGAGACCACTTTGAAAACCACTGCTTTAAAGCAACATATAGCTTCTAGCTTCAGCTTTCTTGGACACTAAGTAAATTTTTTTTAGTTCTCCGTAACTGATCTGCAGTCTTTTTTCCGTAGCATGTTTTTTCGGATTTTTTCATAGACTTTGAATAACGCAAAACTGAAGTGTTGTAGCTGAATATCGACTAAAAGAACATATTTGAGTTACTTTACATCACCATTACTTTAAATTTAATAAATATCGGTTAAGAAACAAGAGAGATATTGTTTTTATCAGGAGTGTAAATTTGATGGGTAAGAATTTCTGGGACGGATGAGGGTTAATACACTATATGTACCTACGTTTAACTTGAAAAATGGCAATAGAAAATTTCATGCAGTGTAACAAAAAAAACTTGGAAATAATAACAATATTACAAAGAATCAATTTCCAACAAAACCTGCAGCATTTTCCAAACAAAAACTTAATTCAAACAAATATCACTTTTTGTGGCAAAGGGTAAAAAACTGGAAATTAAAGCTTTTTATTGAATTTTCAATATGTTTTTTCCGACGATTTATTCTTATTTTCATCCTTAGACTTAGATTTCATCTGTTTAAGACAAAAATATTGTGTTGGAATTTCTTGGAAAAAACCTTGATGGTTGTTTAGGCCATAAAATTGAACCTTTTTTTAATCTGAAAATTTATTTGGAATCTGAAAACTGATTTATTTCAAGCCTATTTAAAATTATTAGATTCGATTTTTTTTGAAAATCTGTAAACTGCCACCTTACAGTGAAAATTAAAAAAAAAAGTTTTTATATCGACAAACTATAACCAAAAACACTGTAGAATACAAATGTTCGGTTCTGAGTGACTCTATGATGCAAGCATAAACAAGCTCAAGACAACATGACCGAGCTCTTTCGGTTATATCGGCCGCGCGAAAAAAGTGCTAAACGCGGGAAATTCCTTTCGGCTTCATAGTTTTGACACGCCCAATCGATGCCAGCGACACGTTTCCAGTTGGCTTAGAACGGCAACAAGCTATCTTACTGAGAATTTCCGAAGAAATCCAACCCGAAACCAGATGTTGAATTGGGGCGGCTTCCCCTTTTTTCCCATCCACAAAAGTGGCGCGCGCGTCCGTGTTTGTCAAGGAAAAAAAACTATTCGCCATGGGAAAATGATGCTATTTGTTGCTGTCATGTGGTTCTGGTGTTGCCGGTCTTTAACGAATGAAAAAACGAACAAAATACAAACTTAATTGAAGACTAGAACATTTTTCATGGGAAGTTTAATTCAGAATTTTTCGAGCTGTGTGGAATATATATCATAACAGAGTTTTTTTTTCTCTTTCATTTCCTCTACAGACTTAGCGCACAATTAGCCAAGTCGCTTGATTTTTTTTTCGGAAAACTGGCGTTTGGTGGACTGTTTCTATTTTCATCGGAACATAAATAATCGAAACAAGGTCAGTAACAGTAACAGCAATAAATTTGATTGATATGGCTCGCACATTGTGTTTATTACATTGAGAGTTTTTTAAACAAGAAGAAATCCTTCTAAGACTAACCTCACTGGAATTATCATATTGGTAACAAGTCTTAATTTAGGATTGGAAATAAAATTCTTATGCATTTTGATGCAAAAATTGAACCATGTTAAAAACTTTGACGAAGTAGATTTCGATTTCTGGTTTATTTTTGTTCATTTTAAGTCAAAAAAAATTAACGAAAAAGCGTTTTTGGTAAATATATTTGAAATTTTTGTCATTTTTGTCATTTTTTCATTTTTGTCATTTTTGTCATTTTTGTCATTTTTGTCATTTTTGTCATTTTTGTCATTTTTGTCATCTTTGTCATTTTTGTCATTTTTGTCATTTTTGTCATTTTTGTCATTTTTGTCATTTTTGTCATTTTTGTCATTTTTGTCATTTTTGTCATTTTTGTCATTTTTGTCATTTTTGTCATTTTTGTCATTTTTGTCATTTTTGTCATTTTTGTCATTTTTGTCATTTTTGTCATTTTTGTCATTTTTGTCATTTTTGTCATTTTTGTCATTTTTGTCATTTTTGTCATTTTTGTCATTTTTGTCATTTTTGTCATTTTTGTCATTTTTGTCATTTTTGTCATTTTTGTCATTTTTGTCATTTTTGTCATTTTTGTCATTTTTGTCATTTTTGTCATTTTTGTCATTTTTGTCATTTTTGTCATTTTTGTCATTTTTGTCATTTTTGTCATTTTTGTCATTTTTGTCATTTTTGTCATTTTTGTCATTTTTGTCATTTTTGTCATTTTTGTCATTTTTGTCATTTTTGTCATTTTTGTCATTTTTGTCATTTTTGTCATTTTTGTCATTTTTGCCATTTTTGTCATTTTTGTCATTTTTGTCATTTTGTCAGTTTTGTCAGTTTTGTCAGTTTTGTCATTTTTGTCATTTTTGTCATTTTTGTCATTTTTGTCATTTTTGTCATTTTTGTCATTTTTGTCATTTTTGTCATTTTTGTCATTTTTGTCATTTTTGTCATTTTTGTCATTTTTGTCATTTTTGTCATTTTTGTCATTTTTGTCATTTTTGTCATTTTTGTCATTTTTGTCATTTTTGTCATTTTTGTCATTTTTGTCATTTTTGTCATTTTTGTCATTTTTGTCATTTTTGTCATTTTTGTCATTTTTGTCATTTTTGTCATTTTTGTCATTTTTGTCATTTTTGTCATTTTTGTCATTTTTGTCATTTTTGTCATTTTTGTCATTTTTGTCATTTTTGTCATTTTTGTCATTTTTGTCATTTTTGTCATTTTTGTCATTTTTGTCATTTTTGTCATTTTTGTCATTTTTGTCATTTTTGTCATTTTTGTCATTTTTGTCATTTTTGTCATTTTTGTCATTTTTGTCATTTTTGTCATTTTTGTCATTTTTGTCATTTTTGTCATTTTTGTCATTTTTGTCATTTTTGTCATTTTTGTCATTTTTGTCATTTTTGTCATTTTTGTCATTTTTGTCATTTTTGTCATTTTTGTCATTTTTGTCATTTTTGTCATTTTTGTCATTTTTGTCATTTTTGTCATTTTTGTCATTTTTGTCATTTTTGTCATTTTTGTCATTTTTGTCATTTTTGTCATTTTTGTCATTTTTGTCATTTTTGTCATTTTTGTCATTTTTGTCATTTTTGTCATTTTTGTCATTTTTGTCATTTTTGTCATTTTTGTCATTTTTGTCATTTTTGTCATTTTTGTCATTTTTGTCATTTTTGTCATTTTTTGTCATTTTTGTCATTTTTGTCATTTTTGTCATTTTTGTCATTTTTGTCATTTTTGTCATTTTTGTCATTTTTGTCATTTTTGTCATTTTTGTCATTTTTGTCATTTTTGTCATTTTTGTCATTTTTGTCATTTTTGTCATTTTTGTCATTTTTGTCATTTTTGTCATTTTTGTCATTTTTGTCATTTTTATCATTTTTGTCATTTTTGTCATTTTTGTCATTTTTGTCATTTTTGTCATTTTTGTCATTTTTGTCATTTTTGTCATTTTTGTCATTTTTGTCATTTTTGTCATTTTTGTCATTTTTGTCATTTTTGTCATTTTTGTCATTTTTGTCATTTTTGTCATTTTTGTCATTTTTGTCATTTTTGTCATTTTATCATTTATCACTGGAATGTTGTGTTTTTTTTTTTATTTTCTTTGAAGAATGTTTATTATTGCATTTTATTTCTTTTTTTTAGTGTTTACATCAATACTTCATGAAATTAAAAATAATTTAAAAAAAAGCCTCTCATGAATATTAGTAAAATAAACTATTTTCAACAACAAATAAACCAACCTCGATTAAAATTTTCAAAATTATCTTCACGTTTCCACTTGCTCGACATCATCAATTTCAGCCCTTGTTAGTTATGTGTGGCAGCCAGAGCAGTCGTCTGCCGATCATATTTCAGTCGATAAATTAGACCGTCGTTGCTCGGTCTGGATGTGGTGAATCAAACCGAATTGGCATGACTTTTGCCGAAACTCATTAACTTTCTATTCCTAGTTTGTTCGTTAGGTGGGTGTGGGTTGATGGATCTCGTAAAATGAGATCCAAAATCTACCACCCATGACATTGACTGTGCGCTGATGCTGCTGCTTTTGGTTGCTGGTTCAGGTGTGGGTGAATCCTTTTTTCGGAATTAGCCAGAAATTATGTCTGGCTGGCTGGGGTTCAAGGAGGAATGTCACGGTCAGAGGGTTAGTGTTTCCATTCCATTCTATGCTGAAGCGAGTCTAAAGTCATCTAACTAGGCTAATCTCATCGATTAGAGTAAGTACATACTACAATGAGGTTACCCCCCAGGGTGTGGCTCCAGAGAGAGGGCATGGATGAGTAAAACCTTCCGGGAGCACCAGGGCGATGGGGATTATTTCCAATTAAAATTGTTTTGGTTCATTAAATTAGTTTCAAAAAGTTTAACCCGGCAACAACCGGCAGAGATGAGACTATTCATGTGGAAAACTGTGGCATTAGCCTGTTTCGAGATTAAGGCAAGTAAAGAAAGAACTAATTGAATGAATTTAATTGCATTCCAGGCGAATATTGCGGATAGGAATAATAATCCACGATGAAACTGATGCGTAAAATTCATTGATTTAATAATTTCCAGAACATTTGTGCTTAACGAGCTAAAGAAGAATAACTTATATTTTTTCCAAAAAAAAATATTTGATGTGGTAGTATTTCATCCAACTTTCACATCACAATATTTTAATTCAATTACCTGCTTCTGAAAACAATCACCCACGACGAAATCGCCAAATGATGAAAAATCGACAGTTTGATGTTTCGCTACTTTTTCAGTCACTTGACTGAGCACATTCTGGTAGATTTCACCCCCAGAAAAGGCTGCTCGAAACGATAACATTCATAAATGTAAATTTCTCCCGCAATGATCGTCACCATAAATCTCGGGGCCATGAAAAATGCCAATGATGCTCCTGACATTCATAACCAACAGTTTATGAACTTCATTCGGAAATCTACGAGCATTTTGGCAATTACTCGTATAATTATACTCTCCAGAAGCTCACTTTGTGGTGTGGCTGGCCATATAAATACGAGAAGCAAGAACTCGAGCAAAAAAAAACCCACAATTCCACACCACCCAGACGCAGCATAATCGTATAAATTTTATGATTTCCAGTCGTATCTTTCCGTTCGCGGATTTTTCCTTGCTCGCTCTCTAGCATTCGAGGGTTAGTCTACATATTTCATGCTCGGGTGCGAAATCTGTTTGAAATAACACTAAAGAAAAAATCCACTTCAGACTGTCACTGTCTGGGACTGTTAGGGTGCTTGAATTGGGAGTTGTTTATAACTGACTCCTTTTAATGGCACATATATTCTGGGTACATTTGAAGAACTATATTCAGTTCATTGAAACTGTTAAAATTTTGTGTTTTGATTTTTTATAACTTAAAACAGTTTGACGCACCCTATTGAAAATGTTTCTGGATTTTCCCAGACCAAATCTTGCGGGTTTGAGCCCAAAGTTCACTTGGAGGCCATACAGATGTGACTTTCGTGCATACCTACATATGTATATTTCGCTGTTGCATTTAAATTTCTTTTTCTGCACAGACAAATGTGCAGATGTGATTTACAGTCAAAGCTAATGACAGGACAGGAGTGTTGTTTCTTGGGATATAGTTCAAACCTTTATTTCTTAGACAATATTCGCAAATGTGAAATTCAGAGTACAATAATACATCATATGTATTATTGTACTCTGAACAGTACAATAATACTTCGTATGGTTTATCAGAAAATTCTATGCGAAAGTGATCAATTCTACTGAAAACAACAGTTGAAAGGACTATTATTTTGTGTTTATTGCGTTTTTCTACTAAATACTTGCTTAGATAAAATAAAAAAAAATTGCTGTGAAGTTTTGAAAAATTTAAAAAACAGTACTCTACACAAAACTGGAGAAATTTGAATTTTGGTTAACAATCAATCGATAAATTTGCTTAAATTGGATCATTCTTTATTGGATTTAAGTTACTTTTAGGTTCAATATTATTATTATTATATTTATTATTGTTTTTCATTCATTTTCATAGTTTATCGTCTCATGACTAAACTTGATGAAAATAATTCCTTAAAATCCACTCGGTCCACGGTCATCGTTTCTTAAATTTTTTAAATTGCATAACTACAATGGCTGATCAACTACATTTTCAGTACTGTTTCCTTTGTAGTTTTCTACAATATCAACATTAATTTTTTTCTTAATTTTTAAACATACATATCAGGTTTGCCTTATAGGTATAATTTTATGTTATTTTTCATATTTTTAATTGTTCCTTAAATGACTAAGATATTTCAACTAATATACTAAATTAAAACATATTTCTCGATTTATTGTCGTTTTTAACCAACCCCGCCTTGAGACGAGGTTTATATTTCGTTACTTTAACCTACTTTATCATATTTCTCCAAAAAAATCAAACCTAAATGGTTGTTGTTCTTAAACTTCAATGTCAATAGTTTGTTTTATGAAGCTATCAAAACAACAGTTTTTAAAAAAGGTTAAATTCCAGACTTCTCATGTTTTTTTAGTAGCTCAAAGCTGAAACTTTCGCAAACTGCTATCAAACAGCTGATTTTAGTATGGATTTAAAGAAAACCATGGTTTGAAAGATTCTGCGCAAAAGGTAAGTGATATAATGATTGGCTTTGGATTTATGCTGGCTATGGTAAACCCCTACACGCGGGTTTGAATTTAGGAGGATTGAAGGAATACATAAATACTACAATTTCAAATTTTGTTTTTCATATCTTCGTACCACTTCTTATTACTTTCATGACAATTTAACAATAAGTGGTGGTGTAAAAATAATAGCAAACGGTAGCGAATTCAATTTCCTTAAAAATGAATATTATTTGGTCATAAAAAAAGTTGAAGTTGTTTGTTTTGAGATCGATTATTTTTGTGACGTGAATTCACGCTAGAATTGACTATTTTTGACTTCAGTAAATAAAACTCCGATTTCCTGTTCTCTCTGTGGTGTCTTCAAATAAGTTGTATAGAAAACAATTTCCCATAATTTGATGTTCGTAGCTTCTCGATTAAACAACAACGAACAAGGTTATGCATCTTTAAAGTTGTGACGTGAATTCACTCAGTTAAAACAGAACAGGGTATTTTACTGAATTCACGTCACAAAGTTTCATGTTATTCTGAAAAATTCTTAAGAGCCTTCAATTTTTATGTATGGAGAGTGGGGAATCATGGGCCACTTGTTTTTCGTTGTTCAATAACTTCTTTATTATAAAAGATTAAATGAAAATAAAAAATGGTATGTGTAATGTAGAAAACCCATTTTCAATGTATCATAAGGAGTTTTTTTTATTTTTAATAAGTTATTTTCACCAAATTCTGACTGTTTGAAAAAAAGTATTTTTTTTTTTTATTTTGAAAAATGGTGGGGAATCGTGGGCCACCAAATCCAAATTGACCAAATAACATGCAAAGTTTATGAGTTAACCCAAAACTGTGATTTCTTAATTTATTTCATTATTTCAAAGCAATTTAAGATGATGAAATAAAAAGAGAGGTGTGTATGATCGCATAGATTCCAAAACCTGGCTCGCGAACGTTTTGGCAAAATTTCTGATAGATGGACAGAATGCTTTTCATAACTCTCTTCATTTGGCATAAGAAAACTTTACAGATAGGGAAAACGTATTTTAAGTTCTGAATGTACATAAAAACATAAAAATATAGGTGATTCAAGATGTGTGGCCCACGATTTCCCACAAGCTATGATTTGCAAATTGGTTGCGTTTGTGTGAGTTATTGATGTTTCATCAAAAATTCCTTTTCCACGTGAAAGATCATGACAAAACTAAGATCATAAGCGTATGAGCATATTTTTGTTATGCACTTTAGGTTCCCCATCGATGAAATTAGCGGGTGTTTTTTTAATTATGTAATTAATTTTTTCTAACTTTTTGTAGCTTGATAAATAAAAGAAGCATATGATGCGTATTTCAGTCAACAACATATAGGAATATATGCTTACGCAAAGCGACGACGATGACAGTTGGTTTGAGATTATTATCTCAACACGCATCTGAGATATTAAAAGTGGCCCACGTTTCTCCACTCTCCCCTACACTTTTAAAATTGATGTTTTATTATTATGACTTGTTGTATTAACAATTTTCAGTATCTAACTTTTTCCTTATTTTGACTGGCACTAGAAAAGCAACATATTGAGGAATCATACGTTAAAATACTACTGTTTCTCACAGTCTTCATTTAAAGATAAACCTAAAATTTCTTTTTAATTTTTTTTTTCAATATTCATGTGTTTATTTGAAAAAAGCGAACAAATTAAAAATTAAAATAGCTTATGTTCGAATTGAAAAAATCCGATCATCTGGAGGGTCAAAACAGCTATTCAGAGCATATTCAGAGAGCTATTCAGAGCATCTGTTTTAAAATATTACAAAAAAAATTAAAATTTTGTGACATGAATTCACTCATTTGCACTGCTGTAACTCAGCTAGATTCCAACCGATTTCCATTAAATTTAGTGTTTCAGAATCCTCTCATCATTTTCAAAGAAGATCTTGTTTTTTTTTTGTATTATAATGTTAAAGTTTTCTCGTAAAATTAAAAAGTTTTCTCTTTGTGACGTGCATTCACTCATTTGCGGTTGTTTTTGGTCGCATTTGAAAGCAACCCCATTGGATATATAAAAAAAATTCTACACATTGAAGCATTATTTGTTGGCTTCAAAACGTAACAAAAAAATTTAATAAACAATCAATGTATATATTTTAATCAATTATTTTGTAAAAGTTGTCAACATTTATACTTTTTCCAACAAAAAAAAATTGATTTTAAAAGTTATATAAAACATGTAAAAATTTTTTTTTCTCTTTTTTTTAGGTTTTTGTGATTTGAATTTTCAAAATTATTGACAAGTTTGAGATTTTTTGATTTGCTAACTTAAAAAAATCACTTGAGAGTGGTACAAGCGCGTAGAATGTGTCAAAAATCATGGATCTTTTTTTTTGGTTTGTGATATATGTAACTCATTTTGCAAGTCAGTTGCCTGCTGAGCCGATGTCCATGAGTTCGAGCCCAAGAGTAAACATCCAAACGCAGTTGTACAGGATAAGTTTTTCAATGGATTTCCGCCTTCTGTATCGTTGATATTAAGTTGCGAATCTCAAGAAGATGCTCTAACAGCTATAATCGGAACAAATATTAAAAATAAAAAAAATAAAAATTTTATATGAAATCTAAAACCAAATTTGATACGGGATCTCAAAGAAGCTTTTCATGTTTAATTTCTATTGATTATCCGAACTGAAAATCAAGACACTGAATACAGAACTCGAAATACAAAAATATAAATTCAATTTTAAATATCGGAACGTTGCATCCGAACCTCCGAAATGAGTTGAATTTCATATGGAATTTAATATTGAGTGATGAATTTCCATACTCAAGTCAGATAATTTTGAAAAAATGTAGGTGAATTCTGAACTTGAGATGGGTTTTTAAGGTTTTGGCATTAGATTTGAGTTTAGATTGTTAACTTTGAATAACCTTATTCAATCACCAAAACTTGATCATGAATTTAAAAATTTTAATGTAGATTAGAATCAATGAGGTACACTTTTACTTAGGTGGCGCAAAGAAACGCACACTATTGCACGACGGAGAGAAAAAAGAAAAATAAACATAAACAAGCCCTGCGTCGCGACGCGTCGTTGTCAGGGAGCTTCATTTATCCTAGGCAAAATGCGTCGCGAAAATGGTCGGTAGTGACGTCACTTCTGTCATGGTAACTATGTTTACGAAGAAAAAACTTTACTTCTACTTTTGCAACGTTTCTTTCTCATCACATCTCTTTCCACTATATTGGATTAGAATACCTTGCTTGTTTTCTTGGACCCTCATGAGCGGGAAGGCCCCCCTGGGGTTCGTTAGTTTAATAGGCAATCCTCATTCAAAACAATGATCCCTGATTTTCGAAGCGAAGTCATGAAGATTTGTGGAAAAAGTTCTCGGATTGACCACTGTGTGGCGCTCCAAGCACTTGACTTTCAATTTTATTGGCCTGCTTTGTTGCTTAACTATAATCAAACTTTCTGTCCAAATTTTGCGAAATTTCTTCTAATTTTGTGAAAGTTGTGTTAGATTTGATAAATGCCCTTCGAGTAATTTAAGAAATTTTAGGTTATAAATATCTTTAATACTAAAATGGTATGAGTTAAATAAATATGAATTTTGTATTCATTTATTCATATTTGGAAACATTAGTTATGAAACTGAATTATATGAATGATATTTCAACATGGATGCACGGAATGGCTGCAAATTTGCAGTAGTAAATTATATACAGTGAAGTTGTACCAAAAAAAAAACTTTAAAAATTGTTTTTAGAATGCTGAAGGAAAGTTTTGTTTGTATACCTTGTGGTGAATGATTGTGATCAGGGGTTCTCGTTCAGTCCTAAATCTGATTTGCATTCAAATCAGATACATATGATAGGTATTTTAAATGCAATGTTAACCAATTGAAAAAAATTTTTAGGAAACACAAATCAAAATAATTAATTTAACAATGTTGATCTATTTTTTTTTTTGGTTTTCACAGTTTTCCGTCGCACGACATAACGTGATGCAAATAATTCCTAAAATTCACTCGGTCAATGGCAACCGTTCTTAAATTTCTTTGATGTTGATTCAATAACCATCTTATCAGATAAATATACGATTGGAAATACCTGTATTAAAATAATAAAAAATCAATATATAATTTCAAGATATGATTGGAACTTTTTTTTTCCAGAAATGAAGAAAACGGAACTATAAATAAAAATTGTTGATTTCAAATTCATTTTGAGATATGGTTTA
Source organism: Uranotaenia lowii (assembly GCF_029784155.1). Lineage (NCBI taxonomy): Eukaryota > Metazoa > Arthropoda > Insecta > Diptera > Culicidae > Uranotaenia > Uranotaenia lowii. The sequence goes on from NC_073693.1 coordinate 38,657,002, forward strand.
AAGTTTGGTATAGTTTTCATTCCATTATTATAGTAATCTGCCTTACGATATAACTTGACTTTTTAGAAAAATGCAATATTTGATGAATATGCGGTGAATCCGGGCACTCGTAGTGAAAAACCATGTATGTAACACACATTTTCTATCGAATCTGTAAATGCCTTTATTCTTCACCATTAGCAGGTAAAAAACAGTTTTTTGGAAGAAAAGTAATGAATCCGTACACCCATGGTAAATTGCTCTAGATATACAGAAATTATGTTTTAAAACGTACAATATCATGTTTGATTTATAAGCAACATGTTAAAAAACTTCAGAGCGGTGGGTGGTAGGAAATATCTTCTACGACAAAATTTAAGTGAAACCGTGCACTCATAGTCAAAACCCATAACCATTCAACATTTTTTTCTAATAGGATTAGTAGAGTATTTTATTTTTTGAAAATTATTTGAAATATTCAATTTATGACATACACGCAATCGACAACTATGCAAAAATGAGGTGATTCCGTGCACCCATGGTGAAAAAACATTTCAATTCTATAACAAAAATATTATCTTATGAGTGGCCTGGATTCTACCAGAGCGAACTGAACGCCATCATTATTTTTTCGAGCCACTTAAACTTTATGTGCAAATATTTTCATCAAGAGGTGGAATCCTTGATGTTTGTGAACCAAAATCGATGGTTCATAATCCATGGAATTTATTTCAGTCAAACAAATTCGTTTTTTCGACCTAGAATAAGGTTTGTACGAGATACAAATTCGGTTGTTTTTAAATTTTCTCATGGCGTTCAGTTCGGTCTGGTCGAAGCCCAGCCAAGTAACAAAATAATATAAAAAAAATAACAAAAAAATATTATGTTATAAAAAATATCCCCTTTACCAGTCATTTTGGGTTGTACTCCATTTCCCCGAAAACCATTGCCCAGAATTAAAAATCACCAGAATTTCAATCACCAGAAATCCACTTCCCCAGATTTTTTTTCCAAGAATGCACCATTCAGCAGAATTTTTTTTTCAGAATAAACCATTTCCCAGAAAAAAATTACCAGAATAAACCATTTCCCAGAAAAATTTTCGCCAGAACTGCCATTTCCCAGAAAATTTAATATATTCATCCAACCTGAAATTCAAAAGGATTAAAATAGTTTTTTTCCACAAAAATTGGCTTCTCATAATATTATTCTTTTGCGGCAATGCCGCAACCAACGAGGATGAAGGGGCCGAGGCGGCACAAAGCCGCCGAAGCTCCCAAATCCGAGGTGGCCGCCGACCCGCAGTCGGAAGCGGCGGCCCTAAGACATTGGTCTAGGTCTGCCGGGGCTTCCTAGGTCTGCGTGAAAGCTAGGGGTGATCCCTAAGCCCCGTCCGCCACGCGATAGCGTGAAGGACAAAACGTTTTTCAAGTTCGAACGCGCAGCGTGAGGAGTCGGATACCAAAATGGTTTTTTAAAGGACCATGGTAAGCATTGAATCAATTAAAGTGCCCAAACCATAAAAAAAGCACAATATTGGTTCTAAAATAAATTTAGTTGGAAAATTTCTAAGTTGTATTTTCATTTAAAAAATCATTTTGAAAAAATGAATTTCGAATCATATGAAATTTACAAGAATTCATTAGAAAAAAAGAACAAATAAAAATACTAGAGGAAAAAATCTGGGATTTGTGCCATTCTGGGAAATGTTCCATTCTGGGGAAAAAATTCTGGGAAATGGTCCATTCTGGGAAAAAAATTTCTGGTAAATGGTGTATTCTGGGGATTTTTTCTGGGAAATGGTTCATTCTGGGGTTTGATTTCGGGTATTTGTCATTCTGGGAAAAATTCATTCTGGGCAATGGTTTTCGGGTAAATGGGATACAATCGTCATTCTGAGCGTTAGTTAAGGTATTCTTACATTTAATGATGTTTCAAACCGTTTCGTGACTTAAATGATTGAATTATAAGCAGTTAAAGTTATCTTGTCGATGGAAATCGTCCTAATGAATATTTATGATCAAAGATTGAAATACCTGAAATGTAAAACTGATCTGCGACGAATATTCCTCCAGATTGACACCTGCTCAGAAACAAAGATTCAATAATCCGCTGAACATAGGTTTAGGTTTCCACGCTCTTAAGAATTCATTACCAAGAGTGTTAGCTCAACGGATACGAAAGTCAGATATGTAGAAAGGTAGCCCATCATCACGAAGAATCTCTTCAGGATTCTGTCAATTTTGTGCCCAGACAGCACGTTATTCTTTCAAGTATTGTACTGCAGCAAATCGACAACACACTGGCTGTACTAATAGTGAACCCGTTGTACATGGGTGATGAAAACTTCATGAAACGACAATGGGCTCTTGAGAGGGTTGCCAAAACTTTTAATGTTGATATCAACATTGTTTCAAAAATACAAACATTCCTAAGGACATTTTCAATTGACAATTTACCAAATGAGAGTTCTAATTTCAACTGATCTATGTTAATTACTAAGTTGATAGAACATTAAAAGTTTCTAAGAAATTTTTTGGAATCCCTACCAGTAGCTGAACTTCTGTTCCACTTCTTCCTTTGGAACCCAGAAATAAATGTAACAATCACGCATGGGGAAAATGAAGACGATGACGGTTATTTCCTTCGTTGTCATCATCCTCGAAAGGTTCTGCTACCAGCTGCCCTCAGAACCATCGGAATCTTTCTGAGACGAGCTGTCATTTTTCGCAACAGAGAGCACCGGAAACAATGGTTCTTTCGTTTTTTTTTGGTGGCTTCCCGGAAGAAGACACAGAGAAACGACCCAGTTGTTGATCTTTTTTTCCCCCTCGAGCACCTTTCAATTCCCTTTCCGGTTCCGGAAGCCAGAGACTTCACAAAGGTGTGTACTAGCTATCACGTGCTTCCAGAGCTTCTCAATGCCCAGAGTGATGTGGCAGGGCCAGGGGGTTAAAAAGCTGGTCCTGGACTGGTTCTGAAATATCTGTTGCATTATTCACGAAAAGAAACCAAACCGGAACGAAACTGCGGAAGGCACTTAATTTTGTCAGCAATTCTGGGGCGTGTGTTCTTTTTGGCCCCCGGTTTTGACGCCAGAACCAGGACACAAGTGGGGTTCTCTGTGTGGTTTCGGTTCGGTTACTCACCTGTTGTGAAATTGTTTCCTATTTTCATGGCGATGACACACAGCAGCGAGACGAACTTTGATGTTTTATTTGATCACAGTTCTCTTCTCGAAGGACTCTGCAGTGTAGTCTGCAGCTGGGCGAATAATCGAGAACTTTGCATTTCGTTCGGCTGGACATTTAGGAATAAACAGGGAGAAAGTAATGAGAAGCAGTAATTAGTTTCGTTTTTTTGCTGGGTATTTCCATTGGCGGAAATTAAAGACTCAGGATTTTAGTTGAACTACAGGATTTAAATAAAACAAAAAATAAGTTCAAATTACAAGTAATCTAATATTCATTCATTTATTTAAAAATAGTGTTAGATTTCATAATATGTTCTCAAGATTTGTAATCAAGTGAAATATCACCAATAATGGATGTCTAAAAAAGAAACACACTTTCATTTTCAAACAACTTGCTAAAGGAGCCACTTTATTGCCTTTACTCGCTTCATCATCGAAAGTTACGAATAACATTAGAATGGTGACGAGATCTTCACCCCGAAAGCTTTGGCCCAAATTGATGTTTGCTACTCCATATTCATGCTGACCTTTCAGGGTTTTCAATCAGTGATTGGATTCATCAACATTCGTGAAAGATTACATCAAGATGCGGATGTCTCATACTATGGGAGGGTGTTTCCTGGAAAGCAATATACTTTTGTTAGAAAAAAAAAAAACACACCAGGCATTCTGGAAATTCATTTTATTGGATAGTGAAAGATAATTTCTTTTTAGAAACGCATTGAAAATAATTCGCAAAACAAAGCATGGGACTGGATTAACCGATTTAAATTTTTCGACGTAAAATGATTGATACAGTCTTAGGCATCGCTAACAAAATATTTAGTGTCGCTATTTTGCGGGCATACTGCATAACATTGGTTAGCACTTCGGACTTTGTAGCGGTTATTTCAGCTCGTGGACGAGCTTCGTAAATGTTTTCGGCGAAATTTGTTCTTTTTAAACAAAAAGTGTGTTGCCATTGAATCCGGGAAACGAGAAGGCCAGTACAAAACACTTTTTTTTAACAACGATTTTCACAATAAGCACGCACAGTTTTCATTAAAAAAAACGATCATTTTCGATGTAATGCTTTACAAATTCACGTTTTCCTAAATGACGTTTCAAAATTGTCTGAAATCGGTTGAATGATTGCGAAATTATTTGACGCACAAATCAAATACATCCAGATGGCACACCCTTTATGGTTAAAGTATAAATTTTTATCTTTTGAAAAACTTAAACTACTTTAAAGTTTTGTACTGGAATCAAAAAGAAATGATAATCTCGTTTGTTCGAAGTGGAATTAGTACCGAGGACATTTAGTGATCTTATCTAAGTATCACTCAAAATTTAACAAGAACATTAATTCTTTGAAGAAGTTTGAAGACTTATGTGAGGACTAATAAGCGTACGAGGAGGTGTTCCTAATATTATTTAATACGTGCGGGTCCATTGAAAACCCACAATTACAAAAAATCATTCAACTTGGCTTTGCTTAGCTACATCTCATTTCTTAAACAAAGCGATTTTCTCTTTCTACCGTTGACATGATTATTGTTTCTATAAAACGTTCAAACATATTTGGTCTATCAAAAATTTCTGTGAAGATTTATTGGAATGCTGATTATGTTGATATTAATGAACGCTCAAAGTCATTTTGACCCAAACAGCATTGAAAGGTTGAAAAGGGTGAAACTTCATCAAAAAAGAAATTTTCAAATTAAAAGTTTATTTCAACGATCAACATTCACGAAAATCGCGAAAAAAAAATCCACTCTACGGGATCAAATTTAGGATATTTTTTTTGCTATATTGTCGGATTGATCTGTAATTTTCGAAACTCAAATAATTAAAATTTGTAGGGTTTTATGTTTAAGCCTAAATTTGCTAAATGAATTAGATTTATGATTAATAATGTCTTATAAAAGCTGTGATGCCAGATATAAACATGACTTCATTTATTGATTTTCCTAAAAAATGTAGAAATTTTTATAAATTAAAGTGATTTGTATCTGGAAAAAAGCCAAAATTATCAACCCAATTTGAACTCAGGAAAACAAGTTAATGAAAATCGAGTTAAATTTTTTTATATAACCCTAAAAACCGTTCGGGTCAATATGACCCGAGTCGTAGATTCGAAGTATGTTATTCGTAATTGCGATATATCCTGAAGAACTGAGATCTTTTAGAAACCAAGTATGTTCTATGAAAATGATAATAAAGTTAAGGAAAAAAACTACAAGTCGAATTCGATAAATAATTCGATAAACCGTAAAAAAAAACTTTCATAGCATAGGTATTTATTGTATTATTTTTGCATTGCAATGTATATTTTGAAGAAGGTCCTTATTTGAAAATAAAATAAGTATTGTCACTTGAAATGAAATCATATGGTTTAATAATCCAAAGAAAAGAGTGTGTTTTTACAGTATCAAGGCTCAAATGCAGTCTTTGGGAGAAATTTTGAAGCACTTAGAAAAACTAAAACTAAAGATATCGGCCGGTATCTGGAACGGATCTACAATTTGCTCTTGAAGGTTATATTAAAAAAAAAAAACTCCCCGATATGGAGTTTCTCAATACATATTAAAAGCGTATAGAAATGGGGAGAAATGTAAAGAGAATCTGTCATAAGTAAATGGCTGTTGAACTCGATGCAATCGTGAATTTGAATGACTACTAAACTAAGCGTTGGAAGCTCTGATTTATATTCAGTATTAAGCATTCCAATTTTTATTTATTCATTTATTTATTTATTAAGTCAAATTTAGTAGACTACAATACTTAAAACTACTTAAAACTTATGTAAGCTATTGTTTTGTTGTTGTATGAAGTTATTTTAGATGCCTTTTTTAATTATGTTTTGTTCATTGTTACGTCTATAACTTCACTTTTTGAATTGTATTGTACGACTATGTACAACTTGTTTGACAACTTCATCGAATAGTTCCTTAAAAGTATAAATTACAATTTTTTCCATAGTTGATGTCTTTTAAATACGTGATCTTACTCGAAAATAAATCAATCACTACGTAAAACTGAATCACAAAATGATATTTTTATTTCCAAGTTATACTTATAATATAAGTTGCTGTTGTTTTATTCAAATTAAAAATGCAATTTAAAACCTTTTGGACTGTTATTTTAGGTTAAAGGATGTTGAAAAGAGTTTCCCCCTTATTCTGCGCCGCGCGTGAGGTGACAATAGTCGAGTCGAGTCGTACCCACGTGAGTCTTGTCACCTTATTTCCGAAGCCGATGTGACAGAGGTTCATGCCCAGCTGACTACTAGATTAGGATAAGAACTCAAAAAGTTCATTCTATAAGACTTTTTCCACCTAAAGTGACTACTGGAATCGGGTGACTAGGGTGACTCGACTATCGTCACCTCACGCGCGGCGCAGAATAAGGGGGAAACTCTTTTCAACATCCTTTAACCTAAAATAACAGTCCAAAAGGTTTTAAATTGCATTTTTAATTTGAATAAAACAACAGCAACTTATATTATAAGTATAACTTGAAAATAAAAATATCATTTTGTGATTCAGTTTTACGTAGTGATTGATTTATTTTCGAGTAAGATCACGTATTTAAAAGACATCAACTATGGAAAAAATTGTAATTTATACTTTTAAGGAACGGTTTTGCAGCCTTTTCAGTAATTTCGTATTTAGTTGTTTTCCATTCTTTTTAACATGTTTAACTAGCGTCTTATGAAGTATTTAATTACAAGCTGCTTTTTCAGCCAAGTTCAGAAAATATTTTTTGATATATTTGGAAAGGTTGCTCACTAGACCGCTGCAAGCTTAGTATGCAAATTTATAATTTATACATTTTCACACCTCCCATAATTTTTTTTTGTTTTGTTTTATAACCACAAATAACAATAAAAATTTTGGAAACAATTCATCCAGTCCTGAATTAGCGTACCGAGTTTAAGTTTTGCATGGGATAATAATTTTTTTTATTCATTCATCAAATTACCAGAGATGTATTGAAAACTTCAAAAAAAATGCAAATGTAAATTTTATGTAAACAAACCTTAAACCTTACTTAAGCCCCAGAAAAGATATTCGATGTTAAGCAAAAGAAAATATTTCGAAATACATTGTTTTAATTCTACATAGCAAAAATTATTTCCTGTAAAATTACGCAAATGTCCTGTAACAAAAAGAAGTAGGACATTTACCGTTATTTTACAGGTCGAAAACATGATTACGTGACATTTAATTTTTAGTGTACAGCTTTTTTACAGGACATTTGCTGTAATAATAAATGAATCTTCGTTAACTTTCAAGGAAAACAATTCAAAATTACAGGTTTTGTTAATTACATGTTGTTTATTTTAAAGGTTGCAGTTTTCAGTGACACGAAATCGTCAAAATGTTTTTTCAGTGTAGCGTTTTTGACTGCTCAGTTTAAAGCTGTTAAACCGTCGGATGAAAATAAAAAATAATTTTTTTATTTGTTTTACCGAAACATAAATATTTTTAAAATTTTTGAAAGCTCTAAACAGAAAAAAATTTGACTATTACGTGTCACTGAAAACTGCCACCTTTAAAATAAATCACCTGTTATTAAGGGGGGGGTAGGGTCTAACACTTTAAAAAAATCGATTTTTTTATTTTTTTATTTTCTTATTGTAAAACATTTCAAGAATGTTGTGTCAAATTTTCAAGTCAATTGAAGCAAAACTGTAGAAGTTATAGGCCTTTATCTCCTCCTATCTAATACTGCAAGAAAGCAAGAGCAGAAACTTCAAACGCGTTTTTCTCGAAAGCACATTTTTAAAGTCCGTGGACATCGTCATTTGAAAACTACTTATTCGATTCTTTTCAAATTTGGAACATATTTTCTACATATAAAATACCAGACCCCAACGTTTTTCTTTTTTGATTTTTTTACTTTGGGGAGATTTTAGAGGTGAAAAATGGCGGATTTTTTAGTGAAAAATCGTAGTTTTTACTTCAAACAGCCACAAAAATTTCATAAAAATATTTTTAAGTTAAATAAAAACGTTGGGGTCCAGAAAAACATCTATTAAAAATGTTTTGCTCTGATTTTTTGACTTCAGATGATTCTGTGCTGAGATACAGTGTCCACCGCAAATCCTGTTTTCTAAAAGGCATCCTCGAAAATGCTCCGTCACCGGTCCATTTTTCAATATTTTTCTACGAAAAAATTACTAAAAGTTCTTTTAACAATGCTTTGTATAATGCACAAAATTTGAATACATTTGTTTGAACGATAGCTCTAGAAAAAAATCGTGAAAATGGTGTTTTTTTATACCCGTTAGACCCTACCCCCCCCCTTAACAAAACCTATAATTTAAATTGTTTCTCTTGAAAAATAACGAGAATTCATTTATTATTACAGCAAATGTCCTGTAAAAAAGTTGTACACAAAAAATTAAATGTCACGTAATCATGTAGTCGACCTGTAAAATTACAGTAAATGTTCTGCCTCTTTTTGATACAGGACATTTGCGTAATTTTACAGGAAATAATTTTTACTGTGTAGTCAACAAAACCTGCCTTTCATAAATAATTTTCATTGAATTAAGGTTGTTTTATTTTGAAATTTTAAAAACTGTTTTCGTGAAAAGCTTAGCTTATTATCATGTTATTAAAAAATGAAGCTTAAGAATAAGCAAAGCCAATAATCAAAGAAAAACTGCATTTCAAGCTGTTTTGAGTTTTCTGGATGATTAAATAGTCATAAATTTAATCTTCCATACAAATTTCCATACAAAATTCACACGCGTTGCGCTAACTCAGAAGTCAATCAAATCATCTCAAATTTTAAACTAATACTTGATGACCCAAAAGACATCGAAAAAACATATGTGAGCAAATAATCAAATTTGCAGCAGACTATTGCTCATCCTTGATTGAGATGACAGCAAGAAAATTTTAAGTTGATATTTTGCATGAAAAGTCACGAGGAACTCAGAAAAATCACAATTGATGTTTTTTTTTACAAAAAGAACAATGAAACAAAAATTAGATCATGAACAACAAAAAACCAATGAAATTTTTTGACATTTTGTGTGATTTTTGTGAATTTTGTAACATTTTTGACATTTTTGGTAAATTTTGTATCATTTTTGTTATTTTTGGTAAATTTTAATAATTTTTGTCATTTTTGTCATTTTTGGCATTTTTGTCATTTTTGCCATTTTTGCCATTTTTGTCAATTTTATCATTTTTGTCATTTTTGTCATTTTTGTCATTTTAGTCATTTTTGTCATTTTTGTCATTTTTGTCATTTGTGTCATTTTTGTCATTTTTGTCATTTTTGTCATTTTTGTCATTTTTGTCATTTTTGTCATTTTTGTCATTTTTGTCATTTTTGTCATTTTTGTCATTTTTGTCATTTTTGTCATTTTTGTCATTTTTGTCATTTTTGTCATTTTTGTCATTTTTGTCATTTTTGTCATTTTTGTCATTTTTGTCATTTTTGTCATTTTTGTCATTTTTGTCATTTTTGTCATTTTTGTCATTTTTGTCATTTTTGTCATTTTTGTCATTTTTGTCATTTTTGTCATTTTTGTCATTTTTGTCATTTTTGTCATTTTTGTCATTTTTGTCATTTTTGTCATTTTTGTCATTTTTGTCATTTTTGTCATTTTTGTCATTTTTGTCATTTTTGTCATTTTTGTCATTTTTGTCATTTTTGTCATTTTTGTCATTTTTGTCATTTTTGTCATTTTTGTCATTTTTGTCATTTTTGTCATTTTTGTCATTTTTGTCATTTTTGTCATTTTTGTCATTTTTGTCATTTTTGTCATTTTTGTCATTTTTGTCATTTTTGTCATTTTTGTCATTTTTGTCATTTTTGTCATTTTTGTCATTTTTGTCATTTTTGTCATTTTTGTCATTTTTGTCATTTTTGTCATTTTTGTCATTTTTGTCATTTTTGTCATTTTTGTCATTTTTGTCATTTTTGTCATTTTTGTCATTTTTGTCATTTTTGTCATTTTTGTCATTTTTGTCATTTTTGTCATTTTTGTCATTTTTGTCATTTTTGTCATTTTTGTCATTTTTGTCATTTTTGTCATTTTTGTCATTTTTGTCATTTTTGTCATTTTTGTCATTTTTGTCATTTTTGTCATTTTTGTCATTTTTGTCATTTTTGTCATTTTTGTCATTTTTGTCATTTTTGTCATTTTTGTCATTTTTGTCATTTTTGTCATTTTTGTCATTTTTGTCATTTTTGTCATTTTTGTCATTTTTGTCATTTTTGTCATTTTTGTCATTTTTGTCATTTTTGTCATTTTTGTCATTTTTGTCATTTTTGTCATTTTTGTCATTTTTGTCATTTTTGTCATTTTTGTCATTTTTGTCATTTTTGTCATTTTTGTCATTTTTGTCATTTTTGTCATTTTTGTCATTTTTGTCATTTTTGTCATTTTTGTCATTTTTGTCATTTTTGTCATTTTTGTCATTTTTGTCATTTTTGTCATTTTTGTCATTTTTGTCATTTTTGTCATTTTTGTCATTTTTGTCATTTTTGTCATTTTTGTCATTTTTGTCATTTTTGTCATTTTTGTCATTTTTGTCATTTTTGTCATTTTTGTCATTTTTGTCATTTTTGTCATTTTTGTCATTTTTGTCATTTTTGTCATTTTTGTCATTTTTGTCATTTTTGTCATTTTTGTCATTTTTGTCATTTTTGTCATTTTTGTCATTTTTGTCATTTTTGTCATTTTTGTCATTTTTGTCATTTTTGTCATTTTTGTCATTTTTGTCATTTTTGTCATTTTTGTCATTTTTGTCATTTTTGTCATTTTTGTCATTTTTGTCATTTTTGTCATTTTTGTCATTTTTGTCATTTTTGTCATTTTTGTCATTTTTGTCATTTTTGTCATTTTTGTCATTTTTGTCATTTTTGTCATTTTTGTCATTTTTGTCATTTTTGTCATTTTTGTCATTTTTGTCATTTTTGTCATTTTTGTCATTTTTGTCATTTTTGTCATTTTTGTCATTTTTGTCATTTTTGTCATTTTTGTCATTTTTGTCATTTTTGTCATTTTTGTCATTTTTGTCATTTTTGTCATTTTTGTCATTTTTGTCATTTTTGTCATTTTTGTCATTTTTGTCATTTTTGTCATTTTTGTCATTTTTGTCATTTTTGTCATTTTTGTCATTTTTGTCATTTTTGTCATTTTTGTCATTTTTGTCATTTTTGTCATTTTTGTCATTTTTGTCATTTTTGTCATTTTTGTCATTTTTGTCATTTTTGTCATTTTTGTCATTTTTGTCATTTTTGTCATTTTTGTCATTTTTGTCATTTTTGTCATTTTTGTCATTTTTGTCATTTTTGTCATTTTTGTCATTTTTGTCATTTTTGTCATTTTTGTCATTTTTGTCATTTTTGTCATTTTTGTCATTTTTGTCATTTTTGTCATTTTTGTCATTTTTGTCATTTTTGTCATTTTTGTCCTTTTTGTCATTTTTGTCATTTTTGTCATTTCTGTCATTTTTGTAATTATTTATTTTTTATTTTTGTCATTCTTGGTCGTTTGATTTAGCTCTTTTTTTTTGTTGATTTTATTTCATTTCAAGCAATATTGTTCCTTGGTGAAAGTGGTTGTTGCAGATTGTGTTTGATTTTTCATTTTTTCAATTCTTGTGTTTTTTGTTTTACCTTTTTAATTTGGTTTACTTTTTTCATGTTATTGAGGATTTTTTTTAAATTTTTTTTTCCTTGTTTATTTTTTGTTATTTCTGATGTTTTATAGGTTAGATGTTTTCAAATTTAAATTCTTTTGGTTATTTCTCGAATTTCATTTTTCAAATGAGAAAGCTCAATAACGTCACAGTGTCTTGAGACACAAAATGTCGTGCTACAAAACAGCATGCGATTTTTTACCCAATGCCGAGAGTTTAAGCGAACATCAACTTCATTTGCATATGACTCTCCCCATTTCTCGGAGTAGGTTGGTAACTCAAAAAAGGCAACCACGCGGTCCTCCGAGATCATGCCATGTGCTTCTGTTTTGCCCGATTTCCTCCGACAAAAAACTCCTCCATTCCGATAGGAAGATACGGCACGCCATAGTGACAGCCAAAAGAGAACGCAAAGACCGGCTTTTTCCGCGTCGCGACGCTCTCTCTTTGTCCAAAAACGAGGTGGTGATTTCCAAAACATAAACAAGTTTCACCCAACCGAATCAGACCCATCAACCGAAGCAAAGGGGAGAATGCCGGTTATCAACAACAACAAACCCGATTCGAGTAGGAGAGTAGGACTCTTGTTTTGGTTATTTCCTCCGTGAGAGGACGTCCGCAAATGAGAAGGAGTTCCTCCCCCAAATGGGATTGGGGATTGTGGCGTGGGTGGTTTTGGGGAACTCACGCTCGATTGTGGAGCCGCACATGTTGCACACTCAAATAAGTTTCTTGCGACACGCGTTAGAGAAGACTGCATGTTTATTCTTGCTGTTCGAGTAAGGAAGGAACGCGCTAGAAAGTGAGTCTCGAATCAGTCTACAGTGTGTCTTCGGACCGGTCGCATCGGGGCAACCTTTCGGGCGTTCTTTTTCTTCTGTCTGTTTGGCCGTTGGCACGCATCGGGGAGTTCCTGTTGTCCGGCTTAGTTTTCCGTTTCGGCGCGCCGTTGGTGGATTATTGTTGTGATTAAACCGCGAGAAGGAGGTTTGTTTGATCAGTTGCTGGTTCAGAAGATCTTGGAAGTAGTGAGAGTGATATGCAACTTCTATGCTAGGGGTTTTGGCAGGCAGCTTTCTGAAGATGTAAATGAATCATGGTGAACTTGTGATGAAAAAAATCTATGTTATAAGAAGCTGTGGAATGATTAAATGCAAAATTCTAAGTTGGAAATTCAGTGAAGGCATAGTTTGAGTCATTAAGAATGCAATGCATATTGTTTCGTAAATTAGTTTTGTGGAAGAAACTGTGACTGATTTCATCGAATGAATCGTATCGTTTTCTTGGGTTTTAGGAAACATTAACGGAAACGATTAACAACATTATATAAAAGGGAAAAGCCAAACATAAAATTGGCAAAATTCATTATGCATAACAAGGATGAGCTGGAATCATTATTCTATGGAATCAGTGGAGTGTATCAACATATCAACCCGAACAATTTCCAAAAGCCATAACTAAAATAGAATGCTTAATGAAACAACAAAGTTCAAACTGAAGAAAATCCGCTTGAAAGTGCCAAGAAAATTTGAGTGAAGTACTTTTATCAAGGTTTTTTTGGGGTTGTCTGGGACTTAAACAGCTTTTAACAAGGAAATTTTTTTGTAAGGTGAGAAGCTGTGTTGAATGATAAGGATGTTCTAAGAACGTACTTAAAGAAGCATTTAATATTTTTTCATAAAACGTTTAAATGAAGTTGTGTTTACTTTTGATATGTTGTGAGGTTAAACTGAATAGAAAATGATTCGTGACAATGTGACATGAAGTAAGTATACTGTAAAGTGGAACACTAGAAATTCTGGAAATAAACAGACAAGTATCCAACACAGACGTTGGAAACTGCAAAATAAAGTTTAGACATACAGAGTAGAATGGAGTTGAATTGTATAACGGCTGGGATGCCGGAAAATGAAAGTTTAGAGTGTGAAAATCTCACTTTGACTTGGTATCAAATCAGAAAACTTATGTATGGAGGTTGCATTGATTCAAATTTTGTAAAAACAGGCATTTATTGATATCAAGTTTTAAATTGAAATAAAAATGTATCTTTTATATTTTCTTCGTATTTTAAAAGTGGAAAAAACACGTAGGTAGGGGTAAACTGTTCAGAACGTAAATTAAGAATTAACGCTATTTACAGCGCTACCAATCTTTTATGTACCAAATCAAACTTTTACGTTTAACACGCATTGAGAACATTTTACTCATTGCGTCTCATATAACAATTGATGATTAAAACACAATCTTTGAACCGCCATAACTTTTTTGTTTTGAGTCCATTTGAGTTGCAGTCTTCAGATGAAATGTTAATCTTAAATAAAATTTTAATAAAATCAACAAAAACATGCAATCGATTTGTAAAGAAAAAAGTATTTGATAAAAAAACAGTTATTTATGCTTTTTCAGGATACAATGCCTCAGAAACCCTTCCATTCTTGAGATTCAGTGAAACCCCTTCCCGTTATCAGATTTTGCTCAAATTTGGAATATGGAATTTGTAAAAATCCTCTAGATTAAATGCAAGAGAATCCGCTTTATTGATGGCATTGAAATTAAAAAAAATTTACGCTAGGTACATATTTTAGTCAGTTGAATACAAAATTTTTGGACTAAAATTTTTTTCTTCTGCAGAATAGCTTGCTGATTTAATATTTTGATACAATTTTTATTTTTCGCGTGTAGTATTTATATCAAACAAAATTTAAAAACATAAAATATATAAATTTTGTGAAAATTTTTGGACCCAGAATTTTATTTAAAATCAAATCTTTGAATAGTGGACTTTTTTCAAAGATCACGTTTGCAGAACCTTTAACCATGTTTTTTTGAGTGGGCCACATACACTTAGGTGTAAGGGGAGTTAGCGAATAAAATGAATATGGCCATCTTTCTCCGCTGGTGCGTCTTGTATAGTTTTTCCATACTGTTTTTCTCTCTAATCGAAATGCTTGGTTTTTTTTAAATTAAGTAAAAAAACAAGTTATCGAAAGAGAAATATAAATCATCGAATATCCGAGCCCCTGATTGACCTTGACAGATTGCTAGTTCAAAACGGCCTTGCCCGGATATTTGATACAAAGTTTAGGAAACTCCGGTCCGGCCCGGTTGTCCGGATTTCATTGAAGAAGCCCGGATTGTGTCCGAATTAAATTCGGCGAATTTAATCATTATATTCCCAAAATCAAACAAAAACTGGAAACCAGCCAGGTGCCTGCCAAGAGTTAGAAATTTTTCAAAATATCTCCCCACTAGCGGTCCAAATATTTTGCACACGATTTGACCATCGTATTTTCATATTACAGTCGAACAGCATTTTTGAAGCTAATGTAAAATGACTGTTTATAGAAGATTTTGGCGATCTGAATTCGAATCGATTGCGAAATTTTGTCTATCCGCTCTTGTTTTTGTGAAATGTCGTGTGAAAACTTTGAAATTGAACGATTTTGAGTGAAATCGATCATTCATAAATGATTTACTTATTTTAAATCGATTATTTATCCTCCATTCAATCAAGGATTCAGATGTTGCTTTGATATTATAGATTCGGAAATATAAAGCTTTAACAATATTAAATTCCTCAATTTTTATAAATTTTAATAGATAACATCACAACCATTACTGATACTGTTGCAGAAAGTCTTCGAGTATTTTATATTGAAGATTTTCAATTCATTTTTCAACTTTGTTGAAGACTGCAAAACGATTGGACTAATGGTTTTAGAAACATCTTAGATTAAATTTTGGTTTAAAATTCTTAAAAATTGCTGTATATGGCAAAATTGGGAAAAATAAACAATAAGATAACATTTATAATTATACTAGCTGACCCGTTGTGCTTTGCTACACCTTCCGAAAATAAATGTAATTTGTAAAAAATTATTCAAATTTAGATTTTAGAGAGATTTTTTTTTAAACCAATCCTCATCATACTTCAGAACCAACAACTTTGAAATGAGAGCTGCAGCTGCAGTTCTGAATTGCAATTCAAAGATGGTATATATTATTTACTGAAACTTGATCTCTAAACTCGTTTTTCAAGATCTGAAATTTGTACTTTGTACCCAAAAAAACCTCTTTAAATATGGTCCCTTCTTTGAAAATCTCTTTATCTTAAATTTACATGAGAGCTCCCCCATCTTTTCCAATTTTGTCCCCCACTGCTTGAAGAAAGTAGGTACGAAGCAGTTTAAATATCTATCCTTTTTGCGCCAAAATTATGTTAAAAAAAATGTTTCGCCATATTCCAAACTCGTGGACATGAGACATTATAGCTTGAAGTTTTCCTCAACAGCACTTATCATGGTAATGAAAAATGTATTAAATTAGTTATATATTAAATACAGTGCAAATTTCTATTTTTTTTAAGTAAATTTACTACGGCAAAAAAAATAAATATTTAAAAAAATATCAGTTACATCACTAAATAAGTTCTCATCATTTTTTTTTATTTTCTCTTTGAAAGTCAAAAAATGTTGGCAAAAACAAATTTTTAAGTTTACATTTGTCCTATATATTGGGGCAAGTGTCAATGCAAAGCTTATTTACAGATGGGTCAGAATAATGGCTTTAAAATGAATTTAATACGTATTCCTGTTTTTTGTTCTATCAATTTTCACTGATATATCTGCAGTATTCCTGCAGTATAAATTTATGATTGTTACTCCACTTTTAACGAATGCTGTTCAAAGGGAATGACCTTCATTTACAAAAACATTTAAGAATTTTCCATATCCGTTTCAGTTTCAACATTCGAAATACCCCTTCTGGTCTTTCCAACATATTGAATTATTTTGAAGATGAATTTCTTAAAAGTTCGACGTTTGCCCTTGCCCCACCGTGTAAGTTGAGAGGAGGGAATATTGTTTATAACACTTTAAGGGTTTACTAAAAATTTCTCATAAAAATTTTGCGTCCAGTTGAATATCAGTCCTAAAGTCTCGCTTTTCAAAAACGAAGCGGATCAAAAGTCTCTCTTATGCAGCCAAAACACTTTTCATGTTAAGTACGTACTTGAATATGGTATGTTAGCAAAAAGTACGATGGTTTTTTCAGAATTATTTAAAATAAAAAGCTCCCATTTTCATTTCTAAATTCCTTTCAGTTGTGTATTTGGGCCGAAGTAACAATCTCTAGAAGAAAACATAATTTTTAATTTTTTTTTTTTTAAACAGAAAAAGTTGAACGTTTGAACATGTTGTAATGTTCCTTGAATGAAAAGTTGAATGCTACCTACATTAACACGAACTAAATATGGAAGTCACATCTAGGCGTCATTTATTACCACGTGCAATTAAGCAAGAAAAAAACACATCTAGGTTACATATCGCCCCCACGTTCATAAGAAACATACCTAGGCAGGTACTTGGTTGAGAAACAGGCGCCTGATTGTTAAATTTTTTCAGCGATCAATGAACAGTATGCTTTAGTTACTATCCACTTGCGACGACGTTTGCTTGCGACGCCTCGTCCATGGAGACGAAAAACAAATCCCTCAAACAAAAGAAAATCTCTAAAAATGAATGCCATGACTTTTGTTTTATTCGAATCGGCTTCATATCGCCACCCCTTGCATTGAAAATATTCTTGGTTGAGAAATACGCGCCAAAATATTCCCACTGATCAGTATGCTATGCCATGGTTACTATCCTTTTGCGACGTTGGCTCGCGACGCCTCGACCATGGAGACGAAAAACAAACCGCCCAAAGGAAGAAATAATCTCGAGAAAATGGATGTCATGACTTTAATTTGTTTCGAAAAACTACAAATTTTGTATGGAAGCCCCCTTTCCCTTAAGTCGGATAGAGTTTTGACTATTACAGAAACCATCCCCGGCCTCAAAAACCCTCAGATGCCAATTTTGACGATGATCGGTTCAGTAGTTTCCGAGTCTATAGGGAACAGACAGACAGACAAACATTCATTTTTATATATATAGACTAGCTGACCCGTTGTGCTTTGCTACACCTTCCGGAAATAAATGTAATTTGTAAAAACTTATTCAAATTTAGATTTTAGAGAGCATTTTTTTAAATCAAACCTCATCATACTTCAGAACCAACAACTTTGAAATGACAGCTGCAGTTGTAGTTCTGAATTGCAATTCAAAGATGGTATATATTATTTACTGAAACTTGATCTCTAAACTCGTTTTTCAAGATTTGAAATTTGTACTCTGTACCCAAAAAAAAACCTTTTTAAATATGGTCCCTTCTTTGAAAAGCTCTTTATCTTAAATTTCCATGGGAGCTCTCCCATCTTTTCCAATTTTGTCCCCCACTGCTTGAAGATGGTAGGCAAATTTAACCGGCTTGAGACGAAAGCAGCACTTATCATGGTAATGAAAAATATATTAAATTAGTTATGTATTAGATACAGTGCCAATTTCTTTTTTTTTTTAAATAAATTTACTGCGGCAAAAATATGAATATTTAAAAAAATATCAGTTGCATCACTTAATAAGTTCTCAGCGTTTTTTTTATTTTCTCTTTGAAAGTCAAATATTAAAAAATGATGGCAAAAACAAATTTCTTAATTTACTTTTGTCCCGTATATTGGGGCAAGTGTCAATGCAATGCTTATTTACAGATGCGTCAGAGTAATGGCTTAAAATGGATTTAATACGAATTCCTGTTTTTTGTTCTATCAAGTTTCACTGATATATCTGCAGTATTCCTGCAGAATAAATTTATGTTTGTTACTCCACTTTTAACGAATGCTGTTCAATATCCGCTGCACTTTCAACATTCGGAATACCTCTTCTGATCTTTCCAACATATTGAATAATTTTGAAGATGAATTTCTTAAAATTTCGACGTTTACCCTTGTCCCACCGTGTAAGTTTACAGGAGGAAATATTGTTTTGACCTCTTTAACGGTATACTAAAAAATTTTCGTAAAAATTTTGCTTCCAGTTGAATATCAGTTCTAAAGTCTCGCTTTTCAAAAACGAAGCGGATAAAAAGTCTCTTTTATGCAGCCATGTAACAAAAAAACACTTTTCATGTTAAGTACGTACTTGAATTGGTATGTAAGCAAAAAGTACGATGGTTTTTTTCAGAATTATTTAAAATAAAAAGCTCCCATTTTCATTTCTTAATTCGTTTCAGTTGTGTTTTTTTGGCTGAAGTAACAATTTCTAGAAGAAAACATAATTTTTATTTTTTTTAACAAAAAAAGTTGAACGTTTGAACATGTTCTAATGTTCCTTGAATGAAAAGTCGAATGCTGCCTACATTAACACGAACTAAATATGGAAGTATTTTTGCAAATCTTTCAATTGGTTTTGATTCGATTGATAAAATACCAATCCGTGTCACATCTAGGCGTCATTTATTACCACGTGCAATTAAGCAAGAAAAAAACACATCTAGGTTGCATATCGCTCCCACGTGCATAAGAAATAAAGGTACTTGGTTGAGAAAACGGCGCCTGATTTAGTTACTATCCACTTGTGACGACGACGTTTGCTTGACCATAGAGACGAAAAACAAACCCCTCAAATAAAAGAAAATTTCACAAAATGGATGCCATGACTTTT
This sequence comes from Uranotaenia lowii, assembly GCF_029784155.1. Classification (NCBI taxonomy): domain Eukaryota; kingdom Metazoa; phylum Arthropoda; class Insecta; order Diptera; family Culicidae; genus Uranotaenia; species Uranotaenia lowii. The sequence goes on from NC_073693.1 coordinate 38,676,366, forward strand.
CAATTACAGTTTTGACAAAACAAAATGTAGGTATATGTTTTAATCGATCGGCAAAATGTCAACCTGGGTCTCATCTAGGCGTCATTCATAACCATGTGCTGTACAAATGAGCTTGAAATTGAGTAGAAAAAAAATTACATCAAGGCTTCATATCGCCACCCCTTGCATTGAAAATATGCTTGGTTGAGAAATACGCGCCAAAATATTCCCACTGATCAGTATGCTATGCCATCGTTACTATCCTTTTGCGACGTTGGCTCGACGCCTCGACCTTGGAGACGAAAAACAAACCGCCCAAAGGAAGAAAAATCTCGAGAAAATGTATGTCATGACTTTAATTTGTTCCGAAAAACTACAAATTTAGTATGGAAGCCCCCCGTTCCCTTAAGTCGGATGGAGTTTTGACTATTACAGAAACCATCCCCGGCCTCAAAAACCCTCAGATGCCAATTTTGACGATGATGGGTTCTGTAGTTTCCGAGTCTATAGGGAACAGACAGACAGACAAACATTCATTTTTATATATATAGATTAGTAAATGGATCAATTCACTTTTCTTCCTTCAAGCTTTTTGTTATAAGCTAGCATAAATTCTTCAATAAAACTTAAATTCTTAAAAAATTTAAGAAGGTGTAAAAATGTTGAAAATTAATAACCACTTCACAGGGTGAATTTCATTTCTGTGCTACACATCGAACAGTGTTTACGATATCTGTTTTGTTTCTCAATTTCTAGTGTTTTCCAAATTCTCTTCAGCGCTTACCAACTAAGGTGTAGCGAGGTGGAAAATTTCACAAACCAACCACCCCTTCTAGAAGGTAGCAAGCTTTCAAGCACCCCAAGTTTTCCCCGGAATTGAACTTGCAAACAGCAGCAGCAGAACCACTTTCTTCGAGGATAATCAGAAAACAAGTGTTTATTTTGACACCTGCCGGTAGCATCGAGTTGTTTTTGAGGTGCTGCTGCTCTTTTGAGTGATACCCAAGAAACTTGGATGATGATGAACGAGAGAAGGGTTTTTCCTCCTTTCAACAAGGGGCAAGACTCGGAAATTGAACCGACGAAAATCCAACGGTTTGGTTTGGTTGCTGCTTGCAGAAATTCTGTTTTTCCTCTTGGTACCCTTTCATTCATTCATTGAGCCATTTCGTGGGAGTGTTTGGGAGGGCCAAAAGAATATTTTCTCAGGGTAAAAGTACCAACAACCGGTGTGCTGGTGCTTTCTGAGTGAAGTGTTTGCGGAAATTGTTTGCATAAACCATGTTGCTAGTCCTTGCTCTCGGTAGTGTGTTCTTCACACACATTCACACCCAACAACTCAGAAGATTCCCTTTCAAGCATCCGGAAACTCAAGAAGGAGCACGATAATGAAGACCTTCTCTGTGTGAAGTGGGTGATCTTTTGAGGGTGTGCTGTTGCAGTTTGGCAATCAGGTGGAAGTTTCCTGCTCCCCCCAAAAAGGTGCCGAATTCGAGATCTTTTGGGATCCAAATATTTACCCTGTGAAGAAGGGTGTTGAGGATTAAAACCAAGACGCAAGCGGAAGAATCCTGGTGAAAATGTTTCAAACAGTTGATGGCACCTTATAGTTCTTAGAATGGAGATTGGATTTTTTATCACCCCGCAGTAAGGAACCACCCTCGTGATTGCGAGTTGTTTTTTCCTGTTTCTAGAATGCCTGAAGGATTTTAAATTTTCCGGATATTTCAGTCGAACGATCTGTGGCTGGTTTTGTTCCTGATTCATCCCCCTCAGCTTGATGATGAAGATGATGATTCTAATGCATCTGTCTGATTCTGAGGTTTTCTCTCCTCAGTTGCCAATCGATACCTTGTTAATTGGGTCTGCATCTCGGGAAGCCAATTAGAATGAAATCCTTTCATCGAGAGATCGAATTTGAATAAAAGATTTTTGTTTGTGTGAAACCTTTTAAGAAAATGAATCATTAGAATCGAAACTCTTAACATTAAAATCTATAGAAAGTGAGCTTCTGGAGAGGGAGAACTAAAAAGGTTGTAAATAATCAACTCAACAACCTACCTGCGGAAAAATACCAACATGAAGAATGGATTATTACCCCCAAACTTTCCCATTAAATAAGTTTTTTTCTGCTCGCTTCCTTTCTGTTTTTTTTTTGCAAAAAAGAGCATCCTGACATATCGCAACTCAGTGTTTATGGGGCACAGCAGAAGAAAAGAAGCATGCAATCTGGAAGCAAAAAAAAGTACATCAGGGCAAAACCACCTTCAATCACATTAACGTAGACGAAAAGCAGCAGCAGCAGCATGTATGAATTTCACCTTGCAATACATAGTTGCATTTCTTGCCACTTGATGATTTTGGTAGGGGTGTTTCGAAGAAAAATTTCTGCAGTGATGAAAATGAAGAGGAAAATCAGTTGTAATTTCAACATTAAGCTTTGTCGAAATAATGCATTGAACAAATTTTGAGCAATTAAAAATGAACAGTTCTTACGATTATGAATTGTACAGTTAAACTTTTTTTCGTAATATTTTGACTCATAACGAATACTTTTTTGATCTTGCATCGAAATCGCATCGTAAAGAATATTCAGTTCGTTTAAGTAGAGGAGAATGGGATCGACTATGATGCTGATCTTAACCCTTCTTTTTATCCTAAGGTTGCCAGTGTACCCAATTTTATCCGGGTTTGCTCGGATATTTAAAACAAAATTTGGGGAAAGTCCGGTCCGGTCCATTTTCCGGATTTCATCGAAAACAGCCCGGATTTATTCACTTTATTTCTAAATAAAAAATAAAAAAAAACAATTGTGTGGCAGTTTTTTTTATTGATGTGTCAAAAACGATATTCTCTGAGCAATTTTTATAAAAATATACTGACATTTTTTTTTTTGGAAGTTTTAAATACGATGTTAAATACAGGTACTGTAAAGTTTTGCTGAAAAACTCTTTTTTAAAGTTTTTTTTTCTTGATTTTGGTCAATAATTTCCTGGGTTTTGACCCAATTTGCCCAGATATTGCCCGGATTTTTGTTCGATAATTTTGAAATCATATGTCTGGATTTTGCCAAATTTTAATATAAAATAGCCAGCCGCATTGGTGCTGAAAAAATTCTGCCAACCTTATTTATCCTGATCTTGATTTAAATCCTGATCCTGATCTTTAATCTCTTTTTGATCTGATACAGAACATGCTCCGTATAGTAATCCTTGTCAGAAATCGTACGTGCTACGATTTAAATCGATTAACAACAAAAATGCAATTTCCGAGACATGGATCTTTCTATGTTTGCTATCCGTATAAATCAGTAATCAGAAGACAAAGATGTTTGGCGTAAGGGGCAATATTCAATAATGCATAAGTATAAGAATGGTTAGAATTGGCCAAAAAATATGTATCAAATGGTTTTAGGTTCTTTTTGGTCCCAATAATAACTGTGCAAATTCTGGTGGTTTAAAGATTTGAAATAGGTTGTAGCCAAAAATACAAAGTTTGTAAGGAAAAAGTGATTTTTAAGTAAAAAATATCTTACAGCCTCACTGTTGCACTAAACTCCAATTCTTCAAGCTGCATCTTATTGCTGAAGATTCAAAGGAGGACCCAGACGAGAACTTTAAGATGCGTGAATCAAAAGTAAATAACGATTTCATATTTTAATAATTTTAATTCATTTATGAGCATAATTTTAAATGGCACCCCTGCCCTGCACTGAAAGAAGGGTAGGAGCCATTATAGGTTGGAATCAAGCTGGCGTATTTTCCCATATACAGAACAAGGTTGCCAAAATAATAAAAAAAAAATGTAATTTCACAAATGTTATAAAATTTTTGAATTTTAAATGGGTTATTTTTTTGGCCAATATAAAATTATGATTTCTTACTTTGATTTAGAAAAGTTTCATAAGATTGGTTATGCTGATGGATTTTTCCATCCAATGAATCCGTTGAAAAGTATTTTAAAATAGCAGACTTTACTTGCTAGAACTTTTAATAATTTTTTCAAATGTTTTCGCAAAGGTTATATCAATCAATAAGTTTCTTAGCTATGCAAAGCAATCCTTCAAGATTTTTTATTCTCATCCTACGGTTCCACAGCTGTCAAATAAGCAGTCAAAATCGCAATAATTAAAAAAAAAACTTGAAAACAATAATTTTATATAACATCGAATATCTTTTCTGGGGTACAAGTAAGGTTTGTGCTTTTTTCACATGAAATGTACTGCTAGAATCAAGAAATATTTTTCATCCAAAGTTATATTTTTTGGAACTTTCAGAAAATCTCTGGCGATTTTCGGATGAAAAAATCTGTTTTGATATACAAATTTCCATACAAAATTAAAACTCGTTGCACTAATTCAGGACTGAACGATCGCTTCCAAAATTTATATTCCTATTTCTGACAGCAAAAACAACCAAAAAAGTAATGGAGGGTGCTTAATTTAAAAATTTCTATACAAAGCTTGCAGCGGACTAATGCACAATCTCATCTGAGTGTGTCCTATTTTGACATCTTGATCGAGAACTGTCACTTAGTTTCATGGCGATTCAATAATCAAGCTCTGAGTGCTATTAAAAAATATGCAAAAGAGAGCTTAGAGCAAATTTCTAAGTTTTTGTTCTATTGTAGTTTTAACAGAGCATTCATAACTATTTCTAAACTACTAAAACAGTATGTTTAGTGAAAGTTTTATTAGCGATTTCAAAACTACCCGAAAACAAAAGGTCAAAACAAGAATATTAGCATTTTTATGACTGTAACAAAACCATCATTCATCGAGCAGCACAAAAAATGCCCTTATAAAACATTTATAAAACTTCTTGAGGCTAGTTGGCATAATCTTTGTTAATTTTTTTTTCTCTTTTTTCCGTTTATTTGAATCCTTTTATTACAATCAATACTTAAACTTTTATCTACCTATTTTTATACAAATCACTACATTTAATATGTATGCACGTTTGAAACAATAATAAATATTGCAAAAGACAAAAAAAAACAAGCCTTGTCCTTTTCGATAAGCTATTTCAACAGATGTTCAAAATTTTTTTAAAATGTTTCTCGAAGATAACTCTACTGTTCCAACGTTTTTCACGAATTCGTTTCTGGAAATCTCGTATTCGATTGATGTCATTTCTACTATGGTTATTTAAATTAAAACACATCGCTTCTACTACTAACCACAGGGCAGCCTTCAGCTTGCAATTTTTTTCTCCAATAACAGATGATATCAAGACTTCTGGATCCATTATGTAAATTTTCATTCGATTTCGGATGATGTCTGATATGAAATTCCAGATGACTTTGGCTGGTTGAGATTGGTTTATTCTATACTTACTTACTTACTTACTTAATGATCCCGCGCCGATCCTCCGGTGCATAGGGCCGTGGTAAAAGACCTCCACTGTTGACGATCCGGAGCCAGCGTCTTCACCTGGTCCCGAGCAGACTTTTATAGCATAATTAGAGCAAATTTTACTATCACGCCTTGAGGGCCAAATTTGCTCTCATTTTGCTTGACATAAGGTGGTACACAGCAAAAATGATAGCACAAATTTTCATACTTGGTTAGCAAAGCGATACCAAATTTTGCTAAAACTGAGACCCCAACTACACCTCGTTTTCCGAGAGCTTGGAGAGCACAATGATGCTAATATAAGGCATCACAAATTTATCAATAATAGCAAAATTTGACATTATTATGCTCTCAAATTTTTCGAATAATGAGGTGTAATTAAGGTCTCAATTTTATCCAAACTTTGGCATCATGCCGCTATCCAAGCACGAAAATTATGCCTTCAGTTTTGCTGTGTACCCCTTTATGTCAAGCAAAATGTAAGCACAGTCCACTCGAAGGCGTGATAGCAAATTTTGTTTTAATTTTACGCGAAAATAAGCTCGAGAAATTTTTAAACCTATTATTTTATTAGAGTTCATATCCTGAATATAGCCCTTAATATTTATACATACGTGAAGGCTATTTTCAATATACACAGTAATGTTAAATGTAATGAAAATCGCCTTCATTTATGCAATCATAAGTGGTGGCGATGTTCATAATAAATGGCCATGTTCATAATAAATGGCCATGTTCATAGGAAATTTTGCGCCTTTGTTTATACAACGAATGAACAAAAAAAAAACACTTTTTCTTCATTCGTGTGTCACCTTGCCAAATACATTTAAAATTGGTTCTAAAGTAGGTTTATACAGTTAGTCACAAAATTGACCATACCCAGACGCACTCACACAGATCTCCAAACTTTGCAACAAATCTCGTCAGATAGTAGTGAGATAGTTTATCTAACGGTAATAGAAAGTTTGAAGGAAAAATATCATTGCAGTACAAATTTATGGAAGTGCATGCCGCTGGCATGCCTGAGTTTTTTCGATCCTTATCTTTCTTGCACAGTACGTTTCCAAATGAAAAAAAAAACAGGATTTCCGATTCATCTTCATCATTCACATCAATCGCAGCAAAGTCGTCCATCAACGTTATTGGGTTAATTGAACTTAGAGCCAAATCAAGAAACTCATGATAAGCAACTGAACGCGATAAAATCTTTACCAAAATCTGTTTGAAGCATATTTTCATTACGTAAAAAAAACATGAAAATATTCAAGAAAACTATCAAATTTGTGTTTAGTAACTAGAACATACAATCCAGGCAAGAATCCATCAAATCGAAAGATGCCTTGGTAAGTAGTAACCAAAAAGTTGTACAAATTAAAATAAACTTATTTAACCATTGTACACATAGTCCAAATTTTTAGTATTTATTTCACTGAATTGCATTTGTGCAGAAATTCACCCTAATTCTGCGTATTTTCATATGTTGCATAATAAAATTAATTAAAAAAAAATTACAAAAAAGAGAACAAAAGGCCTTTCAAATGAGTTTTCTATATTGATACTTTTTTTCATCTCAATTTTGAAAACACATATTTTTAGGATTGAAAAAATTTCAAAGATTTAAAAATAAACCTCAATAAGTATTAAATATACTCACACTTAGCCATTTGATGTCATTTTGCTCAGAGGACATATCCACGAGATAGATTTTCCGGAGCTAACTGGATGGCTTCATGTAGTTCCGGCAGTAACATGCACCGAATCATGCCTGGATGATTTCCCCGCATCCTTCATCGTCGTTCTCGTCTCGTTCTGAATCCAATTCCCCGTTGGATTTAAAGTAATAATCCGACTGTCCCAAAGCGCTGCTTGTTGTTGCCTGTGTCCAGCAGCATTTTTTGGTTATTCTGATACTACTGTCGAATGAGACACTACTGGATAAGAAACTGCCGGAGTCCTACTGTCGCCAAGAACAAATCTGCGCTTAGCCAATCGCTTCCGGAAAGTTTTCGGAAGCATCTGGCATAGAATTCACCACTTTTGCTTAAGTTTTCCTCAAAATTTCTCCGATTTCCTATTTCCAACAGTTTTTGTTTGTTTATCAAAAAATTTAGTGTTTACACTTTTACACGGATGCCAGAATTTCCTATTCTTGGCTGATGAAGCGTTGCCAGTCTTTTTTTTCTTCTTGAAAATGGGTAATGGATAGAATGGGTACAAACTTTATTTAATGGAAACTAGTGAGCATGTTGTGTCTATACTTTAGATGAGTTAAAACCTCGTTACAGCAACTAATTTTAAAAATCATTGTCTAGTGATGACTATATTTTAGGTAATTAATTTTTTTTAAGAGATTATGGAATGTTTTTCAACAAAGTTTATCCCAAGAGAAAAAAACAGGTACCAGGTAACTGGTAACTCTAAACATTAAGAAGCTAAAAATAGGTTACTCTGGCATCCATGCTAAGGGCGCCAGGTGTTTTTGTCAAAAATCAGGACGCCATAAAAAATCAAGATTTTTCATGACACCACAAATTCTGCTTAAGTTGAAGGCGAAATATATTAGACGTCTTAATTCATGTACTGAGGCGAACGAAATTTAAACTGACATGCAGTTTATATGGAAAAACACCATTTGAATATCATTTGAACCGAACATAATTATCGGTTAAATTATTTTATAACAGATTTGTACGACATTCTGATAATTACACTATAAATTCAAAGAAAGTTTAAATTCTTTCGTAAATCATGAGAATTCAGAACATTTAAAAACAATTTTCAAAAAACAGGACAATTTAAAAAATCTGAAATACCGAAATCAGGACAAATCCTGATTTATCAGGGCACCTGGCACCTCTGCCATGCTAACAAAAAACGTTAACGTAAACAGAGGTGCCAGGTCGTTTTGTTAAAAATCAGGACACCGCGAAGAAAAAATCAGGATTTTTCAGGACACCACTAAACTGGTAAAAATAACATACAGTTCTGCTAAGATTGCATAACTAAAGGCGAAATTTAGGTGCTGAAAGCGCCTCGAATTATGCAACTGAAGCGAGAATAATCTTGGCTGACCTGTAGTTAAAAACATCATTTAAATATCATTGGAATCAAATACTATCATTGGTTTAACTGGTTACACTATTTTATTTAATTTTATTTTTGATATTCTCATCATTTAACAATAAATTTAGTTATAATTTATATATTTTTTTAAAAATCAGGACAAATCAGGACATTTTAAGTACCATTTTTCAAAAATCAGGACAATTCAAGCGTTTTTGAAAAATCAGGACGGCCTCTCGAAAATCAGGACAAATCCTGAAAAATCAGGACACCTGACACCCCTGAACGTAAACATACTGGGATGAATACGGCAAGATGGGCTGTCAATTAAAGCCCTTTACCACCAGGGCGACAGAAACAAATAAACAAACAAAAAAACTGGATGAATAATCGGATTAGTTTTGGAAAACCTAGTAAAATTTTATTCACAGAATGCTTTGCTAAATCTCCATTTGTTCGTGACGACGGTACTCCGGAACAGTATTAAACCAGCCAACAAATGTTGCTTAACCCAGTCAACAAGACCGCTTCAGAAAATAAGGATTTTAGCTCTCAATCCACTAGGGAATCGGATTCAAGACGAGGACGATGAAGTGGAAGAGTGGAGTGAAGCGTATTATCATTGCTGAAAATAACTACGAGTTGTTTGATCAGGTACCGATTTGCTTACTTTCAATATTCAACTAATTGTGTTGATATCACTGTAGTAAGTGTCTCATATTTTTGAGTTCCTGTTAGAGATCGTGAAGCAAAATCGGTACAAGTTTAATATTCGAATCATGGGGGTAATTTTCTGTTTAAATTTATATTTTAAAGACATTTTAAGGCCTTCACAGCCAAAGGGGTAAAGTGTATAAAAGATACTTTTGAGAAAACGCGCTTGGAAATATGCGTCCTCCGGGTTGTCATATTTAAAAAAAACCCAATTTTTGCTAAATATCGATTTTATTTTTTGAGTTAATATTTCAAAACTCGTCAATTTCGCACTCTTCCCCTTTGGATTTGAGGGCCAAATTGATTTCGAGACCAAACTCTGCTAGCAGCTTGCTGTTGCTACCTTATTTGGTCTCAGCTTGCTGTCGAATCGAAATTGATTAAACCTTAATGATACCTTTTTTTGTTATCGAGAAAAATTCAAAAGCAAATGAAGCTATCAGTTTGCTGTTGACACCTAGTTTTGGTCTCAGTTTGCTCTCGATTTTAACATCAAAGTCTGCTCGGGGTCCCAGTCAAGATTCTCGTCGACAGTTCGGATTTCAGCGGCTAGGCTTCGCCGCCACGAATTTCTGGGTCTGCCTCTTCTTCGATGACCTTCTGGATTCCAATCTAGCGCCTCTCTGCAAATCTCGTTTTCATCTCTTCGCAGCGTGTGCCCAATCCATCTCCACTTACGTTCCCGAATCTCGATTTCTAGCGCCTTTTGATGACACCGGCGATGTAGTTCCTCATTCGAGATCCAGTTGCCAGGCCACCAAGCGCGGATGATATTCCGCAGGCAGCGGTTTACAAATACTTGCAGTTTTCGCGTCGTTACCGCATATGTGCACCAAGTTTCGCACCCGTACAGCAATACGGATTTGACGTTTGAGTTGAAGATTCGGATTTTTGTTCGTAGAGAGATCTGGCGTGACCGCCAGATGTTTCGGAGACTCGCAAACGCAAATCGGGCCTTTCTGATCCGTGTTTCGATGTCTTTTCTGGTACCACCATCAGGCGTAATCTGGCTACCCGAGCAGACTTTTATGGCAAAATTATAGCAAATTTTGCTATCACGCCTTGAGAGCCGAATGAGCTCTCATTTTGCTTGACATAAGGTGGTACACAGCAAAAATGAGAGCACAAATTTTCATACTTGGTTAGCAAAGTGATACCTAATTTTGCTAAAATTGAGACCACAACTACAGCTCGTTTTTCGAGAGCTTGGAGAGCACAATGATGCCAATATAAAGCATCACATAATTTCCTATGAAAGCAAAATTTGAAATCCATATGCTCCCATAATTTTAGAAAAACGACAGCAGAACGAGGTATAATAAACGATTCAACACAGCAAATTTGACATTACTGTGTGATCCGTTTATGAATATCTTGCATTCATTTTTGCTGTTTATCTCCTTGAGTCAACCAAAATGGCTGTCAAGACGTGATAGCAAAATATGATTTCATTCTGCCATAAATGTTTCTATCCTAACCAGTGTTGCCTTTAGTTATGCAACGTGTACTTTAAACATAAATTTAATTTCAGTTAAATCTTCAAATTTTGGTTGCTCACCAAGTCGTCCAAGTTACGTCGGCAGATTTCGTAGATATTTTCGTTGTCACTTCATACTCAAAAATGCGCAAGAGTTGTCGGGTTCAATCGGCCGATTTTCGGATGCAAATCAGATTATCGACGAGTTCCGCTGAAAAATATATTTAACGTGTCGTCTATATCGCATGGTTTTGGGGGACACAGGCATCCTAAAAAATAATAATAACTAATGATAAACTTCTTTAAAACTAAAAAACAAAATTAGCTTAGATGCAAATTTTTTCAGTGCCATGTATGATTTATGGTAAGTGACATATGAGGTTTATTAAAAAAAATTCAAAGCCAACCCACAAAAATTATGCCTGAATTTCATGATGTGAAATTTGAATTAAAATGCTGAATCTTTGGAGTTTGGATTTTTGAATTCCGAAATATGATTTTTGACTTCTGAACTCAAAATATAGAATCTAAAATCCGTTTGAATAATTTAAATTTCTGAAATTCACATTTAAAACTTAAAGTTAAAAAGGATTAGTTATTCTCAATTAAAAATAAGGAATTATTTTTGAATTGATTTTTAAAACATTTATTTCAGCTGTCAAAATAAATAATTCATAACTAATCAATTGAAAGTCAAAATTAAGGATTTGGAATTTCTGAGCTGTTACCATTTTTCGGAAAACATTGGGAAAACTTGAACGATACAACATAGCAAAAAACAAAAACTAAAATTTAAATCTGTAAATGTATTGCTGATAAGAATTTCCAATCTGTGTTTCAAAAATGCTATTGATAAACATACATATGTACCCAATATAATATATATGACTAACTATTTCTCAAGAACTATTTCTTTCGAGTAAACGGCTAAAGGTATATTTAAATTTACTTAAAAAGAACGAATCGGATATCGGTAAGCGCCTTAGTACAAGCACCGCATAGGATTTAGATTACTCAAGAAACAAAAATTTGCTATACATAAACGGAATCTCGCGATTGTCTACACACAGGCGTTTAAAATGCACACTTTAAACAATTAAATATCATCTTTTTCTGTTATTCCAAGAAATGCATTAATATAATGTACACGAACATGGAATCGGTTAAAATTCGAATAAAAGCTTTGAAACTGCTGGTTACAAAATATCTTAACAATTTTTCGAAAACTTAAAAAATCTATATTGCATTTGTTAATCTTCGTTTTTTAAGGATGCAGTGTTAGTATGCAGAGGGCAAAATAAAAAGCTTAAGAATCTTAAGCATTTGTGTTTATCTTTGTTCTAAGTTTTATTTTTTTTATTTAACATTATTACCGGTTCGATATTTGCAATAACTAAGAAATATCTTTTTTGAATTTATTGATGTTCATATTTTAAACGCCCTTGTGTAGACAATTTAATCTTCATCTCAAATTTTGTTTACTCTCACGACCGATTTATAGTTAGCAATTTTTATATCTTTCGATATTTTTAAATACATGACATCAAATGCCCTACTTTTGCCTAACTAATTGTTAAGTAAAACTTTTGTTTAAGTATTGTACGGGGTTTTAATTGAGGTGCTCGGGATCAGAGGGGTACAAGTGCTTTAATGATAGTTTCGAGAAAACGCGCATCAAAGTTGTGAAGGTGCTCGATTTTCAATACATTTTTCGAATTCGAGCAGTTTTAATTCAATCAAAAAAGAGTTCAAAAAAGTTATATAAAAAATATGATTTTTGCACCAGATGTACATAGAAACATGAAAAATCGTTAGGTATACATAACTCAAAATTGATGATTTTGACACTGCACTCCTCTCATCTTGAGGTCCTAATTAACCAAATACAGAAGGAGGTGGTTGTTTACATAGAATGTAGGTTATATTTTCCGAAATCAGATTTGACCATAAGCTCTTATTTGGAGCAGAAAAAACAGTTACTATTAAAAAGAAAAACAAACTTACCATGGAAGTAAACCTTGAGCATGACACAGAAAGCGCACTCCAGTTCATCGACGATCAGGAACTACTTCATCATTTCCCGCAGATCAACTTTGACGTCCATGGTGTTTTCGAGGTGCACAACTAAGGCTCCGTCATTTTAAAAGATTTTGAGGAAACTCTTTGTGTTAAATCGCTGGGAATGAATAGCTGACCATGGTAACTTCCATCTACAATTGGAAGAAAACGGTGAATCACATGCTTGCTCCTTTGAGCAGAATTGGCTATGAATGGCAGCGACGTTGCTACCAGCACCTAGTTTGTGATAAGCTTTCCGGAACTTATTTCGAAACAAATCGAACTTACCTGCTTGAGTATAACGAAAACTTCCAATTCCAGTGATGTTTTTTAATCAGCCACTTTCCTCGCGGCAGAGCTACTTTTCCATCGGCTCTGGGACTATCATTAAGGGCATGAATTGAAAATTTCCAGCCTCCGTCAGATAAGGGTACGTGTTTATCTGGATGATGAGAAAAATTATGAGAGGAAGGAGACTCAACAGGCTGAAACAGATTCTGTTGTGGAAACTTACCAGCTGGTCGGTAGCAACTCAATTCTCGCAAAGCCACCGCCATCGGTCGAAGACAATGCGGCTTGTCAACGGGACACTTCTCTGGTCTGCTCTGGTCATTTCTCCGATAACTTTCCACTTCTTCCGGTTCACTTATTCCACGAAATCAACAAACGACAAGACACGTTTATGTTTTTGTTTTCATTCGCGCGCACTGCGACAAAAACACTGAACCAAATAAAATAGTAGTTCTTGCAAACAAATGAGGTGAAATAGACAATTATTGAACGGCACGTTTTCGTTAATTTTCCACTGGCTCAGTTCCAAATTTTTATTTTTTCGTAAACAATCAAAATCATCAACCGGAACGATGCATATTCATTAACATACAGGGTGTTCAATAAGTTCGCATACAAATTAAAATAACGATAATTTAAAACCAACTGAAGAATTTTTTTTACTCAAATGGGAAGGTATTTTAAAAATGGCCAATCACACCTTTTGTTTTGAATTTTTTTTATCTTAAAAACCAATTATATGAGCTCCAGCGGTTTGTCAAGTCCACCATACGCGGCACGCTCCTCTATTGTTGAAATTTCGTTTACATAAGAATGCTGACGATTTTTATATAGAGTCAAAATAGGTTTCCTGTATTTGTGTAATCTCGACAACATGTAAGATATAACTAACCAAACCAAAAGAGTTATTTGAGGAACAAGGCACTTTTCATTTTGAGCCAAAATTTCCAAATACCTGTATTATTTTATAGGCAATTTCACATAGAATAATTCTTATTTTGTTTATTTGTGTAAAACATCAACGGATCACATGTTGATCCTAATGATAACTTAATAAAATAATTAGTTTTAAACTCATTATTTTATTAAGTTATCATTAGGATCAACATCTTATCCGTTGATGTTTTACACAAATAAACAAAATAAGAATTATTCTATGTGAAATTGCCTATAAAAATAAACACTACATGCAAAATTATCAAAAAAAATCCATTAAATACCAATGTAAACTTAATACGAAGTTACACAAGCACATATTTAATGGCTTTCGTCTATTTATGATGTGGAATAGCTCTATCCTCCATCACGTTGATGGGCTTTTTGATGAAAATCAGCTAGCACGTAGCTACTTTTTCGACATTTAACACAAAATACGAAAAAAATAGATTTTATATGAGACAACTTTAGGAATTCTGTACTTGTTTGTTCTCGACAACATCAATGATAATGAGAATTGGACCAATGGAGACATTTTAGGTGACCTATAAACTATTTATTTTGGGCAATAAATTGGATTTTTCGTCTGTATCAGTACTTTTGGTGTGAAAAGGCTGATAAAAAACGAACACTAAATGAAAATTAATTCTTCGACACCAGGAATAGCTTGCCTAATTATAGCACAAAATTACTCTATTAAAAAGTTAGATGTATATGCTACGGCTTTACCACACCATTTGGTTAAAAAGTATATTCGAACTTATTGAACACCCTGTATATGTCCCTGGTGACGATTTTGTTTGTTTTTGTAATTTGCCTTTGCCACCATACTAATGGGAAATAAACGAAAACGCTATTAAATTACTGATCAAGATTCAAGATAGTTAAAATCAATCCGGCATACACTGTGTATAAGTATATTTTTTTTTTTTTAATCAAATCAGTTTAAGGATCAAATCAGTTAAAATAAAAGCTACCTCACTGATGCCTAGTTTTGCTATCAGATTTATTTCTACATCATATTATGCTAGCATTATGCTGTTGATAGCTGATTTTGGTCGACTTATGCTTTCAAATAAAAATAGTTGAAACCATTATGATGCCTTATTTTGCTGTCACATAAAACATGAGAGCAAATGATGCTTTCGGTATGCTGTTGACACCTTATTTTGATCTCAGTTTGCTATCAATTAAGGCATCAAAGTCTGCTCGGGTACCAAGATACTGGAAGCACTCCACTTTCTCAACCTGTTGCCCAGCTACCATGAAACTGGAGGGATTTTCTGTGTTGATCTCCATCGACTTGGTCTTTCCGACATTGACTTTGAGACCTGCTGCCTTGGAACTTTCGGTGAGGTCGTCGAGTTTGCTCTGCATATCTGGTTGTGTTTGGGCGAGCAAAACAATATCGTCAGCCAGGTCAAGGTCGTTCAGTTGCTCCATTGTTGAAGGACTGTCCACGGCAATCCTCGGTTCGGTGCACAGTCAATCGATCCAATCAAAATCTCATCCATAACGATTAGAAAAAGTAGCGGTGATAGAGCGGTGATAGGTGATAGATCATCCATAACGATTAGAAAAAGTAGCGGTGATTCTATACTTGATTGAGTCTAAATCACCACAAAGACATTTCGGGGAACTAATTCTTCCTATTTTATGACTGAATAATTTACTATTAGTTGGGACTAAGTCATTGAACACCATAAAAAGTACAGTTTTGCCTTTACTAGATATACAGTTTTTCGCAAAATGATCATACATATTAGTCCACATCATATTGGGAAACTCATTTACAACTCGCGGAATAATTGGGATTTGTTTATTTGTTATTTTTAGAGACATATCAACGGATCACATGTTAATCCCAATGATTAATGGTATACAATACAAATCAATTAAAATTAAATATAAAAATCTACACAAACTACACTGTTATAATTGCAATTTAAATTTTTCTTCTGAATATTTTTTTTAAATTTTTATATTTTTAAGTTTAGTGTTTAGTATTTTTTCGTTTAAAATAAGGGCACTCTGAAACATTTCATATAAAGCTACCGTTTTGCTGAAAAGTCCCAGAAAGTCGATGTTCGACAAAAAAATTATTTTTAGATTACACAAACCCTCGACTTTTAATGCATTTTTAAGGAGCAAAACATTGAAATTTTGAGCTCTTTGAGGCACCACTAACCGCTTACCCTTTTTTGGTCTTATCAACAAAATATGCATAGTTAATTTCTGAAATTTGATGATGAATTGTTTTACATTCATCCATTGACAACATTTTCAAGACTGGTTCGAAAAATAAGCGTGTTGAAGCACAATAAGTTATTCGAAAATTTCTGGGATTTTGGATGAGCTCAGAAACTCCGAAAAAGTAGTTATTTAACAGTTAAAAATAGATCTTTGACACGGTGAAATAAAGCATCTTTAACAACAAAAATTTTAAAAAATACAGAGTACTGTTCAAATATTACGCTACGTTAAAGCGCTTGTGCGATAAGACATTGTTAAGGATTTTCACACATTTTTTCTCTCCAAGTCTTTGCAAACTTTTAAAAACATAGTTTTGGATAAAGACAATAATTTTTTTCCAAAAACTACAAATAAGACAAAAATTTTACTAAACAACCGAATCTCGTATAAAACAGTCAATCAAATCAACAAAATCAGGCTTTAAAAAAGAAAAATTCAGCATCTCTGAAAATATGCCTCATGAGAGAGGAAAATCACATCTTAACAACAAACTCCTTGAAAGTAAATTAATCAGGGGGTCCGTGCCGAACAAAAATTTGATATGTGTTGATAATGCTCCTAATAAATTCTACCCGCTCAATTTTTTCATCTTTCATTTCTTCTAACTTTCTAACCGTTTATAAAACTTCATAATCTTAAGATGTTTTTAATATAAAATGACATCAGTTTTCACTGATAAGGCCGATAAATTAGGTAACTTCTGATAGAGCTTTCGTGTTTCCTGGGAGCGATGCAGCTGCTTCAGCTACTCGAGCTCCTCCTTCTTCAGGCGGCGCTTCAACTTCTAGCAAATTCATAATATGGCGAAGAATTGTAAAAAAATTGTTTGAATTTAAATAATCATTACTTCTGCAAATTATTGACAAATCTGATTAAACCTTGAAATTATTCATAGTGAAAGTTTAATGAAATTTGTATTGTTGGAAATGTGGAACCACTCGCTATTTTGGTTTTTGCAAAAAAAAATAAAGGGAAGGTTTATTTTTGCTTTTTTACTTCCATTGGGTAAAGTAAAGAAATTTCGATGAAAAAATTGCTTAAAACACTAAAAGTTGTTCTGAAATATCTTCATAACCATTTGTCAAACCGTTTTGCAGTCTTTTAAAAAGTTACTGAATAAGTTCAGGTCTTAAATATCGAAAACTCAAAAACTATCTTCAGTTGGAAAAAAAATTATGCGGCGTCCAAAGAAGTTTTTTTATAAATTTTTTAAACGTTATATCTTTGAAAATAAAACCTCTAATCCTAATTTTCAAAGTGATTTATATTAAAAATGAAGAACTGGTTCAAAAACAGATTCGGTTTTGATGTGTTATTTGTCTGTTATATTTATTTTTAACTAGGCCAAAACAAATATCAATATCTTTTTTGAAACAAAAAAACTATTAAATCGATTTAGGAAATAAAGGCTTTAACCTAATGATTATTTCTCCTGAAACCTTGAGTAAATTCGACTTCTTGGTTAAAATTATAGAAGTATTCATTTTGTTATTTCCCCCAATAAAGAAATTTTTAAATCATTTCAAACCAAAATGAATCTTGTCCATTTTTTTTTTTAAATAAATTCAAAAAAAAAAAAATGCAGTCTTCAACAAAGTTGTTAAAATGATTAAAATTTAATGAACATAATTTCCTTTTTTGTTATCAGAGATAGTTCTAATCATAGCCGTAGAAACGGAAGTGAGGAGGGGGGAGGGGGGGAGAGGTTACCAAGCAAAATGTTTTTCTCTAAACTAAAAAAAAAACAAATTCCAAATCAAATTTTGAAGAACGAATAAAATAATTACTCTTGCTTGAGTAAGAATCTCGACTCAGAGCCTCAAACAAGTTTCTAACTTGTTGATTGAAATTCAGTCCCGAATATCGTTTTCCATTAATATAAGACTAAGCTTGCCAAAATAGCCCGGACTTTGCCTTGGGAATTTTTGCACTTAATTTGCAAAATTAAACAAAAATTTCAATTTTATCAAAATCAATGTGAACAATTTTGAATTGAATGATGTGTTTTGATAAACAAAAATCAAGTGTTCGTCTCCATGATTTTTTTAAATTAATTTTAATGTTGGCGGACATTGGAGAAATTTTCACGGATTAGCATGGACCGAATACTTGAGGAAAAATATCAGGAAAGCTTCGGCCTAAAAATATCCGGATTTTGTGGTTCCAAATTTGCTTATAAAAATTAAAATTCGATGTCTGTAATAAGAATTCCGATTCTGTACCCAGTTTGTTGATACTGAACTTCAGTTTGGATTCATTTGAATTGGGTAAAAATCCTGATTCGAATCTCTCTTTTGCATTTCAAACTTTTGTGTTCAAACTTCTGGAATATGAAAAGAAAGTATTTAAAAATACAAAATATTTAAAATTACAAAATAATTTTAAGATTTGAAATTTTTACTTGTGATTCTTATGTAGAATCGGATCTAAAGAAAGTTTCATAATGGTGATCCAGAATTAAAAAATCTAAAACAGTTTCATCATTCGAAATTTTCCTCCAGATTCACAAGTTTATTTTTGAATACATAACTGAAGAAAGAATTCATATTGAAATAAAAGCTTTGAGAATTTCGCTTTTTGGCTCACAATAAGTAAGAAAGATTTTTTGAAACCTAGATTCAAAAATAGTTTTGAAATTTGAAATCCAAGTTTTTAAATTCAGATGCAGCTCGAAGTTAAGTTTAGGTTATATAATCAATATTAAAAGATAAAAAAGAAAATTTCATAAAGGATTCAAATCACAGGCGATAGCAGTTTACGATAGGCTTACCAGATACTTTCAGAAAAAAACGGGAAATTTTAGAAAATTAAAAAAAAAGCTTAATTGTATAGCCACTTATACGTTTACCATCAGCCAAAGTAGTTCATAGAAAGTACACTAATGTTTTTTTACGCAGATTAATTTTGCTCAGTTTTTCTTACACGACTTCTATTTAGAGTGAGTTTTGCAATATGCACCGTTATTTTGCACGGTTCTAGCAAATTAACACATTTTTTGAGAAAAAATATTTCAAGTCGTACATGTGAACGGCGGATTTGATACCTCGTTAAAAACCATTGTGTAATTTTTATAAAAATTAGTTTGTTCGGTAATCTTTTCAAAAGTTTGAAAACATCAAGAAAACTTCCATCTTTATATACTTTGGACAATTGTGTTAAAAAAGGTGGTGTATATTATTTGGAAATGTAACAAAGATTCCAGCGAAAAAGTTTATCTCTATAATTCTATAATTTATAATTATCTGGAGGAAACTTTAACAGAATCTTATTGTCATGCTAAGAGCTTTACATTTATTATGTATTGCCTTATATGAGCTATGAAAAATGCTGCTTATTTTGAGAAAAAGGTGATTTGAAAGATTTTCTGTTCATCATCGAATTCAAATTGAGACTAAAGTTAGATTTTTTTAGATGTAAGTCAGTTAACTTCTTAAAAGTTTTCCAAGAAAAAAAAGCGGGACATTTTGAGGAAAAAGCGGGACAGCGGGACATTCAACAAAAAAGCGGGACATGTCCCGCTCTTGCGGGACGGATGGCAACCCTAGTTTAAGATATTAATTCTTGATTCAGAATTAAAATTTAAAATTCAATCAGTCAATTTGGAATACAATTATCATAAAAATCGAAATTTTGTTTTATAAAATTTTGATTTTTTAAAAACCTATATAAATTTTTTTTAAATTCAACTGAAAACATATTTTACTGGATTTTTATCTAACATTACTTATTTTGCAGATTCTTCTTGAACAAGTTTAAAACTAAAATTTTCATTTTTTATCAAGTGTGCAAGAATAGAAAACAAATCGTATTTAAACCGAAAACTTATTAGCTTACTTTTATTCCTCAATATTTGAAATTTTTTAACTAATGCCTCAAATGGTCATGCTTGTTGTTAAAAATAAATTAGCTAACTACTTTCTTATTCAAATAAATATGAAAAGCAATTCTTTAAAATAAAATCTTCAAATCCCTGATTTATTTTCAAAAACTTTTTAAAAAAATTGGCAACTTCTAGGACGTATACGCACGTTATAAACTTTAAGTTGTAAATCCATTCTGAAAATGAAACTTTGGTTATTCAAACAACAATTAATTAAGAATTTCCATTGAAGAATAGTATCAAGGGGGGGGGGGGTGAAGAAGAATTTTGTGTCAAATTCAAGAATTTTGTGTCAAATTTTCAAGTCAATTGAAGCAAAACTGTAGAAATTATAGGCGTTTATCTCCTCCTATCTAATACTGCAAGAAAGCAAGAGCAGAAACTTCAAACGCGTTTTTCTCGAAAGCACATTTTTAAAGTCCGTGGACATCGTCATTTGAAAACTACTTATCCGATTCTTTTCAAATTGGAACATATTTTCCATATAAAATACCAGACCCCAACGTTTTTCTTTTTTGATTTTTTTTTACTTTGGGGAGATTTTACAGATAAAAAATGTCGGATTTTTTCGTGAAAAATCGTAGTTTTTACTTCAAACAGCCACAAAAATTTCATAATTTTTTTTAAAGTTAAATAAAAACGTTGGGGTTAAAAAAAAACCAATAAAAAATATTTTGCTCTGATTTTTTGACTTCAGATGATTCTGTGCTGAGATACAGTGTCCACCGCAAATCCTGTTTTCTAAAAGGCATCCTTGAAAGTGCTCCGTCACCGGCTCATTTTTCAATATTTTTCTACGAAAAAATTACTAAATGTTCTTTGAACAATGCTTTGTATGATGCAAAAAATTTGAATACATTTGTTTGAACGATAGCTCTAGAAAAAAAATCGTGAAAATGGTGTTTTTTTTTTACCCATTAGACCCTACCCCTCCCTTAACTATCAGAAACTAACCTTGAAATAAGATTTTTCTTATATTTAAATATAATACAAAAAAAATGGAAATAATGTGTACATGAAGAAAAACCCCTTTGAACTTTCTAAAAAATCATTTGTAACAAATTTCTTAATATTTTTTTCGTTTCAGATTAAAAAGGATTGAAATTCAAGCAAATGAGTTTAGAATTAAAGATAAAATTAATTAAAATAAAGATTCTACAGCATCATACTTTAGAATCATATTTTGAAAACTTATTACATAATCAAAATTATATTAAAAAATTGAATAATCGAAACTAGAAATGAAAAGAATAAAACGATATTTCCGAATTTCATTATCAAACAAAAAACTTCAGAAAATGATAAAATATCAGAATTTAACAATCAGTTTTGATTTCAGAGTTATTTTTTACCAAACGCTTTTTTTTTCAAATACCAAGTTTTTCAAATTAGTAGTTGCCTAATGAGGATCATTAAAATCTTGTGGGAGCCTAGCGCTGGTATCGAGAAGCTCAAGAAAAATATTGTGGAAAACTTCTCATTTTTTCCACATTTGCTTCTCCAAAAATGTGTGTATTTGTAAAATTTAATTTTTGACGAAAAATTCACTAAATAGTTCATACAGTGATAATTTTTAAATTACCACGTATACGAATTTGAATTATTATCTTTTTATCAATAGTTTTAGGGTGTGAATTTCATAGATACGCAGATTGTTCAATAGAAGGATGTATAAAAAGATAACGAAAAAAGTCAATTGTCTTCTCAAATAACTCTGATTTTGGAATGCATGAAATTCAAGGGGGGAGGGGACGAAAAGGGGAGGGCACAGCAAATATTGAAGACTAATTTGCAACAGAACCCCTCCTCTTCCCCCCTTCATTCGATTTGTCAGAATTTTTTCGACTGAACTTTGAAAATGTTGAAGTTGATATGAAAAAGATGGTCTTTACAAATTCTTGAAATTATTCACAAATGAAATTTCACACTTTTAATTGGTGAATTAGTTGCTGACTGTTGATTTTTATGGATTAAATCTGTGACAATCAAAATAAATACTCAAAATCTGAGTTTTTATCTTATCTGTTTTTGACGTCAGAAAACAAAGGAAAAATTTCATACTACATAGCACTGCTTTGAAGAAATACAAAATTCCACTGTAGATCAAAAATTTACGGTTCAAAAACAAATTTAAAATTAGATTTATAAAATTGAAACAAATTAAAATAAAGCTATTAAATCTTACAAAGCATATTTTCATAATTTTTTTTCATTTTTGCAATTTATACCGACTCATCCTTATGAAAATTATGTGATACTCACAAGGCACGATCCCACACAGTTTATGGGAAATTTTACAGAAGGTGGGAAAATTACGTTTAGCGGAAAATCGTCATCGCTGTTTGTGTAGGGATGTATGCGTATGAGCATACATGTATGTGTGCTTGCAGAGTGTGTGGTTTTTTGGGTGGGAAAAATGAATGAAGACATCCACATGGCGGCCGCAGCCTGATGTCTGAAACCAGAGAAGGTGGCAGGGAACAGGGATGGAGAAATAATAATTAGAGTAAACGAAATGTGTTGAAGAGTAATCACGGTAAAATGTGATAAAGGGTAGCAGCAAAAAAAAAAAAAACAGCTCGGTTAATTATTTCACATGTCCCGATGCATCCTGGCTGTGAGATGAATAAGATTGAATAAAAGGATTTTTTTGCTATGGTTTTAATCAAACAATTTTTTTTGATGAACTGATCAGTTTTGAATAAAACTATTGATTTCTGATGGCAAAACAATGACAGAGAATTTCTCAAAAAGTGTGTTTGCAGATAAGCTGCCTACCAAAACATCATGACCTCATGAGTAATGTGGATAAAAACGAATTCAAAAACGACTTTTAAAATTGACTCATAAACGTAGTAATAAACCATGAAAATCAGTTAATAACATCATTAAATGTGTTTTCCCCTCAGGTTTCAAACCACCAAGTGATAGCAAGTTGAAAAATCGTCGCCCATTGGCGTGGGCCAATAAGTGAATGAAAATTGACAAAGTGTTGTGTTAGCAATGAATAAAATCTGAAGAAGTTCCCAGTAATAAATCGGAAGCTTTTCTCAACCGGTGAAGCTCTCGAAAGGAAGAAAAATTGTGCAAAAAGTAAATCGTAAGCAGAAAATTCGCCAAACGCAAGAAGAAGTTGAAAAAAAATCCACCCTTCTGAGCACCACCGCTATTCGAGCACCATCATCAATCATAATATTGTTGCTGTTATTATCGTTGTAGTTGAGCACGCAAAAGAGTGTATGTGTATGTGTGTGAGTGAAAGAAAAAGTTGAAAAAAGGGCTAACGTGAAGTGGAAGCAATCGAAAAGCGCTCGATTGAAGATCATCGCTTGAAAAATCACCACCCTCGCATCTCGCCGCATTCAGCCGTTTTTTTCCTTCTCTCTCTAAAGTGGTGGGGAAAGACGTGATTTCTTTCTGTAGCTATTGCACTCAGCTGTTTGAGTCGTCCGTCGTCGAGTTTTTTTTTATCAAATCAACAGCTGAGTCTCCGGAAGCACTTTGGCGTGATCTTAACGAATCGCTGCTCCCCACGTGGAGATTTCGCCATCTTTCTCCCTGCTCGTGTTCCGGAAGTGGGGAAAGATTGGTGCCAGGGAGCAACTGAAGCGAAACGCCAAACCACCAGCAAGCAAGCAAGCGAACAAGTTCAAGCAACGGAAGCAGCGTAAATGCAGTTGAGGCAGCAGCAATGAAGTGAGTATTCGAATGATTTCATATTCCTAAGGAAAAGGGATTCCCGACGAAAGGGCTCTCTGAATGAAAATAGAAATCCAAGCGCTTCGATGCAGCTGGAGGGAGAAGAGTGTAAGAGAGTACTAGGTATTTGCGGATTTTCAATCGGTAAACCCGAACCGAAATGCATGCGAGATGTGATGCTGCTGGTACTTTCCTAGTGAACATCATGGGAAAAGCATTCGAAATTCAATCGAAAGCGCTTGATTTGGTTTTCATGGCAGATGTTATTTTTTGACATTCTTAGAATGCATTAGGAGGTTTACTGAAAAATAATCTATTGACTGAGAATTGTGTATATAGTTGATCAATCCACAGGTAGAATTAAGAAACCGAATAAGCAACAGTGGCCTTTAATCATAAGATTTTTAGAGAATAGAGAATAAACTTTAGTAAGTGAAATTATTCTCATGTATATTAATCATGAATGTTAAAAATTTAGTTCACGGGAAAACTGATAATTCTTTAAGGGGGGGGTAGGGTCTAACGGGTATAAAAAAACACCATTTTCACGATTTTTTTCTAGAGCTATCGTTCAAACAAATGTATTCAAATTTTTTGCATTATACAAAGCATTGTTAAAAGAACATTCAGTAATTTTTTCGTAGAAAAATATTGAAAAATGAGCCGGTGACGAAGCATTTTCGAGGATGCCTTTTAGAAAACAGGATTTGCGGTGGACACTGTATCTCAACACAGAATCATCTGAAGTCAAAAAATCAGAGCAAAATATTTTTAATAGATGTTTTTCTGGACCCCAACGTTTTTATTTAACTTAAAAATATTTTTATGAAATTTTTGTGGCTGTTTGAAGTAAAAACTACGATTTTTCACTTAAAAATCCGCCATTTTTCACCTCTAAAATCTCCCCAAAGTAAAAAAAAATCAAAAAAGAAAAACGTTGGGGTCTGGTATTTTATATGTAGAAAATATGTTCCAAATTTGAAAAGAATCGGATAAGTAGTTTTCAAATGACGATGTCCACGGACTTTTAAAATGTGTTTTCGAGAAAAACGCGTTTGAAGTTTCTGCTCTTGCTTTCTTGCAGTATTAGATAGGAGGAGATATAGGCCTATAACTTCTACAGTTTTGCTTCAATTGACTTGAAAATTTGACACAACATTCTTGAAATGTTTTACAATAAGAAAATAATAAAATAAAAAAAATCGATTTTTTGAAAGTGTTAGACCCTACCCCCCCCCTTAAAACATAAAAAAAAATACAGATTTTCTTTTCTTTTCAAAACGAGTTCTATAACTGTAAGGGTCAGTTCAATTTTTTTCATTGATTTTTTGATAAGATTAACCAAAATTTAGATTTTTTTTAATTGAGGCCATCAGAGCCAAAGGGTGCATAGATTTAAGAAATTCCTTTGCAAATTATGACCATTTATTTTTTCTTCAATCTATCATACCGCCACTAGCCATAAAAAGAAATTCTTATAAAATTTTCAACGTTTTTAAAAAAAAGTAGCGGGAACTTGTCTAAATACAACTGGACACATAAGGTTTTGAGGAAATAACTTCAAAAATATATTTTCGTAACTATTGGTTCCTCTACTTAATGAAGAGCATAAATATTATGATCACTAAACTATATTAGAAAAAAAAATTACAACAAATTCATGTGGAAAGAGAAATCATTAATGTTAGTTTTCACTCATTTTCAAAAGTGTTATCTATGACCGGACACTATGAGTTACTTCACCAAAGTTGTCACCAATGGCACAAAAACGTATTAAAATGCCTCAAATTACTTGCACAGGTCTTGTGAGTACGTGTTTTCTAATAATGATCATTCTATGAAACCTTTCATAAAAGTTTTTTGACAAAACAGAATGAAGCATTTGTTTCGGAAAAAAAAACTAGGGAAAAATTGTCTATGACCGGACAGCATAATTTAAAGTTTCTCAGAGGACCGAAATATATTCGTTTTTGAAATCTTTATCTTCTGCTATTCCAATTCACATAACAATCCCATATGAATTTTCATCTAACCTGACAGTTAGTTATTTTGAACATTGGACTTCAATATGAAAATATAAAAAAAGAGACTTTGTTCTAGAAATTTAGAACCAAATACTAGTGACTGTCCCATATGAAATATACCCGCATAACAATCCCACATGTGAAATACCACGAATGTAGTTACGTTACTATGTTTCTTTTAGTGAAATAATATTTGAATGGTTGCTTGAACTCATATAAGAAAGATTCAACTCTCTTGGTATCTTATTATGCACGCTAGTTTTTGAAGGCAGGCTAAAAAAGGAAGAATTGTTTTCCTGTGAGAAAAAATATCAGAAACAACTGAAAAATATGATAAATCCAACTTACAAAGTGGAATTCACGATACTCTCCCACAACTGTATTATTTACAACTGTTTTTACAAGTTCAGAAATGAAAAAATTTAAGTCTTAGAAAGAAGCTTGGTGCAACATATTTTGTATGTTGATGTTATGCGAGTAGATTTCAAAAATGGTGCTCCAGACGCTAACAATTTCAAAATTTTGAAAATTTCAGGTCCTAGGAATTATTATGACAACTTAGAACACATTCCATTAAACGATTTTTGTTTATGCTGAAAGTTGTGGTCACAATTTGAAATATATAACAAAACAGAAAAAGCTGATTTCTTCGCTGGCTCGTTTTTGTATATGAGACTGTAAATAGAAGAACAAAATTAAAGTTTCAAGTTGGAATGATGTTTTATTTTGAATAATTTCTTGTCCGGTCATAGACAACAATATGGTGCCCAGTCATAGATAAGTCACATTATTTTTTAATTTTCAGAAGATTTTGTTTGAACTTCAATTTTGTTATCTTACATCTACTGTAGTTGAATGATAACTAACAAACGATGACATTTATGTGCAACTCACATTTGACAACCCAAGTAACAATTTTAGCTTTATTATGGTCAGCAAAATATCGTTTGGACTATCGCATTAATCTTCATAAAAAGCTAAAGCGCATTTTATAACATCACCTGGACTCTAATAAAGCCAAAATCATACCCTAGAAACGTCATCAAGACATATAATTGTTGGTCATCAATGTTGGTCACCAAAGCTTTTAAACAGCTATTATTAAACATGTTAGAAATTTTTGTTTTTTTTCGGTTCTGTCAGTTCTCGGAGTTTTTTTTTATTTTTCCCAGCAACCATAATGGTTGATGAATGATGATTGCATTATTCAGATATGATCGGGTAAAATTAATATGTAGCTAAAAAAACCAATGTTTTAACCATATATTGAGCTTCTTTTCTACTGCCAGTCAAGATTTTAGGTCAAATGTATATGAAATAGTATCTTAAAAGAAATGCGCCTCGTCAAATCTGATGGTCAATCATGATGGAATTGATGGAAAAAGGCCTGAAAAATATTTTCCAATGCTTGCATTGTGAATCCATCAACATGGCGTCATTTTGTGCCCTTTGATTTTGCAACCAACATGGCGTGAGTCAATTCATAGTTTTATTATGGTTTAATGATGACCCCAAAAAAAGCTACGATTTGACGTTTCTCTCGCAAGCCAACCAATTACACGCTAAGGTTGTGTTCCTCATTTCTGAGTTGTGCATCATTAGTACAGTAAATGAGGACAGACTTTTTGAATGAACCAATCCCTTGTTTTGAATGACCCGTGGAATAAATCATGAGTTGAAGTCAAATTTCGTTGTCTGAAGAAATCTTGAAATCCAAGATGGCGGCTTCCGCTGAACTTTAAAATGGTGTAAATGACTTGAAATCGCATGAAACCCCAACAAAATGGGTATCGGGTGAAAGGGCTAAACGAGTAGAAGTTGAATTTCGCTATCAGACGCCATCTTGAAATCCAAGATGGCGGCATCCGCTCAACTTTTAATACTTAAGGGGGGGGGGTAGGGTCTAACACTTTCAAAAAATCGATTTTTTTATTTTTTTATTTTCTTATTGTAAAACATTTCAAGAATGTTGTGTCAAATTTTCAAGTCAATTGAAGCAAAACTAGAAATTATAGGCCTTTATCTCCTCCTATCTTATACTGCAAGAAAGCAAGAGAAGAAACTTCAAACGCGTTTTTCTCGAAAGCACATTTTAAAAGTCCGTGGACATTGTCATTTGAAAACTACTTATCCGATTCTTTTCAAATTTGGAACATATTCTCTACATATTAAATACCAGACCCCAACGTTTTTCTTTTTTGATTTTTTTTACTTTGGGGAGATTTTACAGGTGAAAAATGGCGGATTTTTTCGTGAAAAATCGTAGTTTTTACTTCAAACAGCCACAAAAATTTCATAAAAAAAATTTTAAGTTAAATAAAAACGTTGGGGTCCAGAAAAACATCTATTAAAAATATTTTGCTCTGATTTTTTGACTTCAGATGATTCTGTGCTGAGATACAGTGTCCACCGCAAATCCTGTTTTCTAAAAGGCATCCTCGAAAATGCTCCGTCACCGGCTCATTTTTCAATATTTTTCTACGAAAAAATTACTAAATGTTCTTTTAACATTGCTTTGTATAATCCAAAAAATTTGAATACATTTGTTTGAACTATAGCTCTAGAAAAAAATCGTGAAAATGGTGTTTTTTTTATACCCGTTAGACCCTACCCCCCCCTTAATGCTGCCAAAAAGTCGCATTAAACCACCACTATACGGGTATTGGGTGAAAGGGCTAAACTAGAAGTCGATTTTTTTCTTTCCGACGCCATCTTGAAATCCAAGATGGCAGCTTCCACTGAATTTAAAATACTGTTAATCAATGAAAATCGCTTGAACAGAACTTTTTTCACGTAATACTACATTAAAACTACTATTTTAAGACAATTTAGATCATTTTAAATCACTTTTAGCACGTATCCCAATTGACAAACACCCATATTTTGGAGATTTCATGCGATATTCAATGATTTAGAGCATGGGTGGCCAAACCAAGGCCCGCGGGCCACATGTGGCCCGCGTTTGTTTTTTTGTGGCCCGCGAAGCTTTTTTTCAGAATTGAATATTTTTCTTCTTCATCATTTAAAAAACTGACAATACCAAGCAAAAGGAAACATTTTTATATTCTTCAATTTTTACAACATTTTTCATAATGATTGCACTTTGCAATCACGTTTTACGCAATAAATATTTGTATGCCGGTGGTATTGAAAGTGACCTCCACTTTTCTGGGAGCTTTGGGAGTTTTCAAGCGGAAACTAGAATAATTTTGAGGAGTTTGAAAGGCGTCAGGGAGATATGCTCATAAATTACGAAAGAACTCGAATAACTCAGTAAACTTAAATGATAATGAGAAAGTAAAAACTTATTGATGTTTACTTAAAGCTGAAAATTCGCCGTATATCACTCACAAGATTTTCACAAAACATTTTTTTTTTACTTTGCAGTCCGGAGTTCTAATTTCAGTTGTTAGCTTCGATTGAAAAAAAAAACAAATAGGAAAACCGAAACTCAAAATAATTGAAATCTAGTTTTTAAAATTAGCACATTATATTGAAATCACACCATTATCAGAGTTAAATTGGTACAAAATTTTTACTATTTGGAATTCGAACTCTATTTTCGAAACTTTGTTTACCAATAAAAATTATTCAGCTTGTTAAAATTGATTGAAAACTCTGCACTTTATGCATACTAAACTTTAACAGAAAAAGGTAACATTTTGTAAATTAAATAGAAATAACATATCTTAGTATTGATAAGTTATTTTTAATTTATGTTCAATGATATATAAAATAAAAGACAGTGTTGGGCATTAAAACGCTGATCGCTAATCAATGTGCTCTTTTGTTGTTTTGAAATTCGTTTCCTCTCCAAATTTGTGGGGAGCTAAACGATAAACAAGCTCCACCAAAGACCATTTTACAACAAGATGGCTGATATAAAGTTTCCCTCAGACTGTGGAGCTTTTTTATCTGTAAGTTCTCCAAAATTAGCAGAGAAAATAATTTAGCGAATATAAAATTAGCGGCCTTTTAAGTAATAAAATTTTTGCGATTAAATTATTCAGTTAGGTAAAATTTATCTAAATTTCAACTTGAACTAATTTTGTAATTCGCTTTTAAATTTTTGTGTTTGATCATTCTCCATATATTTTTTGAGGATTTGAATTTTTCATTCGAATGTAAAAGTATGTTAAAAATTCGTTTATTAAAAGATTTCCCACTTTTCGAGTTTAAATTTGATGGAATGGGAAATTTTAAAAGAACGATCATTAACATTTTAAAGTTTTAGATTAAGTACGAGAGAATTTGGAAATTTTCACAAAGAATAGCACAAGAACGAAACACGGAAGGTCTCTTTTAATACTATTTTTTTATTATAACAATTGAAGAACGTAAGAAAGTCGTAAGAGAACGTAAGAGAATCTGAAATGCGAAAAGCTTATGAACGTCATTTTGTTTTGAACAATCCCGTTTCACAGAGTTGTTTTTCTTTAGTTTTATAAACAAATTTTTTATCGTGATTTAATTTTTGAAATGTAAAAAGCATGAAACTGACCTAATTTTCACTGTAGTAACCAAACTATTTGATCCTTATGGAATGAATAAGCTCAGAAAGTTGAAAATCTCTAAAAAAAACGCTATGTGTGTGAAGCATTGTTGAGGAAATTTAATTCAGAACCCATGTATTGCGTCTGAATTGGAAGGTAGAATCTTGCCTATTAGCTCGTTAGAAGTATATTAAAGTCTTTTAATTTTTTGTTTTGATCAAATAAAGAAGAACTGAAATTCGATTGCATTTAATACTAAAGAATTTCTTTTGTGTGGCCCGCAAGCAATCTTAGTACTGAAATTTGGCCCGCCTGTTAAAAATCTTGGTCACCCCTGATTTAGAGCATTTTTAAAGTTTATAGAAAGCTGCCATCTTGGATTTTAAGATGGATTAAGATAGCAATATTAGACTTCTATTCGTTAAGCCCTTCCACCCACTAACACCTGGGTTTCATGTCATTTTAAGTCATTTACTACATTTTAAAGTTTAGCGGAAGCCGCCATCTTGGATTTAAGATGGCGTCAGATAGCGAAATTCAACTTCTACCGGTTGATTTCTTTCAACTTATACCCCTATAATATAGGTTTTATGCGATTTTCAGTCATTTACAGTATTTTCAAGTTGAGTGGTAGCCGCCATCTTGGATTTAAGATGGCGACGGGCAACGAAATTTGACTTCTACTCGTTTATTACTTTCACCTAATAACCATATTGTGAAGGTTTCACGATATTTTCAGTAATTTACAGCTTTGAAAATAAAAGCGGAAGCCGTCATCTTGAATTAATGATGGCGTCAAGCAACAGTTTTTTTCCTACTATTTGGGCCCTTTCAGTCAATACTCATATTGTAAAGATATTCATATCACTTTCGGTGATTTCAAGTTTTCAAAGATGTATTTTTTTAATGTTAACTGAAAACCAACACGCATAACTTACCAAAAATGTGTAAAAATGGGAGTTCCAATTCAAATATGTGCTATCTAATCTGAGCGTGTCCTGTTTTGACATCTTGATCGAGAACTGTCACTAAGTTTTATGGCGGTTTAATAATCATTCACTGAGTGCTATTATAGAACATGCAAAAGGAAGCTTGGAGCAAACTTTTAGGTTTGTGTTTTTTTATAGTTTAAAAAAAAGCATTCACAACTCTTTCAAAATAACTAAAACAGCA
Source organism: Uranotaenia lowii (assembly GCF_029784155.1). NCBI lineage: Eukaryota > Metazoa > Arthropoda > Insecta > Diptera > Culicidae > Uranotaenia > Uranotaenia lowii. The sequence goes on from NC_073693.1 coordinate 38,707,759, forward strand.
TGTTTAATAAAAGTTTTATTAGCGTTTTCAAAACCATCTGAAAACATATGGTCGAAAAAAAATTATAAGCATTCTGCATGACCATAATAAAACCGCTATAAAACGAGCTGCACAAAAAAATGCCATAATTAAATCATAATAAAGCTTCCTAATGCTAGTTGGCATAATCTGTGTTACTTGGGAAGCCGTAGAAACTGACCACAATATAAATGCAAAGTTTATGCGATCCTCTTCAAACTACAAGTCAAATGCTTTAAATTCCTATCATTGGTTTACCTTTTCAGATTGGATTACCATAATCCTAACACCATATCAGGCTGCTTTTTACTTCATTTCTATGGTATAAAACATTATTAGGATATTGCGTTTTCGAAAAATTAATGTTGCTCGGCCATAGACGGATTCCCCCTACTTTCTTTTCAGCGGAAAAACATGCAGCTCAACTATTAGTAAGCATGTTGATAAATCTTAAAAATTAAGAATAAATCACATTTATCAACAGGCCACACCTGATTTTAAAGGGAAATTACCTTAGCTGTGATGAATATGAACTATATCTTTTTTTTCTAAAATAATAGAAAACCTTAGGAAAACCCAGAAAATAGTCATATTTAGATCTGGCATCATTTTTTACAATTCTAAATAATCAATGAAGGTGTAAATTTTCATAAGGACGTCATTAAGAACCTATATTGAGTATTTCCAATATTTTTGTCAACTTTAGGCCAATAAACTATAAATGGACACACAAAACCTTACAACAATTATTCTGCTGAGAAATGTACAGATGAGGAAAAGTTTGAGATATTTATAACAGAAATTAAGGTGTTTATTTGAATCGTTAAGAATCCATAATAATTCTTCATAGTATTTTTTTTATTTTGAATAAAATATTTGATAAGTTTTTTGATGTTTTTTTTGATAAATTTAGCTTTTAACTGGCATTTCAGATCTAGGTCCAATAAAGGGTACCAGTCCAGTACCAAAACTGAAACAATAGGTCCAAAGTAGGAAATTTAGCTCATCCATACATTGAAAATCTATCGATGATCTGTAATTTTAAATTTTGAGTTGAAAAAATACTGTTTGTAACTCAAATTCTAACGATTAAAAAGATTTGTCTAATGTTACATGAATAAACGAAACATAAAAAAACGTCTCAGGTCCAACCTATACTTCATTTTTTTAACAAAGATTTCTGGACTTAATTTTCAATTCCTTATCTTTATTCAAAACAATAAAAAGAAAATCGACCATATAAGTACCAAATCCAAAATTAAATACTTTTCCATTTTTATCAAGATAGTAAGCTTTTGCGACTGTTCTGTATCTGTAACTCGCGTGAACTTTCATTACGTCTTCTGAAACATCTTAAGAATTCACATAAAACTGCTGCAAAGGTTATCAAAACAAATTTAAAATTTGTATTTCACATAAAAAATATATTGCCCGAGCTAAAGAAGTTGCGACTAGTTTATGTCAGTTTTTGTATTTTTTTTTTCGATTTTAAACTTATTGTTTACATTTTGTTTCACTCGACGTAACGAAGGCTCAGGCGAAATATGTATTTTTCAAGAGAAAAAAAAACTTTTATTTACTATCTCGACTTCATTTGTCATTTTTTGATTTCAACCTTTTCACTAATAAGCTCACAGGTGCAAAGTGTCACTAATAAAGACAAAAAAGAGTTCAATCTTGCTCATGATGATCATAATAGAAGTTTTAGTTAAACCTTCATTTGAAAATACCCATAATCTTCGCAAACATATGACTATAAACATGGCCGTAGGACCTGGAAGAGGGGAATTTGGAGCTGAACCCACCCCCATGAGAATCAAAAAATGCTCAGAGGAATCTTCTCCTCTTATCTCAAAATTTCAAATTAAATAGAGTAACAATCTCGACTCAGCACTAAAACCAAAATCTCGAAATCTTATTCCAGGTCCACAATATTTTTATTTTTAATTTTCTCAATTGCTATATTTAGTCCCAAATATGGAATTTGCCCCGATTTGGCCGGGATTTTTTTTCTTGTTTTGCAAAATTTAACAGAAACATAAAAAATTTGCTATCTTATTTCAAATATTTTCAGACATTTTAGATGTCCTTTGACGAAGGCCAGGACCAAAGGCTGAAACGTCGTGAAAAGAGGGGTGGGGGGAGGATATTGCGGAAAATAGTCCGGATTCACACTGCACAGATAAAAAGGAAAAAGTCTGAAAAGCTTAGATCAGAATCATTCCGGGGTTTGTGGTTCCAAATTTGATTTTAACATTTCAAATTTAATGTCTGTGATCAGATTTTAGATTTTAAAACCGATTTTTTGTTCCTGAATTTCAGTTTGGAACATCGTTTGTACCAAATCCTGATTCTCTTCTTCACTTGCTTTTCAAACTTGAACTGACAGTCTTATTTGAAATTTTTACTTTTAATTCTTATGCCAAACCGGAACTTATAAAAGTTTCATAGCTTACAATTTTTATAAGATAGTCAAGTATCATTTAACATGATAACAGGATAACAAATTCATACTGCAAGCCTAAAATATAAAATTCAAATAAAAAATTCCTGGTTAAGGGTTCTGATACAAATTTCGCTTTTTGGTTCACAGCAATAGGAATTCATATCTGTAACTAAGATTTAAAAATCGTTTTCAAATTCGAAATTCCAAACTAAATCTTAGGTTCATAAACAGGATTCAGATTCGTTATAAAAATTAAATATAAAGATTCAGATTTAGCTCAAAGATAAGTAGTTCATTTCAATCATAATTAAATCAACGTAGTTCATTTCAATCATAATCAAATCAACGTAAGAATTAGCTTAGCTTAGCTTGATTGACTACTCACATCCACCTTGAATAATTGAACCCGAAATGCACTTTAAGATGTTTTGATAAAGAATTTAAAAGTATTTTGGTACACTCGGTGATTGATTTCTAAATTCGGTTTAAAAAAAAGTTAATACATTTCGGATTCCAAGATCGCAGGCGTGGCTCAGTAGAACGAGTTCCACATCGCCAATGGTTGCTACTCCGTGATTGACCGAGGCCATCAATTTTGTTCAGAGGTCAAATGAACGGAACCTGGGATTGGCTACACATTCACAATGCACAAAACTGATGCTCTCTCTTTGAACATCAATAACGGCGCCGGCCACGTCCTAGTAGTCAATAGATAGGTTAGAAAAAATTAGAAAGGGATGAAAGAACAACTTTGTGCTTAAGGACCGAGGTCACCTCTGCATCCTTGCAAAAAATTTGGTCGGGAATGTGGGGGAAAGGAAAAAATAAGGAAACACTTTTGACTAGTGTTCAGCAGTGGCTATCATCAATTTCTTCTCCTGTAATATATATTTATTTATTAGAACATTTGAGCGATATAAAAAACAACAATTTTGAATGGTAATTATGACTAAAACACATTCGAAGTCAATCGTATACACTTGATTTCCATCTTTATCTGTATCTATAATAGTTGTTGCTCACATAATTCAAAGTTCGAAATAATATTCGATCTGATGTTCTAAATCAAATTTATGTAAGAATTTAAAAACGTATGAAAGGTGTAAAAGTTCAAATCTTTTGGAGAAAAATTCAGAAAGAGATTGAAAATAAAATAAAACGTGAATTGAACCATTGGAGAAATCTAGTCCAAATCTAACGTTTTATCTTTGTTTAAAGAGAAATGGAGAGATTGGTATCACATATAAAAACTATGCTAATTTTTTCATAATCAAATCAACGTAAGAATTTCAGTTCAATTTCCAGAAGTTCGTAGTTTCAAAATTCTGATTCAAAATTGTTAATTAAAATTTAATTTACAGTCAGAGTCAATTTGGAAACACAAACCAGAAAAAATCACACATATGGTAAAAAACTTGGATTTAATTTAAAATTTTCGTTATAAGAAAAATATTAATTTCTATTCTTTTTTATTTAAACAGCATTCTTATGGTGAATTTTACCGTAAATGGTAATTTTCGTTGGTCTTAGAACTTGTTCTTCATCTTCAAGTGGAAATTCAATACGAAATATTTTTTATTCGTTTGTTGTTTAGCATTATCTTTTTTGCAAATCCTTCGAATATGAAGTTTCAAGCTAAGGTTTAAAATTTTAATCGAGTTTACAGGAGCAGAAAATAATTCTGATATGAATCGCGAACTTAATCCCTTTTTTTTTTTTTTTTTTTTTTTTCCTGTAGGGGAGAGCCCACTGCGACCAGTAGTTGATCTATTGTGGTGTTTACCCCGCGTTACTATATGCTGTCAGGTTCACCTGCACTATTGATTGGAGTGACAGTTGATTGCTGACTAAGCATTTTATCCCAATCGGGTATGATATCAAAGATGTATGATATAACCTTCTTAGGGCTGATATGCAACCATATGTCTTGTGCGCTTATTAACTTTGCCCCAAGTACTCGCTCTCTCCTATTTAGGAGGGCGCAGCAGTTGCATAGAAGATGCTCTGCAGTTTCTTTTTCGAACCCGCAGAACCGACAGTCATCGTTCAGAATTATGTTTATCCTTTTGAGATGCTGTTTTGTTGGACAATGTCCGGTCAAGAGACCTGTGTAAGTACTTAATTCGTGCTTACTTAAGTTCAACATGTTTTTTGAGAGTCGTGCGCTTGGTTCAATGAATCTTTTTGCCTGGGTTGCTCCCTCCGCTGTTTTCCAGTTGGAAACAATAGTGGTGCTTTCCCAGTTCTTGAGCTCCATAGTCAAGGCACTTCTCGATACTCCGCAGAAAGGTTCAGGTCCAATCAACAGTCCCTGAGATCCTTCCCTAGCTAGTTGGTCTGCTTCTTCGTTCCCTAGGATACCGCAGTGGCCTGGTACCCAGAATAAAGATACTCTGTTCCTTATGGCCAGGTTTCTTAGTGCAACTATACACTCCCAAACTAGTTTGGAGTAACATGTGAACGTACTTAGTGCTCGGAGAGCAGCCTGGCTGTCAGAGAACATGCAGATACTTGTGTACCTGTATCCCCTTTTCAAACAGGCTAAAGTGCATTCTAGAATGGCTTGAATTTCAGCTTGGAATACTGTTGGCCAGTTTCCCATAGGAATTGAGATCCTGAGTCTAGGTCCGAAAACCCCTGCCCCAGTTCTTTTATCCATTTTTGACCCATCAGTGAAGAATAGGATCGATCTGGGAGGAACCGCAGGTCCACCTGACTCCCACACGTCCCTATCATTGATAGTTACATTGTATGGTATGTCTAGGTTGAAAATGGGCTCCATCCAGTCATCATTTTTCACAATAAGTGAGTTTAATTTAAATTTCTTTAGGATTTTGAGGTGTCCTGTAAGATCTCCTTCATAGAGAGTTTTGTATTTGGAGAGTCTCAAGGCACTACGTTCCGCCTCTAACTCAATGAATTGATGTAGAGGCAGAATATTTAGTAGTGCATTTAGAGCCTCATTCGGTGTGCTTCGCTTTGCGCCAGTTATAGCTAGCGTTGCAAGTCTTTGGAGCTTCGCTAGTTTTTTCTGGGCCGTAATTTGCATAGTTTTGGTCCACCATACTAAGGAGGCATAAGAGATTTTGGGTCTTATAATAGCTGCAAATATCCAGTAGATAATTTTCGGCTGTAGTCCCCATTTTTTCCCTACTCCTTTGAGGCAGACCCATAGAGCTGTTGTAGCCTTAGCGATTACATGCTCTATCTGTGGGTTCCATGATAGCTTTGAGTCTAGTACTATGCCTAAATATTTCACTTGTGATTCGAGGTTTAACACTTCCCCATCTAATGTTAGAGGTTTTAGTGTAATTTTTCGTCTCCTAGTGAAGGCTATCACAGTAGTTTTGGAAGGGTTTATATTTAGTCCCTCTTCCCTGCACCAAAATAGTGCGTAGTTGAGTGCAGTTTGCATTCTATTAGACAGCACATTCTCATGTTTTCCCCGAACTATAATAACTACGTCGTCTGCAAAGCCAATAACTTCGAATCCCATGGATACAAGTTTGTTTAGGAGGTCGTCCACTATCAAGGACCACAACAACGGTGATAGAACCCCGCCTTGGGGACATCCCTTCGTTGGTGTGGCTTTGATTGATAGTCCTCCCAAGCTTGCATAAATGGTTCTGTTTATTAGCATCGCACTAGTCCAGTTAACAATTGCCGAGTGGCACCCTCGTCTTTTCATAGCTGTTTCGATTGAAGTGTGAGATGCGTTGTCGAATGCCCCTTCAATGTCTAAAAAAGAAGCGAGTGCTATTTCTTTTGCCTCTACAGTCTTTTCTAGTTTTTGTGTAAGGGTATGTAAGGCCGTAACCGTGGACATACCTTTTTTGTAAGCGAACTGGAAGTTGTTTAGCTTACTTAAGCTAAGATACTGCGATTTTATGTACTCGTCAAGTATCTTCTCCATTATTTTCAAAATAATGGACGTTAGACTAATAGGTCTGAATGCCTTAGGTTGTGTTTTATCTTTTTTCCCTGGTTTCGGGATAAAGATCACGCGCACCTTCTTCCACTGAGTTGGAATATGACAGAGGGTCATACTGGCGACGAACATCTCTACCAAGGCAGGTGTTACCATTTGTTTAGCTTGCTGTATTTGAATTGGTAAAATTCCATCTTCACCAGCTGCTTTGAATGGTTTGAATGTACTTATTGCCCAGTCAACCATTGAAGGTGTAAAGATTGTGCGTGATTTGCGAAGTGCTTCATCACGTCTGACATTTCGAGTGAGTCTTTCAATCGGAGTGTCATTAATCTCTATTCCTTCAATGGATTCTGGGAAATGCGTACTTAGTAGTAATTGAAGCGTTTCATTTGGGTTTGTAGTGAACTCCCCGTTCTTTTTCTTCAATTGACCCAGTCCATTTGAATGTTCTTTTGATAGAACTTTCTGGAGTCTGGCAGCTTCGGGTGTAGTTTGCACGGTTTCACACATGTGCTTCCAACTACTCCTCTTAGCTTTTCGAATGTTTTTATTGTACTCTGTTAGGGATTTACGATAATTATCCCAGCTTGAGTCAGCTTTTGCTTTGTTGAAAAGTTTTCTTGTTTTTTTCCTCAACTTTTCTAGTTGTCTGTTCCACCAAGGAACTTTCCTGTTTGAAACACGTTCCTTGAGTGGGCAGCTGGCTTCGAAAGCGTATATAATTTTATTTGTGAACCTGTTTGAAGCTTCCTCTAATTGTTTTGTTGTTCGTATTTTCGTTTCCAACAAAGGATTGCAAGCTTCAAGTGTGTGTTTATAAAGACTCCAGTTGGTTTTCCTGGGATCTCTATAAACGTCCTTGATTATGACCCCTCCCACTATGTCGAATGAGATATGTCTGTGATCAGACAGTGATTCTTCATCCGATACCTCCCAGTTTTTAATTTTATCTAGAAGTAGTGGTGTGCATAGAGTTAAGTCGAGGACTTCTTGTCTATTTCTCGTTATAAACGTTGGTTTGTTTCCCTCATTGCAAATTTCGATATTATTTTGTGAAAGAAACTCTAGTAAGGACTCACCTCTAGCGTTGATGTCGGTACTTCCCCACAGCGTGTGATGTGCGTTGGCGTCGCAGCATACGAGGAATTGCTGGTTCTGAGCCCGGCACTTTCTCATATATTCTACAACCATCGGTGGGGGTATATCGGTGCTATCTCCGGGGAAATACGCTGACGCTACACTTACCGTGTGCTTACCTTTCGGTGTTGGTATTTCGACCCTTATAGCTGCAATGTCTCCGCTGATGAATTCTGTAAAGGGAGTAAATTTAATTCTATTGTTTACTAGTAAAGCAGCCCTTGGGTGAGAACTGCTTTCATCGTATAGAATCTTACCATTCGGCGTGTATAGCCCTTTAACTTTACCCTTGTTAATCCAAGGTTCCTGGATAAAGGCAAGGTCCAGGTCTTCGGCGGCGAATCTTCTGAGTAGTGTGCACGAGGCTCCTACGGCATGGTGAAGATTCACCTGGACACATTTTAAGGTGTTTATTTTGGTAGTGCTTTGCCCGTGGATGTGGGGCAATGCACCGGCTTTTTGCCATTTGCACATGTTTGCTTATCCTTTTTCGGTTTGCTCCATGTGCTCGGTTTTTTCGGAGCCGTTTTATCGGTCTTCGGTTTTGTGTTAACAGGTTTATTGGAGGTTAAAATGCCCCCAACGCTGCTCATCCCGCTCGGTCCTGGTTTCTGTAGATTAAGTTCCAAAATACGGCCCTTATACAACTTACCAGTTCCTTCTGGTGAGCAATCGGCATTGGATCCACTGTGGCTCTCCTCGTTGTTCTTGTTAGTCCCGGGGTCTTGTCCCTGGTCCATAGGTTGGCCCTGGTTCATAGACTCCAGTTCATTGAGATCTGATGAGGCCTCAGTGGTACCTTTGCCAATCGTCTCTCCTTCTGCGGATCGGACTTGGTCTATCGCCGACTGGTCCTTTACAAGGCCCGGTTTAGGCAGCCCAGGTCCTTGAGCAGCTTTGACGGTGTTTTCCCCTCGGTCAACGCTGTCTGTTGGATTCTTTCGGTTTATCTTCCAGATCTTACTGGAACCAAATCCGTAGTAGATAACGAATTTCCTTTTCTCTAACTCCCTCAAAGAATTTTCGTCCACGGTAAAGACTACTTCGAGAGCCTCGTTCCTTTTTTGGATATTATAGAACCTCCAGCTTTCGGTGCTCAGCTCTTCATTCTGGCTTTCTATAGTAGCCTGAACAGTTTCGATGTCGTCTTCAGCAGCTCCAGGTAGGTGAGCCTTTAAAATCTCCGATCTGGGAATTTGGTTTTCCCCAACGGCGATGAGCTCTGCATCTACCCATGGTTTGAGCACTGGTGTGACTTGTTGTAGCCAGTCCGCTGTGGCCTGATCAAGACATGTCACTACCATGAACCCAGATTTATAACAACACTGCGCAAATTTCGGTTTTAGTTTCTCCAACCGTTGGCCGAGAACTGCCCGTTTTATCGCTTGTTGAATCAGTTTAAGTTGCTCTGTCGTCAGCTGTGTGCTTGGGTAGTTTTTGGCGAGTATGCCTACCCTAACAGAGCTAGCAACCTCTTTGTAAGAGGGCTTTTGGTTGCCATTTTTTCGGCCTTTTGTTTTCTCGAACGGTCTTCCTGGGCGATTGGCACCATTTGACCTCCCACTCGTTGTTTTTTGTTGTGGTCGAGACTTTGTTGGTTCTTTGGGATCCGGTTTTGTCGTAAGGGCTGAAGGTCCCTTTGCCTTCTTGGCATTTGACTTTTCCGCGCTGCTCGAACCACTGTTATCTCCACTGCGAGCCCGTTTTGCATTTTTAGCAGGGGGTGTACATTTTGCAGTGGAAATTAGGCGCATGGCCTCTTCGTACGGTACATTTTGAGCGAGATACTTCTTCAGTCGCTTCCGTCCCGCACCACTTAGTTGCCGAGTATCTAAGTTTTTCTCTTTGATTGGCGTGTCGATCTTTTTGATGGTGACATTAACCCCATCATCGATGCTCTCGTCTTCCGCGGGGGAGTCCAAGGCGGAAGAGGAAATGGATGGCACTCCCGTGAACGACTCGATAGAGAGCTGTCTCTCGAGCTCACCTTCTGTGGCTTCCATAGGTTCCGGCTGAGACAAGCAGTCGGCACTCGCTATATTTTTATTTTGATTTGGTGTGTTCATTATTTGAATCCCACGAGTAGCTAGGGAAGAAATGGTCCGCTGTGTCAGTGCCCTGCTTTAACACAGTAAGGGATATATACTGTGGGGTGCACCCTGGTTCCCCACAGGCTCCGTTAGAGGGCAGGATTAAACCCCCCTGCCCATTCATCCTTCGGCACGGTTGCTCGCGTAACACCTTGGAATTAGGGGTTTGCCCCCGTCTCGGTTTGCATGCGACCATAGCATCCACCGGGGTTGGGTACCCGATCTCCGCTAAAGTTGCTCGCACCCCAGCTAGCACCACGGGGAGGTTGAGAATCGGAGTTGTAAGACAAGAGGTGATATGACCACTACCCGAAGGTTGGGTGTATGGGGTCTCGAGTTGCACATTGTCTACCATTAGCTAACCAACTTACTTTCATTTGTAATTCATTGATAACATTTTCATCATTGTAAAAATGGTTATCTTTGTGGTTTAACACTAAACATACCGACACTTTGTATATACCTATTCATACCGCGAGCGGTCAAATGACGGCAAACACCGTTTTCGCTAAAACTCCCTTGTTTCTCAACCGATTTCTACCAAATTTATAGTTTTGAAAAGCTTATAACTCGACTCAAATATGTTTCTCAGACAATTTTCAGCTACAATCAATAACTTTAAAGTTATTTACAGTACAAAAAAAAATTTATGAAAAAACATGCTTCGGGACAAAGGTTGTAAATCAGTTATTAAGTGCTCGAAAAAAATTTCACTTAGTGCCTGAGAAAGCTGAAGTTAGAAGCTATATGTTGCACATAGGGAAAATTTTTTTAAAAATTTTCTAAGATCATGGCCACAAAAAAAGTAAAAAAGTTGTGTAAAACTCGTACTTTTCAATCAATCAACTGCCAAAGCTGTTCCTGTTACAGTAGAAAATTTTGAAAAAGTGAATTGGAAAGTAGACGTAATTTGTCACATTTTGGCATCTTTAGATTTTTAAAATACTAAATACATAATTTTTGACGGCTTTTCAAAGGTAGCTGTTTTGCGAACTTTTTATGAATCTGGATTTTCTGAGACAATCCCTACACCCTAATTCAGCTTTGCTTTGGATTTTGAGTACGTTAACGTAAAGTTTAGGCAATAAAACTATATGCAAAAGAAAGCAAATTTCATGCCGGTTCTAGTGATGTAACTGCATTGGCGGTGCAATGCTTCACAAAAATTCAATAAATATATTTCTGAAAGTAAAACCAGAAAATTTGAGCGAATGCTCGTTTGTTTTTTCGTTTCCTTTCACCCGTCTTCGTGTGCAAAATAGCTTTGATATATTACCACCCACTGCGCCCGTCTGCCAAGCAAGAATTTGTGCTGACTTCGCAAAATTCAGAAACTACTTCACTGTTTTATTTATCATATTTTTGCCAAGCATTGCACCGCCAATGCAGTTACACCACTAGAACCGGTATGAAATAAGCTTTCTTTTGCATATAGTTTTATTGCCTAAACCTTACGTTAACGTACTCAAAATCCAGTGCGAAGCTGAGCTTAGGTGTAGGAATTGTCTTAGAAAATCCAAATTGATAAAAAGTTCGAAAAACAGCTACCTTTGAAAAGTCGTCATAACTTATGTACTTCGTATTTCAAAAAATCTAAAGATGCCAAAATGTGACAAATTACGTCTACTTTTCAATTCACTTTTTCAAAATTTTCTACTGTTACGAGAACAGCTTTGGCGGTTGATTGATTGAAAAGTACGGGTTTTACACAACTTTTTTACATTTTTTGTGGCCATGATCTTAGAAAATTTTCAAACAAATTTTCCATATGTGCAACATATAGTTTCTAACTTCAGCTTTCTCAGGCACTAAGTGAAATTTTTTTCGAGCACTTAATAACTGATTTACAACCTTTTCCCTGAAGCATGTTTTTTCATAAAATTTTTCTTGTACTGTAAATAACTTTAAAGTTATTGATTGTAGCTGAAAATTGTCTGAGAAACATATTTGAGTCGAATTATAAGCTTTTCAAAACTATAAATTTGGTAGAAATCGGTTGAGAAACAAGGGAGTTTTAGCGAAATCGATGTTTGCCGTCATTTGACCGCTCGCGGTATGAATAGGTATACCACATATGTTATTCGAAAACCGTAACACTTAAAAAAAATTTAAAAACGCAAAAATACTTGCATTTCAAAAACAAAAATAGTCCTGTCGTTAAATTTGCGAAAAAACAATTATATAAGACGTAATCATCGTTTAAAGTTCAAAAACCGTCATTTGACCGCCTCCGGTACGTTTAGTGTTAAAAGAATCAGCTTTTGACCTGTTATTTTAAGTTAAAACAAAAAGTTTTCGTCAAAATAAAACCTTCAAGAAACCATTTTTTTTTTTTTTGAAAATTTCATATAAAAATGGACAACTTCTACGACTTATGCTTGAAAGTAAGTATTTGATATGATTACAAACTATTATTGTAAAATAACTCAAACCTAATTATAGAACCTGCATTTTTTTCTATTCTTTATGCATATATTGTTCAAGCATAACATGAAATAGGAACAATTCTGTCTTCAAGACACCTCCCTCGCCCATGAGCCAGTTCTTCCTACAGCCCTGAATATGAGAACCTTTAGTTGGTTTTTTATTTTCTTACTAAAATATTTTTTACATGGTGAAATTCTTTCCGAACCTTGGTTTCAAAAGTCTACTTAGAGAAAATTTAATTGCATTTCATTTGAAAAAATACTTTTCTATAAAAACAAAGGAAAGAGCCCAATGAGAGGAAAAGAAGCTACAGGATGTTTTTAAAAAAGGAAAAGCTTATATACCTCATTAGACCGCTGCAAAAAATGACTTTTTGCTCACATATGTTTTGTCGATGCTTTTTGGGTCACTAAGCATCAGTGTAAAATTTGAGACGATTTGGTTGATTCCTGATTTAGCGCAACGCGTTTCAATTTTGTATGGAAAATTGTATGGAAGAAGAAATTTTTGCACATAAAATTATCCAGAAAATTCAAATAAATTTGAAATGAAGTTTGTCTTTAATTTTTGGTTTTGACTATTTTTCAGCTTCATTTTTTGCTAACATGACAAGCAGCTAAACATTTCATGAAAAATGTTATGAAGATTTCAAAATACAAAATCAGAATCCAATGAAAAGTATTTAAAAATGGCAGACTTTGCTTGCTAGAGCTTAAATAATTTCTTGAAATGTTTTTGCAAAGGTTATATAGATCAATAAGTTTCCTAGCTATGCAAAGCAATTTTTTTTAACGATTTTTTAGTTCCATTCTACGGCTTCACAGCTTTAAAATAAACAGTCAAAACGTTGAAATAAAAAAAAATATTCTGAAAACAAAAGTTTTATAAAACCTCGAATGTGTTTTTCTAGGGTACAAGTTAGGTTTGTGCTTGGTTCACATGGAATATTTTTCATCCAAATTTATATTTTTTGGAACTTCCAAAACATCTCTGGCGATTTTAGAATGACAAATTTTGATTTCCCATACAAATTTCCATACAAAATTAAAACTCGTTGTGCAAATTCAGGACTAGATGGGTCGCTTCAAAATTTTTATTGCTATTTCTGGCAGCAAAAGCAACCAAAAAAAGTTGTGGGAGGTGAAAAAAGTTATTAGAATTAGAAATTTCCATACGAAGCTTGCAGCGGCCTAATACCTCATGCTTATATATTACCATCACTTTATCCAAACGCTCCGGAAAATTGTGGTTAAATTGTGAAATGAAATACCCAATTGTTGAAATTAATCAACATGCATCAAATTCACATGTAAGTCTATTTACGAACTATTTACCTTAAATGTTTGCTTAAGTATTTTCCCGGGAACACTTCTTTTACACTTCATTAATCTTTGAATGTTTAGTTGAAAAATAACATTAAATTTAGTACTTATAATACTTATAATAGTTTGACATTGAACTCTGATGCATTCATGTGACCTGAATCTCTTTAACTGTACGTTAATTTAGGCTCCTAGTTTTGAATTTCAGATGCTACATCAAAAGTTCCTTACTTAAATGCTGATTTAGATGGCAAAATCCATGAATGAACTCATGCTCGCCGCCGGCTACCGATCTTCCCGATTTTCTCTCCCATCCACAACTTGTTCTTCTGAAGCCACAGACGACACTTGTGTTTGCATATGTTTTTATTCCGTTTTCTTCTTCACTCGTCGAAATTCATATGATTCAGTACCAGTAACGGAACGACCGGCCAACCGAACGAATCGATGCTGTTTTATACACTTTCAAAACGACACAAATGCAGTCGTTAATCTCTCAAGTGGTAGATGGTCGTAAAATCGAGCATCATCAAGAAGCGTAGAACGAGCGAAGTTGATGGTGGGGAGAACGCAAACAGAAGGTACTCCGACGACGACGACGACGACGATTGGAAAGGGGGGATGATTTTATTGCCCCACAAACCGATGCTGAGAACTGCCGCTGGCCTTTGAATGGAAGATGCTGGAAGAAGAGGAAGAAACTCGTGGCTGATAAATGCTCACTTTCGATTGAACTGGTAACAGTGTGGAGAATTCCGCAACCATCCCCCATTCCTCAACTCTTCCCACCCACCCTCGCTCTTTTGGGTGGGAGAGAAAACTTGCTAATACTTTACACAGCTATCGTCATTAATGTGGTAAAGATGCAATCTGTAGTAGCAATTGTGGGCCAAAGGATTGGCTTGAATGAATATGAGAAAGCTATTCTTGTCCGACTGATTACGGTGACTAATTGCGGTTGTAAATAGCTTTTGAATAATTCGATCTTAGCCCCCGCATTATTGACTGCATTAACATTCTATTAGTATGCATTAGAACAGTTTTATTGCATCTCAGTTGAAACTGTTCGATCTATAACCTTACATTCCAGTCTTCAATAAGATGTAGAAGATTATCTAATCACTACCTAACCTTTAAAAGTCGTTTCGAATAAAAACATTCATAAAAATGCCCCTCCAACGGTCAAAAACCCAAAATTCGTCGACCACAACGTTCTCGAGCTGAGTGTGGGGTCAAACGGTTTCAGTGGAAATTAAAACTCTTATGTCAGTTTATGGTAGTCAGAAAGACAAAAAAAGTTAAAAACAAACATCCACATGATGAGGCACCTTTTAACAGAGATGATTTAACGACAGTGATAGGAAGTTACTTTCACTTGCAGCAGTCCGACGGTGATTTTTTATTATATTTGATTTTTTTCGTTGTTTATGACGGTCAAACGCTATTCACGATCAGTTGATGTTGATGGCACTCATCGTAGATTCATGCTTATCTTGACCGAATTAATCATTATCCTGCACGGCGATGGCACTTCAGAGATCAAGTAGGTAGTTTCAACGGAAGCCTTTCAATGACGAAAGATTTCATATCCAAATCTTAAAGGAAGAAACTGAATTCACGAGAGAAATGTAATTTTAAAATAAAGCGCTGTTAAACTTCAACAAAATTCAACAGAAAAATACATTCTCATTTTATGCTCATCAGAAAACAATCGAAAAATAGAAGACTATTGAAGGATTTTTTTATTAACTTTTGTCACCAAAAAAATAAGGATTTAAACCTTTTTGATATTTTTAAAACTTTCATGTTATTTTTATTTTTTTTGTAACTATCGGAATTTTTGTAACTTTTGAAATCTTTGTTCTATTTGTAATTTGTGTAAATTTTATAAATTTTATAATTTTTGTAATTTTTGTAATTTTTGTAATTTTTGAAATTTTTGTAATATTTGTAATTTTTGTTATTTTGTTATTATTGTAATTTTTGTAATTTTTGTAATTTTTGTAATTTTTGTAATTTTTGTAATTTTTGTAATTTTTGTAATTTTTGTAATTTTTGTAATTTTTGTAATTTTTTTAATTTTTGTAATTTTTGTAATTTTTGTAATTTCTGTATTTTTTGTCATTTTTGTCATTTTTGTAATTTTTGTCATTTTTGTCATTTTTGCCTTTTTTGTCATTTTTGTCATTGTTGTCATTTCTGTCATTTTTGTCATTTTTGTCATTTTTGTCATTTTTGTCATTTTTGTCATTTTTGTCATTTTTGTCATTTTTGTCATTTTTGTCATTTTTGTCATTTTTGTCATTTTTGTCATTTTTGTCATTTTTGTCATTTTTGTCATTTTTGTCATTTTTGTCATTTTTGTCATTTTTGTCATTTTTGTCATTTTTGTCATTTTTGTCATTTTTGTCATTTTTGTCATTTTTGTCATTTTTGTCATTTTTGTCATTTTTGTCATTTTTGTCATTTTTGTCATTTTTGTCATTTTTGTCATTTTTGTCATTTTTGTCATTTTTGTCATTTTTGTCATTTTTGTCATTTTTGTCATTTTTGTCATTTTTGTCATTTTTGTCATTTTTGTCATTTTTGTCATTTTTGTCATTTTTGTCATTTTTGTCATTTTTGTCATTTTTGTCATTTTTGTCATTTTTGTCATTTTTGTCATTTTTGTCATTTTTGTCATTTTTGTCATTTTTGTCATTTTTGTCATTTTTGTCATTTTTGTCATTTTTGTCATTTTTGTCATTTTTGTCATTTTTGTCATTTTTGTCATTTTTGTCATTTTTGTCATTTTTGTCATTTTTGTCATTTTTGTCATTTTTGTCATTTTTATCATTTTTGTCATTTTTGTCATTTTTGTCATTTTTGTCATTTTTGTCATTTTTGTCATTTTTGTCATTTTTGTCATTTTTGTCATTTTTGTCATTTTTGTCATTTTTGTCATTTTTGTCATTTTCGTAACTATGATAAATTTTATAAATGTATGTGAAATTTTTACTGTGAGTTTGGTTATTTTTGTCATATTGAACTTTTTTGTCAATTATGTTAAATTTGTGAATGTACTAATAGGAGTTAGGAAAATAATGTTTAAGGTTCACCGTAACACTAGTCAAAAGTGTCTCCCAATCAATTCCTTCAAACCCTCTCCCAACCAAAATTGTTTTGCTAGGATGCAGAGGTAACCTCGGTCCTAAAGCACAAAATAAATCTTTCATCCTTTTCTCTTTCTTCCAATCTATCTATTGACTACTAGGACGTGGCCGGCGCCGTTATTGACGTTAAAAGAGAGAGCATCAGTTTTGTGCAGTGTGAATGAGCTGCTAATCCCAAGCACCATTCATTTGACCTCTGATCAAAATTGATGGCCTCGGTCAACCACGGAGTAGCAACCATTGCCAATGTGGAACTTGTTCTACTGAGCCACGCCAGCGATCGTGGACCTCGAAGTGATTGTTATCATAATATGTTTTTGGAACAAGCAATGCATACATTTTCTACAACCATGCACTTCGGGTTTTACGGTTTAAGGTGGATGTGAGTAGTTAATCAAGCTAAGCTAAGCTAATTATGTTAAATTTGTGAATGTGTTCAGTTGTGTCAAATTTGCGCATTCTATCAATTTTGTCGTTTTTGTCAATCAGTGAGTCCAGCTAAACAGCTTTCGCAAACTTCGTTTTTGTTGGAAATCTCGATGCAAAAATCTACTCCTTCTACCATCCTCTGTGTCATAAGTGTGGTTACGCCAGCATTACTTAGATGGCCCAGTCTTCTGTGCCATGTATCAAAACCTAACCGGTTTTTTCCAAGCAAAGCCTTTGAATTATGAATATCCGAAACCAACTCCAGGGAATACAAACCATCAACTACTGTCCCTTGAGCAATGACGTCCCCCCAGGAAGTTCAAGAATAATAAGTACATTATACAATTTAATCTTATTTATTTTACCATTAACCATGGTCTTAAGTAGTACATTGCCTTTCTTATTAGCCCTCATCGACTCACTCATTTTGGCTGTGGACAGCTCGATCGGTTTGGCCAGCTTCGAGATGTCCTACACTAATCTCTCGTCACAGACCATGTGGCGAGTCGCTCCGGAATCCACCACGAAGCGAACGCGCCTCTCGCCTTTCGTAGAGGCTTTAGTGACAACCTTTGTCTGACCGACGGCCTTCTTCCGGGTACCGTCAACCTGCGGAGGAACCAACTTGAGAATTCCACCAGCCTGCGGAGGTGAGATCTTCGAAGTTGTGCTCGAATACGGGGCTGCCCCGCCTGCGACCGTTGCTCCGTGCACTAGCTGCCTCGCCTGGAATGGTGACTACGCGCCACACCGTTCTAGCAGCTGCTTCACGGCAGCTGCATTTAGGGGACTAAAAGTGCTAACCGCCCGGACGCACGCCTCTTCTGACTGCTTGCGATTCACGCGGGCCAACATTGCGTGAGCGCTGCCTTTGTCACGCCTGGAACCGTTCTTCTTGGCCGCCTTCAGTTTTTGACAGCGCGGCTTGCAATGACCCTTCCTGCCGCACCCGAAGCACCGACCGTCACTTTTCTTCGGCGCAATCCGTAAAGCATGGTTTGCTTCCGCTGGCTCACCTCGATGTTGGTTTGAGGAAGTGCTGGTGTTTTGGAGGAGCTCAGAATCAAGGAACAACCGCTTGATGTCGACGATTGACCTTGACTTGAGCTCTTCTGGCGGCAAAACAGCCAGCGCACCCTGAATACGGCTGTAGCCTGGCGGTGTTGCTAGCAGCAACGAGTAGACCTTCTCGCCTCTGCTCAGGTTTGCTTCCATCCGGTCCATCTCCCGTATGATGAGGTCGTAATCATAAAAGAGTGACGACAGTGAGTCGAACCTCTTCATAGGGAGATTGTTAAATCGCCCTCGCATTGCGATGATCGCGCTCGTTCCCTTTACCAGGTAGGGGTCGCATAGGATGTCCAAGGCGTCCTTGACAAAATTGACCCCAACAATTTTGTTCAGGACATCGTTGTTGATGAGCATGACTAGCTCGTCCATCGCAGCTACCTCTTGTTTCATCCGCCTCTGGAATCTAACAGCTCTGGAGGCTTCCTTCTCGGCATCGTCCAACGGCAGCGAGTACCTCCTCCGTCGGAATCCGGGCCAGGGTGTCAGACGTCTCTCGAGGCGCATCTTCCAGGCTCCGAAGATCTCCGCTCTACCGTCGAACAGCAGTTCCTTCGAGAACCCGGCTGCCGTGTGCGGTAGCGCCATACCAAACTCAGCCTGAGGTAGGTGCTGGCCTCCAAAGGTTGGTTTACCAACAACAGCAGGTTGACCACCAGCTCCACCTACTGCGAAGCACCCTTCGAACTTCGGGTTTGACATCGCGATCCAAAACCATCAGTGAGATTGAAAATACAGAGCTACAGCCAGTTAACCACTGGGCCCATAACCTGTTGTGATATCAAAAAGAAGAAATACCATTTTGTATCGGAAACTGATAACAATTATCTTTATTCTCGTAAAGTCATATAATCAAGTAAGGTTAAAGTAGTGATAATTATGTCGGATTATCCATCCGTTATAGTAGCAACACTTCTTTTATGATTTCCATCTATTCCAGTGAACACTACAAATTCACTCTTCGTCGATTCTTACAAACAATAGCGAATTGACGTTCTCTCTCACTTGCGCCTCTCTGTTATTGTTTACAATTGCCAAGCGGTTCGTTAGTTTACATTAATCATCGCGGATTAAACATCGTCGGGTCGTCGCGAGTGAGTTTCAACATTATTTATATCAGTAGGGTCTCCAGATTTAAAGGTTTTTTTGATTCTAGCGGTTTTCCAAATTTCTGGATTGATTCCTGTTATGTTATTTGATATCCACCATGGGTGCACGGATTCACCGCAGTTTCTGCCTAAGTATGTGCTCACATGCATTCTTAGATTATTAAGTTCGACAAATCTCTAATGCTGCGCGAACACCATACCCGGACCCCATGGCTTCGTATAAACTGTTATGAAGTGAATGTTTTGCGTGTGTTGATGTAGGGGAACATGCCCTATTATGCGCCACCTAAGCGAATCGCTGATTTTCTATGTATTCCACGTACAAATTGTGTTGAAAATGGGTGCAATCGTTGAAGAAAAGTGTTTTCTACAAATGCCTATGATTTGTTATTGCTCAAATTGCTATAGTTGCTTCAAAAACTAGATTTTTAAAACCTTTATTCAAAGCCACAGAACAAAACTGTGTTGCAAATACGCGCCGCTGTGAATTCAATACGCGCCTAGCAGCCGAACACACCCGAGAGCAGCCGAAGACCAAAAACACACCAATACTTACAGACACTTTGACTGAAAAGAAAATCAAAATGGACTACTCAAAATTTTGAAAAAAATGAAAAGTAGATTTTTTGGGCTGAATTAACGCTCAAAATATGGTTTTAGACTTTTTGTTCATTTTCGATGAAAATTGGCCTTTTTGAAAAATTAATGCTATTTTCAGCCTACTACGATTGGCGCGTTATAACGAGCGCATGGGCCGTGATAGAACATACCCATAAGAAGCATACCTTTGCGAGTTCAGTATGATTTTTTAGCATAAAAACATAGTTTAGATTCTCCTCTATCGATATGTCAGAAAATATTGCCTTATTCATTTTTCTCTGCTTGGTGACACCTTATTGAAAGTGTTTTAAAATTTAGATCGAAATGAAGAAAAACCTAAATTGTGAAATTATCACGACACAGGGGTATTTTAAGGTAAAATTCATACTTGCCATGACCAATAACAGCATTTAGAACAAATTGGTAATATTTTGCAGGCTTTAAATGTTTCAGATTCTTTAAAACAAAGGTGGCGCGTATTAGCCACATGGGGCGTTATATGAACTTTTCCCCTAGGTTTAGATTGGAAGAACGAATCAATCAGGTGGGCTAGTTCACTTACAGGTATTCCGGCATCCGTGGTAACCGGCTGGCAACTGATTGAACATTCCTATTATTTAGTCAGTTATAGAAAGGAACAGATGTAACCTTTCGGCCGCTTATGGGATTCGAACCCAAAAGTTTTTCTTGCCGATACCGGGAATTGAACCCAGTACGCCTGGCATACCTAAACCAGACTCACGCCAGGCTATCCGCTAGACCACATCGGCACTCAAAATAGCAATTAGGTGTCAGTTATACAAATCAAGTTGGTTCAAGTGTTTCCAATTCCAATAGAAAAAAATTAAAAAAAAACATCTTTAATCTCCACATGGTTCATTGAATCGGTATTCAGCAGCAAAGGTAGCAAGTTTAAAAGGTTGTAGTAAGGAATGAGACTCCAACATTTGCAACGTAATCCTTATCTCTCAAGAGGACACGGTCCATTTCCGAGTAGGTACATCACCGACAACTGTTCCAACAACTGAATGCTCTTGGCCACCCCGTCATCCCGGAAAAACGATTCCAATTCACCTTCGCCATACCGTCTATGATGAGGAAATAAAACGCCAAGTTCCGAGCGAGATGGTGGCATACCATCACACGCCCCCGTCAACCTGAAGCTCAGCAAGAACCACAAACCTAGATGGGGACTTATGTAGGTAAGTTCCTAATTAGTATTTGAAAATTTACCCTGCCGCTGACAGTTTGCCCGGCTGGACGCTGGACGACAGGATGACACACTTCTAAGCAAAGTACTAAGAACACTGCGTTTAAAAATTTCAATGAAAAAAGAATTAGACTTTTAAGATTTCAGATTTTTTTTATCAATTTTGAAAATAGCTTTCTTGTATTTGTATTCGATTGACACTATTGAAAACGAAACAAATAAAAACTTAAAAAACAGCAGAAAACGGAAAGATAGTAAAATTCATCGTGAAAAGCATCTATAACACACTGTTTACGTTGAGCTCACTTTAACCCACCTGGGACTCGATCTACTTCGAAAAGGCCTCAGCATAGGTTCGAAACTTTTTTTTCCCCAGAAAGCTAGAAAGAAAGCAATCCAAACAGCTTCCAGTCAGCCAGCCAGCCTGTTGGTGACGACTTGCTACCAACATGAATGTAAAGCAATCTAATGGACATTATAGGACTATTTTCCCATTTTCCGAAATGTTGACTCCCATCTTCCTGCTGAGGACGACGTGTTCCGGAGGTTGGGTAATTTGTGAACCAACGAAAAAAAAAGTTTCCGATGTGTACCCAGAACGCAACAGCTTCCAGCCTGCCAAGACTTTCTGACGACGAGGACAGGTCAATTTAAATAATTTCCTGGTTTCGAAGAGGGGTGGGAAGTGTTTTCCTTTCTTCTTTTTTGGGAGCATTTGTTGTCGTTTATTTTTTGGTATTATGACATCGATTGAATAGTCTAGATGTCGTCAGACATTTACAGATAAAGATAACATGTTTGTTGTATGAACGAAGTCAGGAAACATTTTAATCAAAAACAGAGTTAACATTATACTTTCAATATAAAATAAAACTTTTTAAGTTCTGAAGAAAATTAAATAATTTCTTTAATACCCTTTTTTTTTAATTTATTTAAATTTCAAAAATTTGGATAATCTAAACTTTAAGACTTCAAAGTGAGTCCTTAAGGGTGTTGAAAATTAAATCATCGGAATAAAACTGCCATTTTTTCAATGACAAAAATGACAAAAATGACAAAAATGACAAAAATGACAAAAATGACAAAAATGACAAAAATGACAAAAATGACAAAAATGACAAAAATGACAAAAATGACAAAAATGACAAAAATGACAAAAATGACAAAAATGACAAAAATGACAAAAATGACAAAAATGACAAAAATGACAAAAATGACAAAAATGACAAAAATGACAAAAATGACAAAAATGACAAAAATGACAAAAATGACAAAAATGACAAAAATGACAAAAATGACAAAAATGACAAAAATGACAAAAATGACAAAAATGACAAAAATGACAAAAATGACAAAAATGACAAAAATGACAAAAATGACAAAAATGACAAAAATGACAAAAATGACAAAAATGACAAAAATGACAAAAATGACAAAAATGACAAAAATGACAAAAATGACAAAAATGACAAAAATGACAAAAATGACAAAAATGACAAAAATGACAAAAATGACAAAAATGACAAAAATGACAAAAATGACAAAAATGACAAAAATGACAAAAATGACAAAAATGACAAAAATGACAAAAATGACAAAAATGACAAAAATGACAAAAATGACAAAAATGACAAAAATGACAAAAATGACAAAAATGACAAAAATGACAAAAATGACAAAAATGACAAAAATGACAAAAATGACAAAAATGACAAAAATGACAAAAATGACAAAAATGACAAAAATGACAAAAATGACAAAAATGACAAAAATGACAAAAATGACAAAAATGACAAAAATGACAAAAATGACAAAAATGACAAAAATGACAAAAATGACAAAAATGACAAAAATGACAAAAATGACAAAAATGACAAAAATGACAAAAATGACAAAAATGACAAAAATGACAAAAATGACAAAAATGACAAAAATGACAAAAATGACAAAAATGACAAAAATGACAAAAATGACAAAAATGACAAAAATGACAAAAATGACAAAAATGACAAAAATGACAAAAATGACAAAAATGACAAAAATGACAAAAATGACAAAAATGACAAAAATGACAAAAATGACAAAAATGACAAAAATGACAAAAATGACAAAAATGACAAAAATGACAAAAATGACAAAAATGACAAAAATGACAAAAATGACAAAAATGACAAAAATGACAAAAATGACAAAAATGACAAAAATGACAAAAATGACAAAAATGACAAAAATGACAAAAATGACAAAAATGACAAAAATGACAAAAATGACAAAAATGACAAAAATGACAAAAATGACAAAAATGACAAAAATGACAAAAATGACAAAAATGACAAAAATGACAAAAATGACAAAAATGACAAAAATGACAAAAATGACAAAAATGACAAAAATGACAAAAATGACAAAAATGACAAAAATGACAAAAATGACAAAAATGACAAAAATGACAAAAATGACAAAAATGACAAAAATGACAAAAATGACAAAAATGACAAAAATGACAAAAATGACAAAAATGACAAAAATGACAAAAATGACAAAAATGACAAAAATGACAAAAATGACAAAAATGACAAAAATGACAAAAATGACAAAAATGACAAAAATGACAAAAATGACAAAAATGACAAAAATGACAAAAATGACAAAAATGACAAAAATGACAAAAATGACAAAAATGACAAAAATGACAAAAATGACAAAAATGACAAAAATGACAAAAATGACAAAAATGACAAAAATGACAAAAATGACAAAAATGACAAAAATGACAAAAATGACAAAAATGACAAAAATGACAAAAATGACAAAAATGACAAAAATGACAAAAATGACAAAAATGACAAAAATGACAAAAATGACAAAAATGACAAAAATGACAAAAATGACAAAAATGACAAAAATGACAAAAATGACAAAAATGACAAAAATGACAAAAATGACAAAAATGACAAAAATGACAAAAATGACAAAAATGACAAAAATGACAAAAATGACAAAAATGACAAAAATGACAAAAATGACAAAAATGACAAAAATGACAAAAATGACAAAAATGACAAAAATGACAAAAATGACAAAAATGACAAAAATGACAAAAATGACAAAAATGACAAAAATGACAAAAATGACAAAAATGACAAAAATGACAAAAATGACAAAAATGACAAAAATGACAAAAATGACAAAAATGACAAAAATGACAAAAATGACAAAAATGACAAAAATGACAAAAATGACAAAAATGACAAAAATGACAAAAATGACAAAAATGACAAAAATGACAAAAATGACAAAAATGACAAAAATGACAAAAATGACAAAAATGACAAAAATGACAAAAATGACAAAAATGACAAAAATGACAAAAATGACAAAAATGACAAAAATGACAAAAATGACAAAAATGACAAAAATGACAAAAATGACAAAAATGACAAAAATGACAAAAATGACAAAAATGACAAAAATGACAAAAATGACAAAAATGACAAAAATGACAAAAATGACAAAAATGACAAAAATGACAAAAATGACAAAAATGACAAAAATGACAAAAATGACAAAAATGACAAAAATGACAAAAATGACAAAAATGACAAAAATGACAAAAATGACAAAAATGACAAAAATGACAAAAATGACAAAAATGACAAAAATGACAAAAATGACAAAAATGACAAAAATGACAAAAATGACAAAAATGACAAAAATGACAAAAATGACAAAAATGACCAAAATTACAAAAATTACAAAAATGACAAAAATGACAAAAATGACCAAAATGACAAAAATGACAAAAATGACAAAAATGACAAAAATGACAAAAATGACAAAAATGACAAAAATGACAAAAATGACAAAAATGACAAAAATGACAAAAATGACAAAAATGACAAAAATGACAAAAATGACAAAAATGACAAAAATGACAAAAATGACAAAAATGACAAAAATGACAAAAATGACAAAAATGACAAAAATGACAAAAATGACAAAAATGACAAAAATGACAAAAATGACAAAAATGACAAAAATGACAAAAATGACAAAAATGACAAAAATGACAAAAATAACAAAAAAGACAAAAATGACAAAATCCTTCTGTTAAAGTGCGTCGATTTTCCTTATTTCAATTGAAACATTCTTCGACTTTGATAAAAAAAATAGTTTAAGGAACATATTAAGAAAGTGTCCTTTTTTTTGTCGAAGTCTAATCCAGTATCACTACTCAAAATACATTCAAACTTTCTGTTCTTTATCATTTAATGTTTTTAAACTCCATTTAGGGTTAAAATTTTTTGAATTTTCCTTATATTTCATTTTCAAAATTTATTTGCTAAAATTTAACCTTTTGCTGAATTTTGAAATTTTTCAAAGTGAAAAAATTTCAAAATGCGAAATGATGCAAATTTTAAAATGTGAATGTATGTTTAAGATAAGAAATTTCGAAATATCTTATTTCTGAAAACATTAAAGGATTCAACTTTAATCTGTTCATTCTGGGGAAAAAAAAACTTGATTAATGATGCATTCTGGGAAAAACGTTTCTGGGGAATGACTCATTTGCTGTTTGATTAAGTGTATTTGTCGTTTAAAGAAAAACCCATTCAGGTTTTTTTTCAAGCTTTTGTGATTCAACCGACTCATTTTATACACGTTTCCGAGTTTTCCTCTAACAGATAAAAAAATTGCTTTAGTTAAAAGTTTATTCAAAAGGATTTTTTCTATTTTTCGAAAATTTATGGAATATAATAAACTAACAATTGAACTTCGTTTCCAAATCTATATCAACTCCATCATGTGTCATAAAGTTTACCTGTATCGTACGTTCTATTCACATCGGTGGAAAACATTTTTCCTTTCACTGAATGAAAATTTCAGCAGCATTTAGAATGATTTTTTTTTCGGTTTCCCATTTTTAAGTTGTCCACGAAAAAGCTCAAAACGATTCGATAAAACTTCATCCCGACAAAACCCCAAAACATCTGGACGATGCCACTTTAGCGATGCGTAAATAACACCTCTTTTTCCAAAAACCTCAATAGCAGGAGAAAAAAAATCGGAAAAATACCCAAACAACCACCTATACTATTCGGTCCGTGGCACGTCGTCCGTTGGTTTGTTGGCCACGCACCGGTTTGGTCCAGGTTGGTGGTCGGTTTTGTGTTTGTTTATCTCCAAAAGCCTCAGAATGGGTTCAATCCTCCAGTCCAATCTGGTTTTGTGTCCTGTTGATGATGATCGACCAACTAGCCGCGGTAGGAATTTTACTCGGGATGAATTTTCCAGGGTAGGAAAAAAAACATATGAAATTGGCCTCCGTGCCAGGACAAACAAGGATTAGACTAACTAGGCTCAAAATAGCGAAAAACTGAAGCAAGTTTACCTCAAGTAGAAATTGATGCAAACTTTTCTGTTAAATTGAACTTTTTTTTAACATAACTGTGAAATCTCGATTGATTTTATGGATTCTGATTTTTCAAAATGACAAAAATTATTTGAAAAAGTTAAATTCTAAACGATTTAAATAAAAAATGTTTTTTTTTCTTGGGTGAATTTTTCGTTGCTCAGACGTGAAGCTACATTTTCAGTTTTTTTTTTCCCAAGCCATCCATGAGATTTTTTTTTGGTTTTCTTCAACGACGTGTTGAGTAAAAATTCCCCGGAGTCTGATCTAATGCCGGACTCACCTAAGCTGTCCAACCATTTAGAGAGACGAAACCTGCACTGGTAACAGTTTATCATGAAAATATGGCTAGCAAAAAAACAAAAACAAAAATTCTGGCTCACAAACAAACCTGGCACCCGAAAGCCTTAAAACCATTCCGTTGTTTTTCCGGGCAATTCATTTACCGGTATAGTGTCAGATACTGAGTTTTTTTTCGGAAAAGGGTGGGAGGTTTGGACAATTGATGCTCCATCCTTCTGTCAGGGGTTGGGGCATTTTTGTGTTCCAAAGTTTTGCCGGTCTCAGAAGTGGCGTTTTAAATATTCATACGAGTCATGGGGTTCCAGGGACATTGGGCTAGCAGCACGTGGCCACCCAAAAACGGACTGTGAAGCCTTAAAACGATGTCGTTTATAGGATAGATGGGGCCCCTCGTTTGTCGATTCGAATATCGGTTGCCAATATCTCAGGGGACATTGCGCTGGTTTTTCCATTCATTCCGTTGATTGTTCTTTTGAATGGAAGTAGGAATTTTTTTGCTTTTGTACATTTTTGGATGCGCCGAAAGAAATTTGTTCATTTGGATTGTTGATTTATGGCTTTTGAAAAAAACAAATCTTATTTTTTTTGCTAAAATTGGGAGAAAAACTATTTATTTTGATGGAAAATTCAAACTCAACAAGAAAAATTTGCACAAATATTCAAGAAACTTCCCTTCTAAAAGTTTATTCCTCCTTTCAAGTTCACCGGGGTTGAGCTCTCTGACAAAAGAAATTATGATTCTCAAGGGATATACGATGCTATTTTCCACTCCCTCTCGTGCTTGGTTTATTGGTGTTGTTTATACTTTCGCACAGCCCTACATAACTGACCAGATGAATCCTTCCGCGTCAGCTTTGGCTGAAGAAGGGTTTTGTGGGAGGAATTCTCGCACACCAAAACATCAACAACAACAGACGAGAGAAAAAAAACCCTCACCGGACTGAAATGAGCTCTGATCCACCCCGATCCACAACGATGGAGGTGCCGTTTGACCGGATGCAATTTCACCGAGCTTCTCCCCTGCCCCCTAAATAGTCTATGTGCCTGTGCAAAAATGTTGGTGAAAAGTTGCACTTTTTTATGATTTGCCGGAAAACAGGAAATTTTTTAGCCTACCTCTTAGGATTCGAGAATTTTTTTTCTCCAACCAACCCAACTCTTACCAAAACTGCACCAGAGTGATGAAAGACTTTGGCTGTCGGATTATGTCGGATCATAATTTATGCTGCTAGCCTTTTTGAAGAAAATTGTGGGCGGACGGCAAATCCTCTTGAGTCGCTTTTACGTGATGATGCTCACTAGCTTGCCTGGAGCAAAAAATGTAGCGGTTTCTGTTCTTGGTTTGTTGATCCTAATTCGAAAGAACTTTAGCCTACTGGCACATTTTAAGGTTCTACTTTAATGAATCCCATTTAAAACTCTTTATTTGCTTAAAAAACGCTCGTATTTTTTGTGGATATTTAGGTGCTTTTTTTTGTAAGATAACATAGGTTTTTTTTTGAGTTTTCTGAATGACATATCATACTTCATACTCAATATTTCATACTTCATACTTCAAACTTCATGCTTCAAACTTCATACTTCAAACTTCATACTTCAAACTTCATACGTCATACTCCATACTTCATACTTTCATATTTCATACTTCATACTCAATACTTCATACTTCATACTTCATACTTCATACTTAATACTTCATACTTCATACTTCATACTTCATACTTCATACTTCATACTTCATACTTCATACTTCATACTTCATACTTCATACTTCATACTTCATACTTCATACTTCATACTTCATACTTCATACATCATACTTCATACTTCATACTTCATACTTCATACTTCATACTTCATACTTCATACTTCATACTTCATGCTTCATACTTCATGTTGCATTCCTCACATCATTTCTTAAATTTTTTTCTCCAATACTGTTGTTTAAGTGAGTTTGTTTTGTCTTCTATGGTTCTTATGTCATTAATGTCCAAACAAAATTTTCAAAATAAAATGTTTGAAATTTATGACATATTGAAGGAATCAAAATTTTAAATTTTAGAACCTTCTACTGCCACACAACACAGATCGATGATGCCTCAATGCATGCCTCAGCAATTTAATCTCTGCCCTCCTCAAACCGATAAAGACATTTCTGTTCTAATGGTTCCATCTTACAATCCTAGAATACATTTCTCATGCCATTGTCGTATTAGGTCCACTCGTTTTTCTAATAGTGGTCATCATTCCGGACGAGCTCTCTTGTTAACATTATACCTACTTCTATCCTCAAGCTAGACCACCACTCATTGAACTGGACAACCACTGAACTGGAGTCGGATTCTTAGGTTTCTGGATTTTCTCAAGAACTTTGTGTCTGTGCTTTTTCCCTCAATCGGACTGGCTGAGAACTTACTCAGCAGTGCGGAGAAGTTATGATTGTTGTTACACAGATTAAGAAAATGGGTTTTGTTGGCTGGGTGGTAAGCAAAATGAGTGTCCTGGGAGGCGAACCCCCAACAGGAGGATCTTCAGCTGATGATGATGATGAACGCTGTAGATGCTCCCAACTTCATACCGAATAAATCAGAACCATCTTATATTTGATACCGATAGATTATAGGATGATGTTCCATGGAATTAAACTTCCCCGAAAAAATCTTTTTTTTTTCTATTTTTAAGCCGAAAAAAAGGAACACAGTTACACCTGTGATTTTTTTCAAGATATGAGTTTTTAAATTTTGAACTAATTAGTTGGGTATGAACGTACGAACACATCATCAACATTGAACACATAATCAAATGTGAAGCAACTGCTAGGCAGATATCTTTGCAGTTTCTAGACTTCCGTAGCATACTTGGTGGCAGACTTTTAGAATTATAAATTTTCCATACCAAACCAGTTGAAATCAGCTTTTTTGAACATGGAAAAATGAAAATCGAAATTTAAAATTTTAACCTGAATTATTCAAATGACCGAAAATTGGGATTGTATTGAATTTTTTCAAAAATATGTTTTTCTTTACTATTTCATAATCTTGTGTGGAAGAGTTATTTATTTTTTTGTAATTATTAACGACTTGACTTTATTTTCTAATTGGCATTTCAGTCTTTAGGAAGCAAATTACAGAATTTTACAATTTGCCCGACGTTTCTGCCTATGATCTTTGCCTTCTTCAAGGGATAATTTGCATTATACTGTATATGTTCCTGAGTGAATACTGTGTGAAGAAAACTTTTGTCGGATTTCAACCTATTTCAATGAATTTTCACAATCGTAGAGGTCGTTAATCAATAAAAACTGTTGAATTCTATGTGGACACATTTTTCGTTGCTTACTTGTTATAATGATGTGGATTTGTTTTGAAGAAGGCCAAGATCAAAGGCCGAAACGTCGGACAAATTGTAAAATTCTCTGATTTGCTTTCTTATGACTGAAATGCCAATTAGAAAATGAGTATGAACTAGTTTTTATGAGGATTTTAAGGTTATTTTTACTGGATTTCAGTTGAAAATCATGCCACATAAAAAAAAATTAAAGTTGCATTAAATTTTTTTTCGAATTTTAACATTGATTTATCAAATTTTTTCAACAAAACTCGTAAGCCTTTGAGGAATTTGAATGGGGGATTAGAAAATTATTTAAAAAAATTTAATCTGACCTTTTGAGTTTTATACAACTCAATCAAGTCGATTCTACATTCTTATTTAATGTAATATTCAGTACTGCGAATTCAAACAAATGTTATCTTAGCGTCTTAAATTCTTCAAGATAATTAATGGGATGTTTGTGCTCAAGAATAGAAAAGTTGAAACAGAACTTAAATAAAACTTTTTTCATAACATTGAAATGACGATTTTGGTTCAGAGATGGTTTGTTTCGATTACTCCAAAACAATTATTAGTGATGCTTTCAGCGTTTAAGGATTAATTATAATAAAACAGTGTAGAATAAAAAAAAAACGATAAAATTCACACAAACAATTGAAAACATAAAAAGTGAGTTTCCATCATGGTTCAACAAAGTTCGAAGGTCTTTTAAGAAATTTTTAAGTAAATGAAACTTCAATATACCTTATATAGGGAGATAATCTATCTTGAAAAGTTGATTAATCTCCAACTGAGATTTTCATCCTTCATAAATGAGAAAGATAAAAAAAACAGTTTGATCTTTTGAAGATTAAAATATAAGTCTAAATCTATTTATGCTTCCTTAAAAAATGATGGCTGTAAAAAAAGTGTTTCGTGAGAGGATGAATTTGCATTCAAGGGAATTTTTTTTTGAACTTCAATTAATTAAAAGCTCCTACCTAAATTTTTTTTTAATAATATGAAAACGATAAGCAAAGTGAATAATCTCAATTAAAACTTTTAAAACGCTTGCAAAGCTTACATGGACAAACTTGGGCCAAATTTTTAGAATGATGAATATTAAGTTTTCAAAATTTAGAAAAGTCAAACGTTTTATTTTGATTTTTATTTCATGGGAAGCAAAGGCCGGGAATACCAGCTAGTTTTTTTTAATAAATAAAACAGATGTATTCCACATCTAAAAAACACTAAACATAAACAATGTAATTTCACAACAGCAAAAAAGGCCACATATAATTGAAAACATGCTGAGTATGTCTTCAACATGGATTCACCGGAAGTCTTTAATGGAATTTCTAAGTAAAGAAAACTTGAATAAACCATTCTACTGATAGATCATCCATCTAAAAAAAGTGAGATAATCTTCAAAGGAGATCGTTCGCATATGTTAACATGCTTAAAATGATGGATTTTTATAAGTAGAGACATGAAAACGATAAAAAAAATATGTTTATCATTTGAAGATAACAAAAATTTAAGGCAAATTTATTCAAGCTTCCTTAAAACCATGGTTGAAAATATATTGATAGGATGAATAAGCATTCAAGGGAAACTATTTTGAATTTCTATAAGGAAACCTCTAAACTATTAGTATTTAAATTAAATGAAAACGATAACATTTGTAAATAATCTCAATCAAAACTTCGAAAAGAATAAAAAAACTTTCAACTTTACATGACCAAACTGGGGCAAAAGCTGTTAAAATGATGAATACAATGCTTCAAAAATTTCGAAAAGTAAAATTACTCATATTTATCTATATTTTATGTGAACCCGAGCAAGGAGAGGTAAAATCAGCTAGTTAAATATATAAGATAGGGGTTAAATTTTCAAAATATTGTTAAAATTTCTAAATTCAAATTAATGCATTTAAAAACAACAGACTTCAGCAACAATTAATCAAAAGAAGAGATTGTGTATTTGTTATTTTCGTAATTTTATAGCCGGAAAGGAATAAAAGTATTTATAAAAGCTGTTTCAATAAGAAAAAATTGGTGTTTTGCGATAGAGATTTAAATAGATATCCCGAACTCAAAATCACATTTTAAACACACTAGCTGAACCGGTGTGCTCTGCTACCCCTTTCCAAGAAAAAAAATTTCTTTTAATTTAAAATATCAACATTAATCAAAAGCAAACTATTTTTATGTCATCTGAGTTTCTAGGTTGTCTTGAGTCTCAACGTAACTTGAAGGTTGAAGGAGCCATCTTTTAGAGAAAAAAAAATAGGAGGAATCTTCAATACAATAAATGAACCCTTTAAATAAAAAAAAACGCCGACTTTTAAAGCGGGAGAAGAATTAAGATACCGGCAAATTTCTTTGTAATAACAAAATGTGCCAATTTTAATGAAAACACTAAGACATTGGTTTTGTTCCCATTTACTGAATATGAGAGTCTTCATTCATTGAAATGGGAAGCATCTATCAATACAATATATCAACTAATTTTATAAGAATGTATTTGTCAATTTAATCAATTATCTCATTTTGTCAATACACTTACGTTCATCAATTTTTAACAAAATTTCGTCGAGGATTGGTAAAGTTTTGTAGATTTTTTTTTGTTAGTTTTGGATGTTTGGAAGAGTTTGAAAGTGTTATAAAACCATTCCTGGTCTTTAAAACGGCCCAAAACCAAATTTTTAGTTGATCGGTTCTGTGGTTTCTGGAAGTTGTTTGAATTGTGTCAAATTTTTGTTAGTTCATGGGAGCCCCTCCTTTTTTATTCGGAGGGGTTTGAGACATTATTCAAACTATTTCCGGTCTTGAAAATGGCCATACACCTCATATCACGTTGATCGGTTCTGTAGTCTCTGAAATTGGTTCGAATTGAGTCAATTTTTGTTCGTTTTGTATGAGAGCCCCCCTTTTTTGTGTTTGGAAGAGTTTGAAAGTATAGTAGAAACTATTCCCGGTATTGAAACGACCAAATACCAAATTTCCCGTTGATCGGATCTGTAGTTTCTGAAAATTGTTCAAATTGTGTCAAAGTTATGTTAATTTTGTATGGGAATTCGGAAGGGTTGGCAAGTATTATAGAAACTATTTCCGGCCTTGAAAACAGCTTCACAACAAATTTAACGTTAATTGGTTCATTAGTTTCCGAAAATTGTTCGACCCCAAAACTCCAACTCCGACCCCAAAAATACTTACATACCATATTTGAGATTGATCGGTTCAGTAGTTTTCTGGTCTATAGGGAATAGACAGACAGACAAACATTCTATTTTTTTATATAAAGAAGAAAACAAAAAAACACATTTTCCGATGTGAGAAGGATTTTTAAACTGATTTTGACTTTTTTGGGACATTGGATGCAAATTTGTATTTTTTCTATCAGCTTTTGTTTCCGATATAACTTTTGAAAATACAAGGCAAAAATTCAATGTCAAAATTTGTGCACTTTTGAGCAAAAGTGTAAAATATCAAAAAGGGTAAGAAAAAAAGGTTTTAACTAAATGTTACTATGAGAATTACAAAAGTAAGTCTGTTTCCTTGTTTTTTTTAAATATGAGGATTTGTAAAACATTTTAGACCAAAATCAATCTTGGGTATTTTTTAATTTATAAGTGAAAACGTTTTTTAGCTTTCACCAATGTTGTGAAATAGATCAAAATATTCAGTTTCAAATACTTAACTAAACAAACCTTCGGAACAAGATTAACAAGACAAAACCTGTATCGAATATTCCGGGAATTTGTGGCATTCTTCCATTTAATCTGTATCGTTGAATGAATAAAGGTTAACAAACAGATTGAAAATATTTTTTTGTTGTTCATGTAGGTTAGTTACTTCATTATTGATCGATTCAACTCAAAACTGATTAGTTTTCAAAGTTCTAAACGCCACAAAATTAGAAGTGATAGACAGAACCTGACAAAAAATCAAGTTTACTACACAAAAATCTTCCAAAATCCAGTTTTATTTGTTTGAATTTTTCGCTTATGAATTTAAACTATCCAGTAATCAGTGGACTATTTTTTTGGCAACATGGAAATCTATCAAGCTAAACATTTGGAAAAACAAATGGAGATTTTTACTCTGATGGATTTCAAGGTCTACACCAATTAAATCGTCAAAATAGATTTTAGCTCATCCACACAATAATTTTGAATTTTTGAGTTAAAATACAGTTTAAGGTTGGATAATCTGCATCTGAAAGTTCAATTGAAAGAATTCGCTGCAGGCTAAAATTAATCCTAGGCCTAGTACAAGATCTCATGTCAAATTTGGGCCAGATCGGATCACGGGAAGGGGTTGCTCAACGATCCTGTAGTTTGTATGGAATTTTGAGACATTTTGTTTGAAGAAACATAAAAAATAGTTTTTAATAAATGACTTTGGTCACCTTCGACCAATTCTTCTGAATACGAGTTTTCTTAGCATAAATTATGACACATATTTCATTCCAAGACTGAATTTCAATTCGAACTAAGATGAAAAAGTTATTAAGCTTTAACAACGGGCTTTCTTTTTCGAGGGTGATATTCATCACTGTTAATGCTGCCTCTTAATATTCGACGCAGTGCCTCATTAACAGTGATGAATGTCACCCTTAAAAAAGTTGGTCTATTTTTTAAGCTTAATAACTTTTTTATCTGAATTCTATTCGAAATATGGTCCTCGAATGAAATACGCATCATAATTTAAGCTTTAGGAAAAACTGTATTCAAACAAAATCAGCAGAATGGGACTTAACTTATTTATGAAAAACAGGTTTCATATTTCTCCAGACAAAATGTCTTTTATTCCCATACAAACTTTAGGCTCGTTGAGCTACTCCTTTGCGTGATCTGATCTGGCCCAAATTTGGCATGAGATCTTGAACTAGGCCTAGGATCAATTTCAGCCCGCACCGCATAACATTCCACAAGTTTGAAATTTTCCTTACAAATTTGGGGCAGTCTACTGCTTGCTGTATTGCCAACATTGGAACTTGAAATTCCCTTAACTATATACATACCTTAAACAAGAAAATTCAAACACACGATTCAAATTAAAGACGCTTCATTCTATCGAATTCATTTAATAAACCGTAGGTGGCAAAACTGCAATTCACTAGTGTAGTTATCAGAATACATTTTTTTCGAGATAGTTCTTCTCTAAAAAGCATTCAAATATCCCTTTGCTGGGCAGAGAAGCTTTAGTTTCGATTACCGAGAATCAATGAAAAATACATTTTTCTTCATCAGAAATAGGGAGCTCGTTCTGTTTGTTACATCTTTTGCAAAACCGTGTACATATAACTATCTCCTTGAAAATTATAAATCTATCATACCAAATACCAGGTAAAATGTATCTGACGGAAACCTCTCTAGCCCTTATATTCAATTTCATTATTGATACATAAGATTCTTACACGTGTAACTACAAGAGAACATGTACAAAAAGATTAAAGGCGATTGTGCATGATATGTGATATGATAATGCCTGGAAGGCATTTTGATTTCATCTTTCAAAGTGCATAGCCTTTACACTTCTTAGATTTCAGATAAGATGAAATGAAAATTGCTTTCGGAAAAAAATCTAATGAGTCTTCTGGAAGGAAGACACAACGAAGCAAATCAGTAACCGTATGTAGGTACAGAAACTATTCATGGCCCTTCGAAGAAATTATATCAGCAAGGACCTGC
Organism: Uranotaenia lowii; assembly: GCF_029784155.1. Taxonomy (NCBI): domain Eukaryota; kingdom Metazoa; phylum Arthropoda; class Insecta; order Diptera; family Culicidae; genus Uranotaenia; species Uranotaenia lowii. The sequence continues at coordinate 38,743,421 of NC_073693.1, forward strand.
CGTTGTGAAACTTCCTTTCTTCCTGTCTGCATCAGGACCAAGGAAGAATCTCGAAGTAATTCGATTGGCTTTGCTGCTTCCCGATCCCTCGGGTCCATTGTCAGACAATGTTCTGTTCCAGCATTTCGACTTTGCCTCTTGGAAAATTCGAATGAAATATTCCACCGGGGCAATGCCATGCGGTCACGGAATTTTTCCAAGATTTTCACATATTTCCTACCTCGGATATTTCACATCAAATTTTGCTTCGACCGTTTGGGTTGTTTGCTTTGCTTTTGTTCACACTCTCTCCGGCCATTTCGTTCTAAATTCAAGAGCTTAGCAGAGGGAATAACGCTATCATTTTATGTGATTTTTTTTCGCTTGCTTCATTCATCCATTCAAGCAGGGTATATCAAAAGACCCGGATCAGTCGGTCTGAGCAGCTCGTCTCTAGTTATTTGCCGAAGAGATATTATAAATCTGAAGCCCGCCCGCCGATAGGAAAACTGAAAGTGGCAGCGTGGAAATGATAGCGATAGACGGAAAAGTTTCACTTTCCTTCTGGCAGTTCTTTTTTCTCTAGGTTTTCCGCCCTTCCACTTACAGGTTCAGGTAAGATTTGACGAGACGTCTTAGGCTAGTAAGAAAAAAAACTAAAAGATCTCAACGTAAGGGACCAATCTCGTCCAAAAACGCCCACCCACCCCGATAAGATGTGACTTTGATGAAGCAGTTCGGATTAGTGCTGCCTTGAATTACAGATTCTAAAACCAGCAGGGGGAAAGGACTGTTCGTGGAAATTTTTTAACCAAGGAAAAAAACATAACTGCAGAGCGAGAAAAAAAGAGCAAAACTAAAAGAAAAGCCGCTGGGACCGTTCGAGATAAATGGTTCGTGCGAATTTTGGCACCTCGTCGTCGACAAAGTCGAGTTTGATGAATTCCCAAAGTTTGGTGGTTTCGATCAAATTGAACTGCGCGGTAAAGAAGGACCGTCTCGTAATTGTCCGGGTAAGGCTGATTTAACTTTTTCAATTTGAAAACCCAATTTCGATGGAACGATGCGGAGAGATATGAATGAATACCTATCCCGTCGAATTGCCAACTCTTTTGTGTGAAACAAATTGAATGGAATATTTAAAAGTTTGGGGAAAGATAATATTTCACGCCTAAATGAACAATTCCTCTGTTTCAATGGAATACTGACATAGATTATTTAAAAATTGAGTTCCTTTTAAGCTTCGTCAAGCTTCAAATTATTTTTTTAAACCGATAAAAAAACAAACGCATTTCAAATTCAATGATCGCAAGCGTGGCTCAGTAGATCGCCAATGGTTGCTACTCCGTGATTGACCGAGGCCATCAATTTTGTCCAGAGGTCAAATGATTGGTATCTGGGATTGACAGCACATCCACAATGAACAAAACTTATGCTCTCTCTTTACACATCAATAACGGCGCCGGCCACGTCCTAGTAGTCAATGGATAGAAGGAAAATAGAGAAAAAGGATTGAAAGAATAATAATTCACGCTTTAGGACCGAGGTCACCTCTGCATCCTAGCAAAACAATTTTTTTTGTGGATTGGGTAAAAGGATATGATCAGGAAACACTTTTGACTAGTGTTATGCAATTTGTGTTAAAATCCTATTCTCCTATGCTTCTGTGATTTCGTATTGAAACTCTTCAGTTCAGATGACTTTTTAATAACTACAGAAATAACATTTAATTAGATATCATAAGAGTTACCATTACAAGTTTTCGCATAATAAACTCCCTGCCTAAAATCAAATTTAGTTTTAACTAAAACCCGAAACCATTTTTGATTAATTTAAGTGGATCATCAAATTGCAGAAGATTTGAGTTTCGAAATTATAATGGTTTGATCTTATTCTTTACGATACTTAAACAAGCTTTTCATTGTATTTTTCTTGAAGAACATACTAGTTGCAAATAGATTATAACCAACAATGAGTACTCTCAGCATGTTTCATATACTTCAGCAGCCTTTGTTACCTATTAAAATTTCTGAAGATTATTTCTCCTGAAACTTCCATTTCCAATCAATCAAACTATAAGCGAGTTATAATATCTTTCTGAAAGGCATCATCTAATTTCTATTACCAGAGCTACAAACATTTGATGTCTTTGGTTTTTTCTCTATTTGATAAAAAAACAAATTCTTACACTATTTTCAAATCTGATGATTATCATGATCACATTATGAAAGGAATAAGTTATTGAAAACTAAAATTTTGAAACAATTATCTGCTCACAAGTTTCTAACTTATGCGATTTATTTTTATAAAAAAGTTTTTTTTTATTTATTTCAGCATTTTTAAAAAATATCTGTGTTGCAAATGTTTTTTAGCTATTTTCGATAATATTGTCATTTTCAACTGTCAGCTACAATGTTGAAAAATGTTGTTTGAACTAAGTAGGATAATAACTACTTTCAAACATATTTTTCTAAAAAGCTAGGAAATTCGTTGTTATTTCAAATCTGTTTTTAGACTTCCTGGAAAACTAAAGGTGTTCTCTGATTCCTCTCTGCAAAGATAATTTACTACTTGATTTAAAATATTGATTAGGAATTTGCGTTTCAAATTATGAGATAGAAAATTGTTTAACTATTTTTCAAGAACTGAAACAAATAGTCGTTTAATTAAATTAAAAAAAAACTGAATTTGAAAATGTAACCTTAATTAATATACCATTATTTATCTTAATTTTGAATGTTCTCCGAACTATCTTTTCTTCAACTAAACAAGCTTGGATTTATAATTAAACGGTTCTAATCGTTTCAGATATTTAAACGAATTCTTAAAAGAAAAAACTTTCCAGTAACCGCAAAGAAAAGGAGGAAAATCAATAAGCTTTTTATGTTTCTCATCCTCCACTTATTGAAATAGCTAGTTTCTTCTCAAACAAAATAACATTCATCACCTCTTCTCATTAATCGTCAGACGTGAAAAACTATAAGGTTACATTTTAGAGCAGCATTTTTTAAAGAAAGTCATATGTATGTATGTATGTATGTATGATCCATCCAACGACCCCCTGAGCTGGCAGGTATGTTATGCAAAAGAGCCAATGTTAATCTATTTGATTAACATTGTTCAATCGCGGGTGCTGGTGGTGTTAGCTCTATTGAAATTCCAGTAACCCATTTCAGAATGGCAACTGCACATCCCGAGGCTACTTTCGTTGCCAATAAGCCCCGCCCAATCATAGCTGAATGACCAATTGGGTCAGGTAATTATGATTAGACTTTCCACCTTTTATTGTTGACATATCCAGATACAAATTAAATATAATTGTCTAACTATATATAATTGGTACCCTAATTTGTCCAATAAAAGATAGACACGTATTTAGTTTATGGTTTTATTCATTTATGATTTTCATTCTGCTATTGGTTGATATAAAGATATAAAAAATATTGAAAAAAATAATTTAGGAAGAAAATACATGAGTGCTGATCAGACCTGTAATAAAATTATCGTTAGGTATTTTAAAAATAGTTGAAAATAAAGTATTGAATGCAAAGTCCATCCATGATCCGACATTACCTGTATGGAATTAAAGGTAAATTTTCATGTTCTACCATGTTGTTAATGAATTATTTATATTAAGAATAAAAAAAACAATATACACAGAGTACAAGATTGAGAGCTAAATTTATAAGGAAACGGTAATAAACAGACAACAACGACAACTTTGTTGAAAAGAAAGGTAAACAATTGGATTATATTTGATTTTAATGGTTTATATAATATCATGAAAATATGATCTAACTATGAATTAGAATTTTCTGTTTGAGAAAAAAAAATAAGAACCATGAAAAACTAAGTTAAATTAATAATAATTATCTTGATTAGCCGCCTTGCTCCTGCCTGCCACTGCCACAATATAAAAACAATAAAAAAAAATAATAAAAAAAACTGAATATTCTGTTAAAAGAAAAATTTTAATGTTATGCAAATATCACAAAACCCAGCTGGGACTTCAAGTGCTTAATGTTTCTAATTCAAGAAAAATCCAATTTACCTTTTAGAAGCTCTGTTTCAAGTTATTTTTTTTCGATTTTTGTTTTTGTTTCACGACCAATTTTGAAGAAACTAACAAAGTTTTATATGTTTTATATTCGCCTGTTTTGAAAACTAAATTCGAAAAAAAAATTTCCAAAATTTCACAAGTTGTCACTTTTCCCATTTTCCATTTTACAATTTTTGAGATACCATACAATAATAAGAAGGTTCATTATTTCTTTGAAGTCCGAACTTAATTTGTTCAACGATTGTTAAATAAATTCTAATTATTAAAACGGTAAAAAAGTATGAAGAATTTTTCGGCATACGACGTTTCTTGGACTGTCCTGTTCAAAATTTAAGAATTATATCCTGCAAAAATAGCAAAAAATAGAATTTTTCTTGAGACTAGAGATTACAACTACAACAACCATACTGAGAAAACAACCCAGAGCTGAAATTTAAAAAACCATCGATAAAAATTGGAACCAAAAAAAAACAAAACAAATAAAAATTATAACATAAGTAAAAGTGGAGAAATGTAAGTCAAAATAAATTATCTGATACACCTATTACGAAAATAAAGAGCTGAAACAAACTTAAAATAAAATAAAATAAAAATAATTTAAAAAAACTATAAAAAAATAAGTTGAGTAATACAGTGGAGAAATAAGTCGAAATAAATAATGGGAAATTCATCTTGTTCTGGTGTAATTAAAATCATTTGTTTGATTTTGGCATACTTGCCTGAAACTTGAATGAACCAATTATATTCCGTCCACGATATAAATATTTCCAACAACAAAAAAAAAACACACACTTAATATTTTCTTTTTCTATTAAGCCTGAAAAAAACCTATCTAGTTCTGAATTACGTATAATAATTCTATTTTTTTTGGAAATACTGATCATTATTTTGAGCTATGCATGTTTTCGCATCGAAGTCAACAAATTAGTTGCATCAAATCATCCATAACTATTTGAGATCAACATCCATATCATTTTTGTAGGGATGATTCATGATGAAAATGCCGTACAAAAAAAAATCCATATCATTTACTAGCATCAAACGTTTTTACATATTCGATATAATAAGTTGAGATATAGATGGAAGTAGCTTCTTCTTGCATGTGAACTTGTATACAAGATTTCTTTTTAAAATTGCTCTGTGAAATATTTCGCGTTCTGAAATACATTGTTGAAATATTTCACGCTACGAAAGTGTTGAATCTGACTAAATAAAAAAGCATTAAAAATTAAAATAATCACCATATCGAACGTTAATAAAGGTAGTAAAATACTTATCTTAAGACCAAGTTGTTGTGCTCCTTTTTTCTTTTGTTTCCACCGGTTCAATGCTGGTTTTCTAGGCACATCGCTCAGGTTCGTCCGGAGGGCATAGCCCTGCCCCCTCGAACCAGCAATTTTGTAAAACTTAAATTATTCACCTTTTATCATTATTTTTCAGAAAACCTTCACTTTTTCTTGATACAACACTGGAAAGCACTGAACTTAAACACAAAATTAGTAGTTTCATATGTGAATTTCGGATAAAATTTTGAAAATGAAATTCACTGTAACAAATTCACTACACATCATGCCGAAAGTGTTGTCAGACCTCAGCATTTTTTAAAGAAAGTCATGTGCCCGAAACGTAACGCGAGAAAAAACAAACTGTCCATCAACCGACAAACATCAGAGTTTCAAAAGATTTAAAGATACTCACTAGGTTGCCACTGCTAATAAACAAAAACTCTATTAGTATTTTTGTGTTATGAGTCAATGCAAAATCAAAAGTTAGTGTAAAGCCATTATTATATTTTGGGCTTCTGGCGTTTATGATTATTGTGATCCATGAACACTTATTATAACAAAACAGTACTTGTGTTCTCATGAGCAATACGAAATCTTATATTCTGCAGACACATTGTCTCAATTTACAAACAACTATTTATCCAAAATTATAATTAATTTATTTTCAAATTCTTGGAAACCCGATTTTCGCTGTGAAGATTACTGTGAGTAATCTAGTAACATTACAGAGATAATGTCCTTAAATATAATTCTGACAGCTTTAAATAGAAAAATATTGATGAAGGTTCTCTGTTCTCATGAATCGAAAAAAATGTTCACGTTAAAAAGTTGAAATTGTACATTAAAAATAATAATAAATTTACAATAAAACTATAAAAAACAATCACGTTCACACCCAGATTTTAAGACAATAATTTGCATAATTCAAGAAGTTTTTAAGGTAACGCTTAGATTCAACGGGGAAACATCCCTGGTTGAAATATAACTGCAATATTTCCTACATTCAAGATGTTTTTTACGAAGAAATTTGTCGAAAAAATGAAAAATGAATCAAATAAGATAAAACGAAATAATAGAAAACACTTATCTTAAAATCTGCAGTTGTCTTGAAGGTCTACATTCTTCTTAGATTGAAATCTCCCGTAGATACTTATTTTTTTGGCTGGATGCATCGAATCAGCAAAAGTCACTATTGCATTTTTGTAAAACTTCAGTTTGAAACCACACCTAAACTTGCTAATATCACTTCAAATATTTGCACTGCAATTCAATGATAACACAACTTCACGATTTTTGGTTATTCAAACAATAATTTTGAAAAAATTTCACGGAGCACGAAAAAATTGCGTCCGATGTCCAAAACTCATGGCTTACTCCTCGGTAAATTTGACAGATTAACTTTTTATTGCAAACTAATTGATAAGACATTCATAAAAATAAATTTTTTATAAAATTGATCATAAAAAATTAAACTTTATTAAAAATTTTACCTCAAAAATGTTAGGGGAGAATGGGGTAACGTGGGCCACTCTAAATATCTCAGCTGTGTGTTGAGATAAAAATCTCAATCCAACTGTCATCGTCGTCGCTTTGCAAATCATAGCTTGTGGGGAATCGTGGGCCACATTTTGTGGGGTATCTTGGGCCACATATATTTCGGTGTTTTTATACACATTCGGATCTAAAAATACGTTTTTCCTATCTGCAAAGTTTTGAAAAATATTTTGTCCATTTTTTACAGTGCGATTGAGACAAACATAAATCGTATATAAAAAATTTTGTCGAAATGTTCGCGAGCCAGTTCGATCAGACACGGCTTCCTTTTATGTTTCCTCATCTGAAATAACTTTACAATCACTAAATAAATTATGGAATTTCAGTTTTGAGTCAACTCATAAACTTTGCACGATATCTGTTCAATTTGGATATGATGACCCACGTTTCTCCACAGTTTTTCGAAATCCAAAAAAAAAAAATACTTTTTTTTAAAACAGTCAGAACTCGGGAAATTATTTTTTTTAAACTAAAAAAACCTAATGATACCATAATAAAGTAGAATACCTTTCGATTTATTTTTTTCTTTTTATCTTTTATAATAAGGAAATTTATGAAGCAAAGAAAAAAGTGGTGCACTCTCTCTTACTAGAAATTTCAAATCAAACCCCAAATTCACATAAAATCCGTCAAAAAATACTTAAAAATGAAAAATAAAAATAAACAAATGATAATATGCACTAGCACAATGTTCTTTACTAAATTAAGGCCAGGGGTCACGTAACAATCCTGAAGTTTGTATAAAATTATGTGGGTTTCGTTCGGGGTGAACTCAAAACAGTTTTCAAACAATTTTCATAGTTTTAAGGTCTTTATTAACCGATTTTTAGTTAAATTTGGGTGTTTGGGTCATTTTTGATTTTCTCAAATCCTGGGGTTTACAAAGCTTTGTTTTGAATTGAAGCTCGTCCATGATTTTTTGAAGAATTTTTCAATTACGTTAACATGTGTTAATTTGAACTTTTAGGCTTGAATGGGAAAACTGATTATTTTGTATCTTAAAAAATAAACATGTAAAAGTTACTTAAAAATTCTGCAAAAAATCATGGATGCGTTTAAAATCAAAATAAATCGTTTGATATCCCAGGGTTTGAGAAATTCAAAAATGATCAAAAATCGACTCAGTATATTGCGCCATCTTTTTGCGTGGTTCGATCCCCCAAATTTAGCATAGGACCTCAATCGGATGATCTAGCGTTCTAGTGTCCGTTAACAAACTTTCGATAAATCGAAGATATTTGAAATTATCATTAATTTTTCTTTTTCTTTGCAATTGAATTTCAGAATTGCAAGAATTGCAAGATTCAGAATCACATTTAAACGCATTAACTTTTTTTTTTGTTTCGATTAAAGTCGTGTTACCATCTGTATGGCATTCGCGACTTTATCAACGTTACAGTTGGCGGATCGTTATTGAAAAACTTATCTGGTACAACTGTGTTCGATGTTTACTCTTGGGCTCGAACTTACGGACATCTGAACAGAAGACAACAGACTTGCCAACTGAGCTATATCACAAGCCCAAACGCTTTAACTGATAAGTTGTCTCAGTATAAGTTTTTTTTTAAATCTTTAAGTATTCGCACAAATTAGTTTCGAATAAAATTGATGTGCAAATGTGTTGCAAATCTAATCTGCTTAAAGGGTGTTTGGTAGGATTGTTCGATCTTCAGGAAAAGATCGATTTCTGAAATCGATTCAGCTAAATGGTTCCAAGATCGATCCATCTTAAAAATCAAAGTGAATAGATCGATCTTTGCAGGATCGATTTTTTAATTTTTTGTTTATAAATAGTGCTGCCTGAATAAAACTAGGTTTTAAAGTATCTTAAATATAAGTAATGTTAAAAAACAAACCAAAAAATAAATTTTCCAAAACCTGAAAATTAAGTATAAACAAGATGTTTTATCAACAAGAAATTATCATTTATAACTAAAATCCGGTCAAGAATGATTTCAATAGAAATTGTGATTTTTCATAGAACGTAATCATAAAATTAATTTAAGATTTTATTTTCTAATAGTAGTTTCCATCAGTTTTTTGTTTTTTCTTGGGCAATTAGAAATTTGATTTCTAATTCTGAATTCTGTATTTTTAGCCTGAATGAAAATTCTGAATCTAAATTAAAAACTTAAATTCCTAACAATTATGAACCAACAAATGCATTTTATATCAGAATCCTTAACCAGAAATCTCTTATTGAATATTTGAATCTTCCTTACAATTATTCATTCGTAATTTGTCTCGTAGATCTGCTTAAAAAATCCATATGATGAAACTCTGATATTTCAATTCTGTCTCACCATTATGAAAGTTTTCTGAATTTCCAATTCTGCATAAGAATTAGGAGTAAGAATTTCAAATTCAAATATTGAAAATCGTTTGTAATTTTAAATGTTTTCTTTCAATATTCCGGAATGGTGAGTTTCGAACATTTAAAAACAATCTACTTCTAGTTTCAGAGGCAAAACCAAGATTCGAATCACAAAATCCTGTCCCAATGATGAACAGAACTGAAAATCAAGAATAATAAAACTGGATACAGATTCCACAACCCGATCACAGGCAACACATTTTGATTTTTATAAAAAGTAAGAACCAGAACATCGAAAGTGATTCAAAGCTCAGCTTACCAGATATTTTTCCACACTATCAAAATCTGGGAATTCAATTTTAAAGTTTTCAACCCAATATCTGGGCAATTTCTAGCCAAGTTTTGGAACCACTCAAAATCAAGAAGGAAAAACTCTAAAAATTGATTTTATTTTTCTTCGAAACATATCAGCCAATTCATATGGATAAAATTTTCTCAAAAAATTATTTTTGACTCAAAATGCATAGTTGTGATCACCCAATCAATTTGAATTTTTCTTTGATTTTGCAAATGGAGTGAAAACATTCGGATAAAATATGGGCAATCTCGCAATCTAAATGAGTCTAATCTTATTGAAAATTCGATAATAGGGACTAAAGACTGTACCCAAATTTCATTAACCAACTTCTTTTGTGAAAAGCTTTGGATAGCGATTTTCGAGAACAGTCTTTTAAAATTTATCAACAAGTGAGAAATTATGTGAAACATTTTAGTAGAATTGTAGACCAGGTATAAGATTTCCAGGTTTTGGCCTTAGTTGAAATTGATACTTTTGATTCGCTTTAGTCGTTCATCAAAATTTGATTAGGAATTGGGAATTATTTGTATGAAGAAGAACATTTATGGTTAACGAGATTAAAATTGAAGATTTCAGATAGAACCTATGATTTTGAAAAATGTGTATCATATGTAAATAGTTTAAATATAATTTACAGCTGAATTTTTACCTGAGGATAAAAATCAATTTGAAAAGTTACCATCTTTTATTTTAAATTTATTTTAAATTAAATTAAAGTTTTCAAAATTAAAACTAGATTTTGAAAGCAAATTCTTTGAAATAAATTAAAATTTTATTTTTATACGTGATTTTTACCAGGTTTGTGTTTTTAAACTGACTTTGATAGAATTTTAAATTTTTATTTTGAATAAAGAATCAATGTTATGAAACTAAGATCTCCTTCATTTTGAATCCTAAATGAAATTTTAACATCGATATTGTAATATTGATTATTAATGTTAAATTTAAGCTAAATCCGAATACAAACCTTGGATTTAAGTTCTGCGTTTCTGCAGAATTCTGCATTTTGAACCCAAATTCAAAACCTGAATCTGAATTCCAGATAAGAAATCCTATGAATTTGAAACCAGAAAAGCGAAATTTTACAGAACCTTTTACCAGAAATCTTTTATTTGATTTTGAATTTATAGTTTTCAATGTGTTTTTTTTTTTAATTTTTATTCGTAATTGAACTTGAAAATTTATATAAAATTGTAGATGATTAAATTCTTTCACATTTTTCAATTTTGGACTTCCTATGTTTTAACTTTGCATATAAGTTAAGGATAACAATTTCAGATCCAATTCTTAAAAATTTTAAATATTTTCTTTCATAATTCGAAATTTTGAGTTTCGAATGTGGAAAGCTAATCACATTTTAGATTGAAATGCATGGTTCGAAGCAAGATGTTATACCAATGATGAAAGAATCTGAAAATCAAGAACAATAAACTGAATACTTACTTACTAGGCAATTTTATTATAAAACCTTGCGAAATTAGGACATATTGTTTCAAATTTTGTTTTTCAAAAATCCGGTTAATATGCAGGCAAATTTCGGAAAGATTCCATGAAAATTAAGAAAAAAAAACACATTTAAAACTGTTTTAAATTAACACATCATCCGATTCAGAATCATAATTAAGGCTTCCAGGCTTTTTTGACAAAATTTGTTTAAAAAAGAAAAGAATTTGGACGCAAAACACATAACTCTTAAAACTCAATTGAAATTTTCGTTTGAATTTGCTAATAGAATGTGAAAATCTGTTCGAAATCTGGTGAGGTTAGTCTTACTTTATTGGGATTCAATATTTGGGACTTATTGCTATCAACAAATGAGACATTTTTTGGAAAAAAATTGGTAGAATTGTGGACCTGGAATGAGACATCGAGGTTCTGAAGTCGAGATTGTTACACTATTATTACTCTTGAATTATTTTAGTTATGCATCAAAGTTTTATTGAAATCTTCAAATTTTATGTACCGTCAAACGGGGCATCATTCAAAAGCAGGGTTATATGCAACATTTGTATACCACAACACTCATTCAATTTTTATTTCAATATACTGTAATAAAGTTATCATTGAATGATAACAAATTGATGATGACATAGTTTGAACATCGTGAATGAGTTTTTTAAAGTTTTTGATTGTCATAAAAATTCAAAAAATTCGAGCAATAGATTTACAAATTTTTACATTTTTCGATGCCATAAAAAACTATACCTAGTATAACGGATTGGCTTAATAATATCACCTACAAACTTTATATTGCTTTCATTATTATATACCAACACTGTTGGTGTATAAATATTTTTCGAACAATCACCAAATATTTTTAAATAAATATTTTTATAATTCAGTGAGCTGTCTGGTGCAAAATGCAAATCGGAACTAAATCTCATAAATTGGGTTTCCATATGCTGGGATATGATTTTTCAATACTTTTTCAAACTTTTTCATTTAATTTTTCATTAATTACAGAGTTTGTTGCAACGGACACCTTTTTCTGAGCAGGGTAAAAATCGTATGTAGATTTTAGAAGCCATTGAAGTTGACAAGTGTTGGTTGCCCTAGTTGGCGGTATTGTAAAAAAAATTTCACTTTGCATTTTTCGACCTTTCGGGGGAGGTTTAAAACCCAAACCCCACCGCCCCTCCCCTCTCCGTTCCTACGACCATGTCTCTTAAATAAAAAGAAATCAAATTCCAAAAAAATAGCAATTTGTTGGTTGTAATGAGTAGATACTTTTCTGAAATTTTCGTAAATTTTTATCGAACAGAAGAGCAGAAAAGTACGATTTAAAGAAAAATGAAAAGTGGAGAAAGTGGCGCGTTGTGGCGTCACAAAAATACTTTTGATTATAAATTGTAGGGGGCTCAATTCTGAGCCAAGAGGTATAATTTTTTTTTTATGTGCGCTATGAACCGCAAAATTTATAAACAATATTCCTTAAAATTGTTTTGCTAACGTTGTGACGTCACGCTAGAATGGGTCAAACGTTTTTGCGTAAAAAATTTAAAATATTTTTTTTAGAAATTTCAGAATTTTTTACCTGTTAAAATATCAACTTAAAAAGGAAACTTAAAATAATATCTCGAAAAATGCTTGGTCATAAAAATGTTTTTGTTTAATTGCAATGCAAATTTCACAAATTCTCAAAAGCGAACCCAATCTTTCGATTTTTTTTTCACGAGAATTCTAGTTATTCCGGGTAAACTCATTATTCATCCGCCTCTGAAAGTTTTACTTACATTGTACCTTACCCGATGCCTCAAATTTCATAAAGAAATACGTTAGAACTAAGATGTCTATTCACTGGCGATTGAAAATATTAAAATTGAATTTCAGGACCTCCTGTAAATTTAAAATGCTAGGTAGCTTTGCGATAATTCATTGAAATCATAAGAAACAGGAAATGGTGAGAATTTCTCGGGAAGGTATTTCTTCCATGTAGAAAAGTAAAATGAATAAAGAGTACTGGGGCATTAATAAATTATTTGGAGCTAATGATCAGGAACTGTCAATCTTTATTGCTAATTTTAATATCGAAAATGATAATATCTTAAATAAAATAAAGTTAAAGTCTGAATAATATAAGCTAACAATTTTGAGCAAAGAGCTTGAAAACAAAACAGTATTAATCTTTCATGAATCACGTCAGAAAATTAAAAATACTTCAGCAATTTCATCCTTTTTCAAAGTGGGTACTCATAAGAACATCACTTCTGAAGAATTAGCATGAATAAATAAATATTACTTATATATTTTGTGCTTTTAAGGAGTTAAATTCTATACAAAAAAATTAATTTCGCAAGCCCAAATAGCCTTAAGCCTGAATAGTTTGATTCCCTACAATAACAAAAATTGAGAAAATAAAAATATCTCGAACACATACCGAACCGAAACAATGAACACACGGCGGCGGCGTCCGGAAATGAATGATGTAATGATAATGATAACGACAACGCAGGCAAGGCACACACATTGAGCCACACACGGTGAAGAGCAAATCTTGAACGAACGGGAAAAAATAGTACAATCATAAGGAAAAACAGACTGGCACGTTTGACCAAAACAGCAGAAGCAGAGGGAGCATCCTTTCGACTTCTTATTATTAACAAATTCTTCGCCTCCACACCACCAGTCTATTCATTCATTCATACAGTTAGTCATTCATCGATGGCTCGTTCTTTTGCTGCCCTGAAGACGAGCCAGCTAGCTGGCTTGCGGAAATGAAGGAAAACTGTCGAATAAAAACAAACTGGATAACTGTTATGAGTATGATTCTCTCCTTCTTCTATTTTTCCTCCTCCAATATTGTCCAACTCGAATGGGCTCAAGGGGTGTGCCTATTTTCGTCTTCGTCGTCGTCGTTCTTCGATTGTTCTTCTGGCTGAATATGAGTCAATATGTATGCCGAGAGTCGAGAATTGGCTGAGGAAGCATAAAAAAGTCTTTCAATAAAACGAATATTGCGTTTCGTTTCGGCCCAACATGGGCGAGGTCATAGTTGAAATCAGCCGTAATAATTGGGAGATATGAATCATCATCACCCCCGAAGAATGCAAAGGAAGAGGTTCCAGAGGCCAATATTGAATTGGTCGCCGCCAGAAGGTGGAAATGAGCTTCTTTTATTGCGATTCCAGCTGTGTTTGAGATGCTCTTTTTTCTGGGTGAGAAGTTTGTCGAAAATGTTCCATTCAGTTAGCTCAGAGTTCAATGTTAATCTCAAGTGAAATATTGGTTATTTAATGTCGATTTTACCAAACTTCTTCTCCGATTTCTCCCACACTATGTTGTCACTTCATTAAAAGTCAGTACTTAATAATACGACACCTCAATGGATCATCAAGTTACATAAAAGTCCTCAGCAAAGCCACACACACAACTTTTCAGCTAAGCCTTTTTAGGGAGTCAGCTTTTTTCGACAGGTAATTTCCGGCAAACTTTATGATTATTAACCTCGTCGTCGTTTTCGGTCACATATTGGATCACCCATTACAAACAGGCTATAGGAAAGTTCATCTACCAGCTATCGGATTTCCCAAAATGGATCAATCCACCTGCTTTGAAATTTACTGGATTGCTTTTTATTCTTCTGATTGAAAAACTCATATCTTGGAACATAGTTCCATTTTTTTGCATGTAGATATTCATCAGGCTGAGCAGAAAAAATGTCCTATCAAATTTAAAAATAAATTGATCTAATTCAACAACCTTTCAAAAATTCAAATTGTAAATGTTTTGCTTAAGGGTCGTCTCAAAGCGTTGGATGCTTTCGATTATGAGTCTTTAAAACCCCACGACCCTCTTGATTAGAAATTTTGCGCTTTTGACATGGTCGCCAACATGTAGTTATTTGTTAAGATTAGAGATGTACCGAATAGTGGTATTCGGCGAACGGCCGAATACCGAATATTGAGCTTTTCAACTATTCGGCCAAACGAATATTCGGTCGAATATTTTATTGAGTTTTCAATGAAAAATCCAGAAGCGATTATGTTAATGCTTTCTATTTCTTCCATATTAATGCCCTTCATGTTTTTTAGTCGATTATTTCAAACCAGATGATATTATCCGATGATGTATTACAAGATATTTTTTAATTAAGTAGGGGTCTTTCTGATTTTCAAAATGTCACCAATAACTGAAATGACATCAGATGACTAGTCGCATCTCGGACGTTTATCACCAAAGAGATTGTGTTCCTGTGAAATCTGTAATAAAACATGTCGAAACAGGTGTCAAGCTATTTGAAATTGCTTTTCTGATATTGAATTAGATGAAGGTCGAATTTTTGCAAGATATCTTTAAAATAGTTGACCATACTTTCAACCACACGTATCCAGACGGTCATGCATTCAGAACGATTTTTGAAAAAAAAAAAATAGAAAAGGGCAAAATTAATGTATATTTAGAAATTTTTCAAATATTGAACACAAAACCTAAAAAAAATTAAAGAGGAATTTGAGATTTTTATTTGGTTTAGTAAATAATCTGAATAAACCTGAGCAAAACTCGGGAAGTATTAAACAATATCTGGACATCCCGGCCAGATTTGACTTATCTGGATTCTTGACTGGATTTATGGGCATTCCTGAATTTTTCCAGAAAATCTGGATACATTATAATCAAAGTATAAAGCGATACGTATGTAGGATCTACAATGAAAGATACGCGGATACACCTTAGATGTTTGCTGAAACCATAAATTTTTAATGATTGTATAGCTTTTACAACATAACTTAAATTATTTGAAAAATTTACAAGTCTGTAGTAGATATTCGGCCTATTCGGCCTATTCGGCCGAATACTTAGCTGAACTATTCGGTGAGCCGAATATTCGGCTTAACGGTTTTTCGGCGATATTCGGCGCCGAATATTCGGCCGACCGAATATTCGGTACATCTCTAGTTAAGATGTGCTTCTTGTTGGTTTATAAATGGATTTTTAAGTGATTTTTTCAGTTTTACATAAATTTTGTATGCAACTTGTTTCAAAACTGGATTTTCCAGTACTTGACCTAATTATCCAACTAGACGAGGCTCTTTGTTCAAATTTACGACTCGTGCTGAAAAAAAAATCCATCCGTTAGATTTTGACAAAAGCTTATTTGCTTGCAATAATGCATTAAAAAAATGTTTTTTTCCTCCTTGATTCATGCCAAAGAAAATATTCGTATGGGCGGTGATTATAACCAATATAACGAAATTTCTATATTCATAAATGCTTAAATAAAACGTTTTCTTTTTAAATACGGCCTAATCCATATTGACGTTTGCAATTTTCTGTCTTGCAATACGAAGAGCTTATTACAAGAAAAAAAAACATCGACGTTTCTGGAGTTTACAAGTCAATTGGTATCCACATTTCTAACTTCCATTTTCTAAAGTTTTATTCCTTGACAAATTTAAATTGAAGAACAACTAGTTTTTGAATCCCTTGTGCTTTTTCTTGTTGATAAACTTGCAGAATAAGAGTGAACATCAATACCGGTTAGAAATTTTCTAGAATTTTTAAATCATTTTTCATAATTTAATTTTCAATTAGGCCGGAACGAATTTCAAATCCTTCTTTTGTCACTCGGAGTTAGAACATCGCGAGAAGGGGGAAGGAGGGTAAATAAAAAAAAACTGCAAATAAAAATTAAATTGTTATAAATTGCACGAAAGCTTTTACGCATCAAAATTTTACTATATCATTGCACAATACCTATAAACCAAGTAATTTTTTATGGAAAAATCTATTAAAATTAAGGATACAAAATGTAATAACACTCCCATCTTTCACAATTTGTTTTTTGCTTTTGTATTCTCTCGGAAATTTGATAAATAATTCGAAATTTCTTCAAAATACTTCAAACTGTATTTATTCTCCCCTACGTGTTTTTTTTGAAAATTTCGAAGAGGGGATGGGGGTTGACAAACAAAAGTTGATATTTGTTCCAGTTTAGTGACTTAAAATTCTGCTATTCATAATAAGCATAAGCAGTTCACACAAATTTCATAACGAATAACTAGGCAGATGATTTGCCAATCCATAACTATTAACAACTACACAACAGCAATCCATTTCGTAGTCCTGATTTTATGTACCTTTGCCTCGAAAAGAAAACAAAACTCTGAGTCTTAATTTTGAAATGTGAATGGGAGTTCTGAAATGAATTGTTCATTAGGTTGAGTCGATTCAGGGTCATTTTTAAATTTCTCAAACCCTGGGGTGGAATAAGCTTTTTCAAAATTCATTCATGACTTTTTGCTGAATTTTAACGTAACGTTTAAATGAGTAAATTTGAACTTTTATGTTAGTATGGGAAAATTTTTTATTGTGTACTGAAAAATCAACATAATTTTTGTTCTAATGAAACCATCTAGAGTTCGCTGTGAATATGCTGCGAATGAATTATGGAGTTCCTCATTGATCTTTTGGAATGAATTACTATTTGGAATGAGGATTTGAAACTAAAAAATTGTTTAAAAACAGACTTGACATTTAGAACTAACATTAAGATTCAAAGAAAAGGATTTCGATTAATGAATTGAGATTAAGAGTTGAGTTCAGTTCCAGGATTCAGATTCAGATGAATGTTGGTTTTTTCGGGGAGTTTTTTCGGCTTGCAGTCTTGTTTTTAGCAAAAACGACGTATTGATTTACGTTTCCAACGAAACGTTGGAAACGTAAAAGAGAATTTCTGTTCGGAATTAAGATCAAGCTTCCAAAATTAAATTCACATTCAGAACCTAGATTCTGATTCAAAATTCAGATTGAGAAGTCATTTAAGGAATAGTAATTATGATTCAGAATTAGAATTAAGCTTGAAAAGTCGTTTTAATCCTCTTTAACTCAATCTCAGATTCAGATTCAGCATCAAATTAAAAAAATAGATTCATAATTCAAATACAGAACTTCTGTTCAAAATAAAGATTCAGATTTTTCTTTCAAAGCTTGAACTTTGAATCAAATCAGTTGTTTATCATATCACTATCCTCTTATTCAACACCATTTTTTAGCATGGTTAAGCTCTTAAAAGGTATCATCCTTGGCTACGCGACACCGCCAGCCATTAATTCAACAAGTATTCCAGTGACCATATTTAACTTTTGAATTGAATTCTTTAGATACCACTTTGCTTTCGCGCCAAAAAACGTACTGGGTATTGTTTAATACATTGATTTTGGATTTTTTTAAATCTGTTTTTATAATTTGGAATGCGGAATCTATCATTGTGTCATAAGTATCCAAAAATAATTTACACTCTTAAAGAAAGGTTGCAATCCACTGTTAAGTGTTTTAAATCGGGTTTATTTTTAAATCAGATAACATAATAATTTGCTTCATGAAATGTTGAAACTTAAAAATACCTTCTTCTACTGGATGCACCATGTTAATTGATGAAAATTTTAGTTATGGTAAAAATTCTGATTTATAAGTGCATGATTTATTTAAATATTTGAGTATTTAAATTTCAAAATCTTTCAACTTCATCCCCGTGAAGTTAAGGCTTGGGCTTCAAAAAGCAGTACAAAGAAGATGCATTCTTATGTTCTTGATTTTTTTTTTGATATCAAAGCCCGATCTCTAGTTTTTTTTTCTAATAATTATATTGTTAACTCATCTGCCGTGCCATTTTTCATTACATTTGCATGATTAGTTTAGAATTTTTCAAATAAAAATAATCATAAAAACACCAGATTCCTTCTTTGCCAAATTTGATCAATCATTTTTAGAGTGGTTTAATTGAATTTATATCTGCATCCCTCTCGCTTTTATATCTTTCCACTGAAAAGAAGGGAAGAGTCTTAAATAATCATTAGTTGTTCCTTCCAATATATTCTCCCATGCCAAATTTGGCATCATTTGCTTTAAAAGTTATCCAGATTTGCAAAATATTGTATTAGAGCCTCTCTCTTTCCGATTTATCTCCCCGCTGGAATGATCATTCCACACGTATACAAAAAATGTATTGAGCTCCCATCTTTTCTTCCCATCTCACTCAATGAGAGTATGAGTGAACTCAAAAAGTAATAGAACAATGCTCATATCCAAATAATCACTAATTTTTCCATTAGATTTCCATCAGATTTCGTTTGATCAAATAGTCCTTGGGTCAATTGCCAGTAGTTTTGGTTTCTCAAGATATTTACGCATTCAGAAACATTTAAAAGTATAAATATAAAAGTAAAGAATTTCGAGAATAATCCTAACCAGCCATTCAAAATGAAAGAAAAAGCAGTATAAGAAAATCAGTCAAGAGTCATATGCTACGACGTAATCGCCTATTTATCAAAGCTGTTTGAATTCTTCTATTTTGAAGATCTTATTGAAGACAGTCTTTTGAAGTTTGAGCTTACAAGATGACTGGTTTAAAAAATTTCAGCAATATTTGTTGGCTTTAAAATGCCATAACACATATTGCTAAAACATTTTAAAACCAGTCATCTTAAAGCAGTGGTCGGCAAACTGCGGCTCTTCAGCTCCCAACGCAAAGATTTTTTATTTATTTACTAAAAAATACATTGAAAATTCATACTGAACCAGTATTTAGGTGTTGTTATCTGAAATTCAATTTTTCAAAAATGCAAAAGAAAAAAAATTAATCATTAAAGCCAAAATTTATCGTTTTTTTTACCCTGATTTTGAAGCATTGCATTGGTATTAAAACAACACAAACTTAAATAAAATTATCACAAACATACCTATTAATGTTATCATCATGTCGTGTTGACACGACGTGATCCTTAAACCGTTTAGACATTTTTTTAACGATCGCAAACATTTTTTTAATTTCAAAACTCGTATTTGTATCAATAGACTGAGGCTTAAACGTTAATATTAGACAAACTTCGTTTTATTTCTTCCAACTTATATCCAGGGCTGATTTTAAAGCAAAATTATACCAAATTTTTCTATCATGCCTTGAATGTGAAATTTGGTATCATTTTGCCCGAAATAAAAGAGGGATAAAGCCAAAATTTGCTATCGCTTTTCTGTTGATACCTCATTAACGTTTCACTTTGCTCTTCATTAAAACCGATTTTGACACCCTTAAGGATGTTTTGTTATTGCCTGAATCATTCCTAAAAGTGTTATCATTTTGGAGCAGATGTAGGGGAGAGTGGGGTATCGTGGGCCATGGGGAATCGTGGGCCATGGGGAATCGTGGGCCACTTTTAATATCTCAGATGTGTGTTGAGATAAAAATCTCAAACCAACTGTCGTCGTTGTCGCTTTGCGTGAGCATGTATTCCTATATGTTGTTGACTTAAATACGCATCATATGCTTTTATTATTTATCAAGCTAAAAAAGGTTAGAAAAATTTATTTACATAATTAAAAAATCACCCGCTAATTTCATCAATGAAGAACCTAAAGTGCATAACAAAAATATGCTCATACGCTTATGATCTTAGTATTCCCATGATCTTTCACGTGAAAAAGAAATTTTTGATGAAACATCAATCAGTCACACAAACGCAACTAATTTGCAAATCATAGCTTGTGGGGAATCGTGGGCCACAATCCTTAAATCACCTATATTTTTATGTTTTATACACATTCAGAACTTAAAATACGTTTTAGCTATCTGCAAAGTTTTCTTATGCCAAATGAAGAGTTATGAAAAATATTTTGTCCATCCTATATAAGAAATTTTGCCAAAACGTTCGCGAGCCAGGTTTTGGAATCTATGCGATCATACACAGCTTTTTTTTATTTCATCATCTGAAATTGCTTTAAAATAACGAAATTAATTAGGAAATCTCAGTTTTTGATCAACTCATAAACTTTGCATGTTATTTGGTCAATTTGGGTTTGGTGGCCCACGATTCCCCACCATTTTTCAAAATCCAAAAAATATTGCTTTTTTTCAAACAGTCATAATTTGGGGAAAATAACTTATTAAAAATTTAAAAAAATACCTTATGATACCTTGAAAATGTAGAAAACCATATCATTTTTGACGTAGAATTACGTCTTACGGCAACACTATAGGGGGGCAAATTGAAATTTGCGAACAGATCTCGCGTCACGAAAGCTTTCCATTTGACAGACATCCTATCTAAAGGATTATGACGTCATCACCAACGCCTGCTTTGATGGGTTTTGTTTTTCCCTACCTACGAAAGGTATAAAACAAAGGGCCCGTCGACCGACTCGGTTTGAGGGCATTCTTCGCTCGACTGTTGAGCAGTTCAGTTCACTAAAATTTGTCGTCGCGTTTTAATTGCTTGCTGGAGCCGAAATAAGAAAGAGTTGTTCTTTTCAGAACATTATTTCGTGCTTCAAGAGGCATTATTCATTGCGGTTTTTCTAAAAAACCTGAAATAAAGTTGCGTTCCCTCGCCCACCCGAGATGGGCAAAGGGAAGAACAGTAAGAGGAAAAAGCGGTCCGACCCTGATAGCGGCAAGCAGTCCTCGGGTCGCGCGTCACTGCAGAGCGAAGGCTCTCCGAAACGAAAATGTCTCCCAAGCCATGCTCGCTCGAGAAGCGACCGTACATCACGTGGATCGGAGAGCATGGATTCCGCTAGTGAAACCAGTGCATCAGTTTCACACTACACTCCCAGCGTGGCGCAGCCGCGCTCTCCAGTTCCCAGGTCTGCCGGAAACCCGCCTACTCCAACCAAAATGAAGCTCCCGCCGCTGGTGGTGAAGGATGTCCCCCTCAACAAACTGGTCAGCACCTTAGCATCAGTGAACGCCCACGCCGAGTACAAGCTGACGTCGATTGGCATAAAAGTTGTGCTTTATGTTAAGGAAGATTTCGTTCGGGTCACGAAAATCCTCAAGGATTCCAATATGGAGTTCTTCACCCACGACATCCCTGGCGAAAAACCATTCAAGGTGGTTATCCGTGGGCTCCCCAACATCAAAACCGAAGTGATTGCGGCCGAAATCACAAATCGTTACAAGCTGGTTCCCACTGGGGTTTTCCGCATTACGCGGAAAAATGAAGGCACCAGAAAACACCCGGATTGTCTTTTCCTGGTCCACTTCCAGAAGGGGACAGTCACGCTCAACGCTTTGCAAGCTGTCCGCTCACTCTTCTCCATCATCGTCCGGTGGGAGCCGTACCGTGGTGGTCATCGTGACGTCACGCAGTGCCAACGGTGCCTGGGCTTTGGTCATGGCACTCGTAACTGTAACATCGCTCCGAGGTGCAGCATCTGTGCCCAAAATCATCTATCATCTACCTGTCCGGTGGCGGAAGCAGCGGTGTTCACATGCGTAAATTGCGGAGGTGCGCATCAAGGTTCGGATCGCCAATGCCCCAAACGCGAAGAATTCAAACAGATCCGAAAACAAGCATCAACCAACCATCAGCCTGGTCGAAACAAAAAACGAGCCCCCCCAGCGTTCACTGATGCTAATTTTCCTGCCCTTCAGACCCGCGGCCTGGACCCCAAACCATCAATCAACCCTTCTGTTGGCCAATCATCACCCCCCCCCCTGGCTTCCGATGGCAACCAACTCCCCCAAACAACAACTCCGATCTGTTCTCTGCGGATGAACTGATGGAAATCTTCGTCAATATGTCCGGCGCTTTACGCAAGTGTCGCAGCAAACCGGAGCAAATCCAAGTGCTCGGCAAATTCATCATCCAGTATGGCTGCTAAACCATTAATCATCTTGACCTGGAACGCTCGCTCCATCAGAGCGAAAGCAATCGAGCTTGCTGATTTCCTCCGCAAGCACAGCATCGATGTGGGCCTCTTGACGGAAACCCACCTAAAATCAGGTGACAGCTTCTGGTTGCCAGACCACAACATCATCCGACTTGATCGCACCAGCTCCAGGGGGGGTGGTGTTGCGATCATCGTGAGAAAGGGCATCCGGTACCTTATCCTGCCACACTTCCGCTCTTCTGTGATAGAGTCCCTTGGTGTCGAAGTGCAAACATCATCTGGAAACATCCAAGCCATCGCTGTGTACTGTCCCCGACAGTGTACAGCCAGCAACGACCTAGCGGCTAAATTCAAGCGTGACCTGACGGCCATCACTCGCAACAGTTCCCGTTTCGTCGTGGGTGGCGATCTGAACGCTCGCCATGCAGCATGGCGCAATTATCAACAGAATCAAAACGGGCGCTTGCTGTTTGACCACTCCCAGCACGGACTGTACACGGTGCAGTTCCCAGACGAGCCCACTTTCATCTCTCCAGCGGGAAATCCTTCCACGCTGGACTTCTTCTTGACAAACATCAGCGTTACCAAGCCGGTAGCGTACAACGACCTAAGCTCCGATCACCAACCGGTGGTGGCTGAAGTCGACTTCAACGTGGTTCCACCTCCGAGATGCCAACGTAAGGATTACCACCATGTGAACTGGGCCCATTTCAGTCGTATGGTGGACCGAAACATCGACGAAAACCCACTGCTGGACACCGTAGAAGACATCGACCAAGCAATCGAGGGACTTCAACGAGCCATATCCGTGGCTGACGAGGCTCTGGTACGGCGTGTTCCTGTGAGGGGTAAGTTTGTAGCCATTGATTCCCACACCCAGCTGCTCATCAGATTAAGAAATGTGCGTAGACGCCAGTTTCAAAGAACCGGGGATTTGAGTCTCAAACAACAAACAACTGATTTAAATAAGCAGATTGCTTCCCGGATGACCCTACTCCGAAACGAAAATTTTGAACGTGTTGTGCGTAACTTAGATGACCGCTCCCAGCCCTTTTGGAAGATAGCTAAAGTACTAAAGTCTCATCCCAAACCAATCCCTCCTCTCACAGTGGACGACTCAATTCTTGTCACACCTCATGAGAAAGCAAATGCCATAGCCGGTCATATTCTTTCATCCCACTTGCTTGGTTCTAACGTCCAAAGTCCAATGGAAGGTCAGGTTACACAAAGCGTCCACAACTTAGATGCCTCCCCTTGTGTCGTCCCCTTATCAAACAGAGTCACTGCTGACCAAGTCTGCTCAGTGCTGAAATTTACCAAAAACATGAAAGCACCAGGGTTCGATGGTATCTTCAATCTTATCCTAAAAAAGCTCAGCAACAAAGTGTACCAATTGCTTAGCAATATCTTCAATAGATGCCTAGAACTACACTACTTCCCAAGACTCTGGAAAGTAGCCAAAATCATTCCCATCCGCAAACCTGGGAAAGATCCAACTTTACCTTCAAGTTACAGGCCAATCAGTCTTCTTTCCTCGCTGAGCAAGGTCTTTGAAAAACTGTTACTAAATCGGTTACTAAACTTTGTGGAGGAACAAAATATCATCTTACCTGAGCAGTTTGGTTTCAGAAAAGGGCATTCCACCTCTCATCAATTAGTCCGGGTGATGAACAACATCAGAAAGAATCGAACAGTATCGAAATCAACAGCAATGGCTTTCTTAGATGTTGAAAAGGCGTTTGACAATGTTTGGCACGAAGGACTGATACACAAACTAAGCTCATTAAATTTCCCAACTTATCTTATCAAAATCACCAGGAACTACCTTCAGCAAAGGTCGTTTAGAGTATCTTTGAACAGTTCCCTATCAGACAGCATCTCTATACCGGCAGGTGTTCCGCAAGGTAGCCTACTAGGCCCTTTACTTTACATCATCTATACCTCTGATATTCCACCCCTGGGGAACGGCTGCACGTTATACCTGTTTGCAGATGATACCGCTATAGCAGTCAAAGGAAGGAAGCCTCGTGAAATCACCAACAAGCTACAACGATCTTTAAACACCCTTGCAAATTACGCCAGTACGTGGAAAATAAAAATAAACCCCTCGAAGACTCAAGCAATCATGTTCCTCCACAGAAAATCCCCTAAACTCAAACCACCACCCACTTGTAAAGTGATCATGGACGGCACAAGGGTTGATTGGTCCGCCGAAGTCGTCTATTTGGGACTAATTTTCGACGAAAAACTTCTCTTCAGATCACACGTTGAAAGAACATTGGCAAAATGTCAGTCGCTGATCAGGTGCTTATATCCGCTGATTAATCGAAAGTCCCGTCTATCAAGAGTTAATAAACTGGCCGTTTTCAAGCAAATAATATCACCTGCAGTCTTCTACGCAGCTACGGTGTGGGGATCGTGTGCTCAAACACATAAAAACAAACTTCAAGTGGTCCAAAACCGAATCCTACGGATGATTCTAGATCGTCCATTCTGTACGAGAATTTCCGACCTACACGAAGAAGCGGGAGTGCAAAAATTAGACCTAATCATAAATGAAATAAGAAACAAATTTGAAGATAAATGCAATATATCTGAGTATACCTTGATAAACAATTTATATCTTGAAGATTCAATGTAAATAGTAGTTGTAGGTTGTAAATAGTAGCTTTAGGTTGTACAGTAGTTATAAGTAGGTAATTTTTCAATTTTTCCAACTTTTCCATTTCACGAAAGTGATAAAAACGAATTAAATCTGATAGAATCAGGATCATCAAAATAAATTACTAAAACTCATAGCACTCAAGATGAAAAGGCTACCCTGTGTCACTTAAAAACAAATATGTAAACTCGTAACAAAAATCTGAAATAAATGTACATTTTCAAGTCACAAGTCAAACCGACTCGGTTTCTTTCTCTGTTAGCCGTCAAGCTGAACAGACCGTTGCTGCACTTCGATCTGAGTGTGGACCCCACCAGTGGTAATCCGACTCAGATATCGATTTGCAGTAGTTCAGTGGCAACCGTGGACCAGTGAGCAACGATGATGGTGAGCAGCGATGACGGCCACCACACCAGCGTAGACAGCCAGCGGCGGAGGCGTTCAGTGGCGGAGGCGTTCAGTGGCGGAGGACTCCAGTGGCAGTGGCAGGGATCCTACAGGTCATCGCAAGTGGCGTTGTATAATCGAATTATGTCACATGGTCCGATTATGTTGCATGGTCGGATTATGTCACATGGTCAATTTATGTTGCATGGGCGATTATGTTGCATAGTTGGATTTTGTTACATGGTCGGATTATGTTGCATGGTTGGATTATGTCACATGGTCCGATTATGTTGCATAGTCGGATTATGTCACATGGTCGATGGTTGGATTTCGTCACATGGACGAATTATGTTGCATGGTCGGATTATGTCACATGGTCGATTATGTCACATAGTCCGATTATGTTGCATGTTTAGATTTCGTCACATGGTCGATTTATGTTGCATGGTCGGATTATGTCACATGGTCCGATTATGTTGCGTGATCGATTTATGTCACATGGTCGATAATGTTGCATGGTCGAATTGTGTTACATGGTCCGTTTATGCTGCATGGGCGATTATGTCACATGGTCCGATTATGTTGCATGGTTAGAGTTCGTCACATGGTCGATTTATGTAGCATGGTCGGATTATGTCACATGGTCGGATTATGTTGCATGGTCGGATTATGTTGCATGGTCGGATTATGTTGCATGGTCGGATTATGTCACATGGTCCGATTATGTTGCATAGTCGGATTATGTCAAATGGTCGATGGTTGGATTTCGTCACATGGTCGGATTATGTTGCATGGTCGGATTATGTCACATGGTCGATTATGTCACATAGTCCGATTATGTTGCATGGTTAGATTTCGTCACATGGTCGATTTATGTTGCATGGTCGGATTATGTCACATGGTCCGATTATGTTGCGTGATCGATTTATGTCACATGGTCGATAATGTTGCATGGTCGGATTATGTTGCATGGGCGATTATGTCACATGGTCCGATTATGTTAAATGATCGATTTATGTCACATGGTCGATGATGTTGCATGGTCAGATTATGTCACGGTCCATTTATGTCACATGGGCGATTATGTCACATAGTCCGATGATGTTGCATGATCGGATTATGTCACGTGGTCGGATTATGTTGCATGGTCGGATTATGTCACATGGTCCGATTCTGTTGCATAGTTTAATTTTGTCACATGGTCGGATTATGTTGCATGGTCGGATTATGTCACATGGTCCGATTATGTTGCATGGTCGGATTATGTTGCATGGTCGATTATGTCACATGGTCCCATTATGTTGCATGGTTGGATTTCGTCACATGGTCGGATTATTTTGCTTGGTCAGATTATGTCTTATGGTCCATTTCTGTTGCATGGGCAATTATGTCACATGGTCCGATTTTGTTGAATGGTCGGATTATATCAAATGGTCCGATTATGTCGCATGGTCGGATTATGTTGCATGATCAGAATCTGTCACATGCTCCGATTATGTTGCATGGTCCGATTATGTTGCATGGTCGGATTATGTTGCATGATTCGATAATGTCACATGGTCGATTTTGTTGCATGATCGAATCATGTCACATGGTCGATTATGTTGCATGGTCGGATTATTTCACATGGTCGATAATGTTGCATGGTAGGATTATGTCACATGGTCCAATTTTGTTACATAATCGGATTATGTCACATGGTCTGGTTATCTTGCATGATCCGATTATGTCACATGGTCCGATTACGTCACATGGTCGGATTATGTCACATATTTGTTGCATGGTCGATTATGTCACGGGATCGGATTATGTCACATGGTCCGATTATGTTGCATGATTCGATTATGTTGAATGGTTGGATTTTGTCACATGGTCGGATTATGTTGCATGATCGAGTTTTTTAGCATGGTTGGATTTTGTCACATGGTCAAAATATGTTGCATGGTCAAAAATGTTGCATGATCAAATAATGTCACATCTTCGATTTAACTCGGATATCGGATATTGTCACATGGTTGATTATATTGCATAATCAGATTGTGCCACATGGTCGATTATGTTGCATGGTCGGATTATGTCAGATGGTCGATTTTATTGCATGGTTGAATTAGGTCACCTGGTCGAATTATGTTACATGATCTGATTATGTTGCATGATCCGATTATGTCACATGTACTGCATGCTCAGATTATTTCTGGTGATAGGTTTATGTCACATGGTTAAATTCTGTTAAATGAGTGAAATTTGTCACGTCATATTGCCATTTTGACACTCATATGTTGATCATTTCAAAAATGCACTATAAGTTCTGTTATTCTATACATTGACAAAAAACAATTGCGTAATTCTACGTTTAGCAGTCGTAGCCAAATTGCTACCTCCTCCACTTTTTATTTTCATTTTATCTTTTATAATACAAAAGTTATGGAACAACGAAAAAAAGTGGCCCATGATTCCCCACTCTCCCATATCAATTTGATCGCGTGTGGTCGCTTTTGTTATCGTTACTCAATTTAAAAAAAAAGTTGGTTTCTTGTCCAAATAAAATTAAAAATATTCTACACTAGCAAAACTTTTGCTAAACTTATGTTGAAGACAGAATACATTAAGTTTTGTAGAAATTAATGTTTGATGTGATTTTTTCAGATTTTAAATTTTGAAAATTTTCATTTTTTTCCCTCTTTTGACTCAAAAGGTTGCCGACCACTGTCTTAGAGCAATAAATTCTTATCAAAGTTTGGAATAAATTTTTAAACTGCGACCCAGAGATGGGTCTTGACTCAAACATTCAGTCAGCGAAACTTTTCATACGCCAGGTTGGTCTCCTGTAGTAGAATGTTAATACATGGGTCTCGGAGAGGCGCAAGATGTGGGTTCAAGTCCTACCGGGAGACAAGGCGAATTTTTTTTCAAATGTTTTTCAACATCGATATTCTCTTATCTAGTCCCTGAAATTTCATCAAAGTTGGATTCATTTCTCTACAAAAAAAGTTTGGAATAAATTTCTGATATTTTTGAATAATTTATCCATCTTGTTTTTTTTATCCATCTTGTTTTACCTTGAATTTGTTTAATTTTCAAATCATCCTGAAAATGACAACGGCACAAAACACACGGTTACAACAGAATATTTTCAATTTCAAATTTTAAATCAAAATCAGTGTTCATAAAAAGGAATCCCATTCGATATTTTGCCTCTAAAAGTTTTTTAACCTTTTCCATAAGAAAGATCAAACCTGGCTAGTGCTCCCCCAAGAAGCGCCAAGAAGGGCACATCGATTGAAGTTACGCTTCGACGAAACCGAATCTCCATCGCTTCCTCGAGGATGAATGAGTGCGGTGTTCTGGTCGGTCGCTCGGTTTGGTATTTGGGACTTTTCCCTGCATCGCAACTAAATCATAGCAGCTTTTCCTGCTTCCTGCACTTTCTTTCCGCTTCTAAGCACGGGGAGGCGTAAGTTAGTTGTTAGATGTTTTCGAAGCCATTTTTTCGAAGAGGGGAAGGGTCGAGAATTTTATGTCGGTTGACTGACGAAAATCACTTCCGCCTAATTTTTCCCTGGTTGGTGGAACTACCAAAGGGGATTTTTATTTCCTTCGTCAGAAGAAGTTTGGCCACCCTCAACGAAAGGCTTTTTCGGTGGCATCTTCCAATCCATTCATCCATTTTCGAAAGCCATTTTTGTCCTTTGCAGCGTCTCGAGGAGAGTTTTTCACCACGCACCACATAAAACAAAGTCCTTTTGATTAAGGAAGTGGTCGATGTTATGTGGCCGAGATTTTTTTTAGAGAGCAAGGGGATGGAATTACTTACCATAAAATTGAATTTACGAGCAAGAGATAGTGCTGAAAAATTTTGAGATTTGAAGGATTTTTGATGAAAACCTTAATGTAAAAATTTTGTGACTCACCGAGCCTATGATTTTTCAAGTTGAATGAATTTTGAATAAATTTCAAAAGGAAGGAATAGTTTCGTACATTGATTTTCATACGCTGCAGAATTTGTCATTGGCTAGATCTATCAGCAAATATCTCACATCTAAAATTTTGTAGTTCAATGTCAGCTGCCTCAATGAAATGGAAAGGAAAGACAAACTTAGGACTAGCCTATCGACGCACCCGTTGAATTTTAAAAGCTCAAGCTTAAGTTTGAGATCATCCAGTGAGCAAATCCGAGGCGTCTAGCGTCTGGATTACAATCGCCATATTTTAAAGCCATTTATGGCTGTGTGTCACCTCGAATGTGCAACTGGTGAGTAATCGTGAATTAAATTATTGCTTCGAAGGAAAAACGCAAGATTAATTCAATTTTTTTAATACTAAAACAAGTTTCATTTAAAAATTTGAAAAAATTTCATCCAAACCTGCAAACGAACTTTTACTGATGTTTATCAACTGCTCAGTGCTCCACTAATTGAGCAAAATTCATTCACTGATTGATGTGTTAATCCTGTGTTCCACTTCAAGCCTCGCCAATGCAAAAGTTCAATATTGCACCAATGATGAATTATTATTGAACGCTCGACCGACGCTAAGTCAAGCCACTCGACTCTGGGTTGGCTTCTGGGTGGCTCATCAAATGACGAACGCCAAAAGCGAGCGAGCGAGCGGGAAGTTGGAAGCGCTTCATTAAATATGCAAATAATTTTTCAATCGTAATTCTTCTCATTCCACACCAAACGACAAAAGGTGGGTTTGATGAACTAATGCAACGATGAGCTTGCTACTGGCCGATGGCGTTATGAATAACGCTTTTTTGTCGTTTGTCGATTTTCATTCCCTGTTTCTTGGTGATACCAGAAACGAGTTCGAACGCTTGAAGAAGAAAAAACAGATTTGTTATGTGCGAATTTACGACCTGTTGATGAATCGAACCCGTTTCGACTTGTTAAACTAGGATATTGGATTGTGTCAATATCTCATCGTAGGTATTTGGCTTCTGAAAGTTGGTAGCTTAGAAAGATGAAACTGGTTTCATATGATAACTAATAAATTAGTGATTAGTTGGACTCAAATTAACAAATCTACTATCGAACTCGTCTATATCTTAAGTATCACATTAAAACACCTGGGAATTCAGTTAATAACTTCGAAGTGTTAAAATCCTTTTTTCATATCACAGGCACATAGCGAATTAAAATTATTGCGAAACTGAAAATGTCAAGCTTTCTTATAATGTTTACTATCAAACCAAAATTTTAGGGTAGTTTAATAAATATATTTACTTCAAAAACCTAAAGAAAAATGAATCGATTGAGACTTGAGTGTAAAATTGAACGCATTTTCGCTTGATGCCCTCCATTAAAGTCTTAACAGTGTCTTCCGGTACCAGTTTCTCAGTTTTTTTTTCATTTTCCTAACATGACCATCTCTTCTTTGACTGTCTTCTTCCTCTTCCAAAGTTCCCGCTTCATTATTGCCCGGTACTGCTCCACCGGGCGCATCTCAGGACAGTTTGGCGGGCTCATGATTTTTGTAACAAAATGGACAGAATTTGCCTCATACCACTCCAGCACACTTTTAGAATAGTTGCATGATGACAAACTGGCCAGAAAAGCGGAGCTTCGTCGTGCTGCTGCAAGAACGGCAAAAGGCGCTTCTCGAGGCATTCAGATTTGTAGACCTCGCCATTTACTCGCCATTTTAAATTTGTCGTCCACATCTAACAAGAACAAATTCGCCGGTGCCGGTGAAAAACTTCAACCCCGGAATTTACTTAAAATCGGCTTTGATATACGTTTTGTCATCCAATAGACGGCAACCATATTTTGTCAACATCTTCTCGTAGAGCTTCCGTGCTCCAGTTTTAGCTATCGATTGTTGCCGCTCATCGCGTTTTGGGAAGTTCTGTACCTTGTATGTATGTGGTCCGGCTCTCTCTTTTGCATTCTGGACGTAGCTTTGCGACACGCTGATCTTTTTAGCCAAATCACGGCTTGAGACGTTAGGATTTGCTTTAATCATCCGCTTCACCTTTCCCTCCGTCTTTTTGTTCTCCGGTCCAGGTTTTCTTCCAGTTTCTTTGCCGTGGTCCAACGTCAACCGCTTCTGGAATCGCTTCAACACTCTTGAGACTGTTGAGTGGTGAATGTTAAACATTTTTCCTAACTGCCGGTGCGACAGGTAAAAAAACTCCAGGTATTTAAAAAAAATTTTTCTCCTGACTCGCGTTGGTTCACCTCCATTTTCGTTGAATCTAAAAACACGACTTCGAGATTAACAGCATGTAAATAATACACATCAATGAGAAAGTGTTCAAAATTTGGTTTATTTTCATTCAATGGAAAAAATATGTCATTTTGAATGTGTCGCAATAATTTCGTGTTCATCCTTTATTTCTTACCCCTTTGTCCCTACCACTTTTGGCCACGCCCAGTTGCGTTGTTCGATTGATGTGTTCGGCTGCCTAACGAACACGAGCTTGAATATTGAGTTCGCAGAACTGAACGTTCGTTTTGCTGCTGTTTCCTTTGATTGCAGAAAACTCGACCGAGTTTATCCGAAGCTCACTTACTGATACTTTCCGAGTTGAACCTACCGAAAGCATCATTGCAGTTTGAGCTTAACGAAATAGAACCGATCTACAAATATGGAAAAAAGGGTTTATGTAAACTCGCTATTTTACCATGTCTAGTTTGAAAGTGGAATCGGAGAGTGAAAAGAGTTTAGTTCTATAGGATACTTACATTAACAGCCGAAGTTAACTCCACATGACGGGTGGAAAACATGGAAGGCCAGTTCAACATCCTGACTGAAGCACCCTGTACGACGGATCCCAGAGAAGGAGCATCTGGAAATCAATCGAAATTAAAATTGAAAAGCAACCGCTGGTGGTGGAATCGGTCGATTTCTCAAAACTTAAGCGAACTATTATGGCCATAGGAAATGTTGCTGATTTCCAGATTATTCGGATTAGAATCAATTTTTTACAAAAAGCAAAGAAGACTACATAAGGCGAAAACATACCTGACCAAGGCAACTAGATCCAAAGTGTGCCAATTGTGCTGGCCGCATAAGACAACCGAAATTTCCTGCCAAAAGTGCGAGGAGCATAGCATAAATTTTTTCAAACATCATAGTTGACTTGGTTGCTGATTTTCCTTCACCATCACGTTTCAGATCTGGAAAAGCTTGACGATAGTCGTGGATTTTTGTTCACGTGACGGATGTTATTTTTACAAACCACGGTCGTCAAAGCAAGTTGATGGCATAAATTCAAAGCTTTTGTGTATGAATCGAAAAATTTTGAGTATTTGGAATGCTGTTTCTGCGTGTCCCTTTCAGCGTCGTCTATGAACAACAATATTCCGTCACAGTCGAAATGACGATGACGAACTGAAGACGACTATGATTATTCCGACGCTTCATTTGACTGAAGGTTGCTTGCTTGGTTACTCATAAGAAGGCGTCTGATTTTAATGCGACTGCTTTGACTTTTTCATAGTCACAGTTTTTTGACTGATGGCTATGACTTTTTTACGCTCTGTCGTACTGGAGTACTGTCGAATTCGAATGGATGGAAACAAAAGAAACCGGCCCAAGGAGAAGAAACCAGAAAGCGAATTCATTGACATGAACAGGTTTTCCCGCTCTCCCAACACCTCCATCTCGGTTAATCCCTACCCTCCACTCGCTACCATTGATCTGCTGTTTCTACCACTGAGATCCAACCGCAGCAGTTTCACGCCAACTTAAACTAGTGGCCACCACAAGCGAATCATCAAGAATCCCTATCCCTAAAAATAACCCAGCTGGTATCCCTCGTAGTGGAGCTACAAAAAATGATGATGCAGATGATGCAGTATTTCACCAAGCTCAATATTCACTATCTAATTGTTCAAATGGAACGCCACTCAGCCAACCAAACCTTTCTGTCTTCAGACTCAATCGAGTTGGCTCTGACAAACGCGACGTGGCCATCATCATCCATCGTGGAATCGAGTTCATAACGCTGCCTGATTTCCGTCTCTCCACCATTGAAGTCGTTGACATCGAGATTATTACTCCCGTTGGGTCCATAGCACTGATCACGGTGTATTGCCTCAAACAGTGCAAATTATCGGACGGTTCCTCACAGAGCTTCAAGAACGACATCTAAAGACTTACCCGGCAAAGCAACAAATTCATCATTACACGTGGGGAAATGCACGTAACAATCGAAACGGAATAGTATTAGCTGAAGACCTCCAGACGTTGTCACTATGTGGTCGTTCATCCTGAAACTTCCACATTCTACTCCCCCGCCGACGTTGGCACCACGCTAGACATCAAGCTCACCAGCAAGACTGACACCTGTACCATTCAACAACCAACCTGTCCTCGGATCACTTACCAGTGATCTTCACCCTGAAACAAGCTGGTTTCCCCCGAAACTAATGGTCCTGAAATGTACAAAAACTTCTTCCGGGAAGCCTCCCGGAGGAGCAAGGGATGTGATAAAAAATCAGAACCAACTCGTCTGACGGGAGAAACTGAATTGAATTTTATTTTCCAAATTTTACATAAGTCCACTTGAACGATGATGACGGTTGATGATGCGTCCGTCATCGATGTTCCGTTGATGATGCCTCCGTTGGCATAAAATGTGCACTTTTCTGGAGTGGCGTGCCACCAGCACCTTCGATGGTGTCCAGTTGGGTTGGTGTCTGTCATTTTGGTGCTGCTGACCTCAGCACCAAATATGCTGCCCGTGTCAGCATCAAATGTGCACGGCTTCTACACTTGAGCGATGCCAAGCTTCGCTCGCTTGGCATGCTCTTCCAGTTGGCGCAGCCTGCGTTGGCTGCGCCGCCAATGAAATACGAGCGCGGCTATCAACAGAGCCACGATGAAGGCCCCGTCCACTGAATACGATGCCACATCGTGCATCGTGATGGAATTGGAAACGTTCGAGTCTCCTTCAAATGGCCACATAGTTTTCTTTGTAACAAATAACTGATCGATAAATCGAATTATCAATTCGATTTATTCGATCAGTTTGCTGATGTAGCACTTGAATCTGTTGCTTGTCGCTGGTGTTTCCATCGGCGGGGATGTTTCATAGGGTGGTCACCCACTCTGAATTTGAGTGCTTCCACAAGCCATCAACCAACGATACAACCCCAAACCAAATGAAACTATCATCGAGCATATTGGTCTTGAATGAATTGGTCTTAAAATCAGCGAAGATGAATCAAACACACTGAACACCCTCCTAGATGAACAATTTTGCTTTGGACAGGGGCACTCTACAGAACATCTACTACAGTACAAAACAACAGTCATGACTCTAATGGATATTGAAAAGGCCTTCGATAGCTTAGCGATGGCCTTATCTAAAAGCTGAATCAATTGAGCTTTCCAGTATACATCGTCAAAATAATCGCCAACTACGCCAACTTCGTATATTGTCTCCGCCGGAGTCCCACAAGGAAGCATCCTTGGTCCACTGTTATACAATCTATACACATCTGATATACCATATCTACCCAGAGGAGAACAGATAGTGGAATAAGCTACATTGGACGTGTAATTGAACCACTCGTGTTAAAACTCCAAACCGGACTAAATTCATACATCGATCATCTCAATACATCTATATATATAAAAATGAATTTCTGTCTGTCTGTCTGTCTGTCTGTCTGTCTGTCTGTCTGTCTGTCTGTCTGTTCCCTATAGACTCGGAAACTACTGAACCGATTTGCGTGAAACTTGGCAGGTGGGGGTGTTGGAGGCCGGGGAAGGTTCCTATAATGGTTTGAGACCCCTCCCTCTCTCAATAAGGGAGGGAGGGGCCTCCCAAACAAAAGACAATTTTTGGCATAACTCGAGCACCCATCAAGCAAATGGTATCAAAATTGGCATGGGGTGGTATTTGGGTACGAAGAATATTCCTATGAATATAAGGTACCTCTCCCTCCTCTCAGTGGGGTGATAGGAAGGGGGGAGGGGGGCTACCTTACAATTTTTAACATAACTCGAAAATTTATCAAGATATTGGAACCAAATTTGGCACAAGAAGGTATTGGGATACGAAAAATGTTTCAATGATTATTTGAGACCCCTCCCCCTTTTTTTGGTAGAAACGGGGAGGGGGCCTCTTTCATATTTTTTTACATAATCCAAAAACTAATAAAGCAAATGGAACCAAA
Organism: Uranotaenia lowii; assembly: GCF_029784155.1. Taxonomy (NCBI): domain Eukaryota; kingdom Metazoa; phylum Arthropoda; class Insecta; order Diptera; family Culicidae; genus Uranotaenia; species Uranotaenia lowii. The sequence continues at coordinate 38,779,258 of NC_073693.1, forward strand.
TTTGGCATGGGAGGGTATTTGGATACGAATATATTTCTATGATTATTTGAGACCCATCCCTCTTTTATATAGGGAGATGTAAAGGGGGGAGGGGCCTCTTTTATAATTTTTTACATAACTTAGAAACTAATTAAGCAAATGGAACCAAATTTGGCATGGGAGGGTATTTGGGAACGTGACATGTTCTAATGATTGTTTGAGACCCCTTCCATCTTCCAGCGGCGAGAGGGAAGAAGGAAGGGAGGAGTTTCATACAATTCTTACTGCATAACTCAAGAACTACAACAGCAAATGGAACCAAATTTGGCATGGAACGATATTTGGGTACGAGAAATGCTTCTATGAATATTTGGTATCCCTCACTCCTTCAAAGAGGTTGATGGAAAGGGGAGGAGAGTTCTCCTTTACAATTTTCAGCATAACTGGAGAGCTGGTCGAGCCAATTGAACCATTTTTGACATGTGAGGGTATTCGGATACGAAAAATGTTTCTATTATAAATTGAAGCCCCACTTTTTTTCAGCGGAAAGATAAACTATGCATCAAAAAGTATATGAGTACGAAAAATACTTCATGAATATTAAGCTCTCCCCTCCATTCAATGGGGAGAACGGAAGAAGGGATGGTACTTCCTTTCAAGTTTATGCATAACTCAAAAATTTACTACGCAAATGAAACCAAATTTGGTATGGGTTGGTATATCAATACGAGAAATTTTTCTATGTGAAACAATTCCTTTCTTGCAGTAGGATGATAAAATTGAAAATATAGGAAGGTAAGAGGAAAGCTTACATTTAACTTTTTTTTACAAAATCCGAGAAAAGCACAAAAATTATCATGGAAAATCATTTTGGTATGATTCTATGATTATCTGACACACCATCCTTCTTTCTGTGAGTAGGTACATAGGAGGAGGGAGGTGAACCCAATGCAATTTTGTTAGCATAAGTTCTCATTTCATGCTAACGAAGCCAACAAATGGAAACAAATATGGCATGGAAAGGTTCTTGATTACGAGATATGTTTCTACAATTGTTATAGACACTTACGCTTTGCAGTGTAGAGAGGGGAAGAAAGGAGGAGGCTTAATATACATTTTGTTGTAAAGCTTACAAACTTATTAATCAATGGAACTATATTTGATATAAGTGGATTTTCGAGAACGAAAAAAATGGGTATGATTATTAAAGATCACGACCTCCATTCAGCAGGGAGTGAAGGGAAAGACAGGGGGGCTCTTTTATCAGTTTAGCATACATCCAGAACATATCAAGCAAAAACAACAATATTTTATAAGTTAGATTGTTTGCGTACGATTAATTTGAGTCCCTCCAGACAGATTAAAATTATCAGATCTTTAACACAAATTAAAAGAGCATGATTCAGAATATTATTTTAAATTATGTTATAATTTGATTTAAAATAATGCCAATAAAACAATAAAAATTTGAATAATTTTTAAAAAAATATTATTTGATTTTGAAAGGTGTAGCAAAGCACACCGGGTCAGCTAGTGGAAAATAAAAGTAAACGCAACGAAAACACAAACCATAGTCTTCCCGCACCGAAACAGTTACCGACTACGAGTTGCCGACTAGGAAGATAACAGTATTTAACAAAACATTAAATGGTCTTCAGAAGTTCGACATCTTGGACTGATTCTCGATACGATACTGATTTCTCGTTCTCACATCGAGCATCGAGTCAGTAAAGCTATAGTTCGACTTAAAAAAAACTCTATCCGATCATTGCTAGGCAAGCAAAAACTTTCACACAAAACAAGTTTCTCGTTTGCAAACAAATAGTACCCCCAATGTTGGAAAACGGATCACCCATCTAGAGAGGATGTGCCAAAACGCATTCAAAAAGGCTTCAAGTCATCCAAAATCGATTCCTGAAGATGATCTTGAATCGATTTACAATGGTATACAAGAAGTACCTACCTACTTCTTAAGTCCATCGGCTGGCAGGTTTCGACCCATTAACTCAACGCATTGAACTTTTTAATCTTCGCCACGAAACAAAAATCAGACATTCTGAATGGCAATTGCAAAGAGAAATTGTACACATAGTGTACTAACTCTTAGTAAATAGTGTAAATAGTAGCTTGGAGTAGGTCATTACCTAAATACGAACACACACATATAGGATCTCAGTGAAACTTCATAATTTTTTGAAGAGATCTAAATTATACTTATGACTAAAGCGTACATCTGTTAAGGATATATGTAATGCCTAGTATCTTATTTACTAATGGTAACACCACATAAAGAGTACTATGTATCTAGTGATCGAGACTCGATTTCATGACCTCTGGCTTAGAAGACTGAAACGCCATCCTCTAGGCCACGGTCGGTGGCTTAACATAAATTGTTAAATAGAAAACACTGAATAAAAATAACGTTTAATTAAAGTCAAGGCCGAGGCAACGGAACGGTATGACTGAGTTATCAAAATGTTTCGAACTGTTTCTTGGTTCTTGGTTCTTGTCACTCAGTAGGGGAAAAGTTCATATAACGCCCCTTGTAGCTAATACGCGCCACCCTTGTTTTGAAGAATCTGAAACATTTTAAGCCTGCAAAATATTACCCATTTGTTTCAAATGCTGTGATTGGTCATGGCAAGTATGAAATTTTCCTTAAAATGCCCCTGTGTCGTGATAATTTCATAATTCAGGTTTTTCTTCATTTCGATCTAAATTTCCAAACACTTTTACTAAGGTGTCACCAAGCAGAGAAAATAAGACAATATTTTCTGACACATCGATAGAGAAGAATCAAAACTATGATTTAATGCTAAAAAATCATACTGAACTCGCAAAGGTATGCTTTTTGTGGGTATGTTCTATCACGGCCCATGCGCTCGTTATAACGCGCCAATCGTAGTAGGCTGAAAATAGCATTAATTTTTCAAAACGGCCAATTTTCATTGAAAATTAACAAAAAGTCTAAAACTATATTTTGAGCGTTAATTCAGCCCGAAAAAACTAATTTTCATTTTTTTAAATTTCCATTAGTCCATTTTGATTTTGTTTTCAGTCAAAGTGTGTGTAAGTAATACTTACTAAGTATTGGTGTGTTTTCGGTCTTCGGCTGCTCTCGGGTGTGTTCGGCTGCTAGGCGCGTATTGAATACACAGCGGCGTATTTGCAACACAGTTTTGTTCTGTGGCTTTGAATATGGTTTTTAAAAATCAAGTTTTTGAAGAAACTATAGCAATTTGAGTGATAAAAAATCATAGACATTTGTAGAAAACACTTTTCTTCAACGATTACACCCATTTTTAACACAATTTGTACGTGGAATACATAGAAAATCAGCGATTCGTTTAGGTGGCGCATAATGGTGCATGTTCCCCTAGTAGTCTAAAGGTTAGCATTCTTAACTCACGTGTGGTATCAAATCTCTGCCCGTTTGATAAACTTTTTGTCAAATTTTCGATCGCCTCCGTAATTTATTTAGCGATTGCTGGCTATTGCTACAGGGCAAATGGCTAACTTTTTTGGAGCCAACGAAAGCATTATATGTAATCTACTGTGCAAAAGAACAATTTTAAACAACTATATTTTTTCCCATTTTATTTGCGTAGGCGGCGGAAGAAAAACATTTTTTTAAGACTAAATTGATCAAAATTGTTAAGCTTAGAATAGGAGAAAGGGGGGGTACAATCATTTCAAATGAGACATTGGACTGGGTAGATATGGGGTAATTTTTGAATTTTTCAAACCTTGGGGTCTAAAACACTTCGTTATGGTTCAAAACTCATCCATGTTTTTTGCAGAATTTTTAGGTAACGTTTACATGAATTAATTTGAACTTTTAAGCTTGTATGGGAAAACTTATTACTTTGTACTGATATATCTACATTATTTTAATTTTTCTTATGGATTTTATGCCAATTTATATATTCTCCAAACCAAATTTTCAACTGAACAATTTTGTCGAATACCGTAACATCGTATCTTATTAGGTATAAAAGTCTTTCAATTTTTTTCTAGTGAGACATAAAAATCCACTTTTGACTCTTTATTTTTCTCCTCTTGTTTTTGGATTGATTTCACAGGGTAATCACTGAGAAAAATCAATCCGAAAACGAAAAGATAATAACAACGTTGACTTAAACATTTGAAGACTCTTTATTTTTATGCACATTATTGATATATGGAATTTTATGTTTCTTTAGAAAAAGCTATATCAAGCTTTCATACAAACTTGTGTCTGGTTGAGTGACCCCTCAGAGTTTACCAAATGAGTCAGCTTCCAAAGTTTTGATTCCGGAACATATTCCTAATTTTAGGCCACCTAAGTCCTCATACGTGTGGGAATGAAATTATATCGAACATCAGAATCACCGCAGGAAATAAAATTTGAAATTATTAAAATATAATCATCACCTCCAATTTTCTTACCATTATCAATGTGCTAAAATCTGAAAAAGAGCTATTTAAAAGCCTTATGAAACTTTAAATTGGTCCTGTAATATTGAACATGCCATTCAACTTAGGATTTCCTAAATAAACAGTAATGAATTTTAATAGAAGTAAGTAGGTAGTAGCACTTCTAATATCTCAAATCCAAATATGTGTATCAATTCTCTTCGACATGCTTCTTTTTCCTCAATTCGAAACAAAAAAATCTCTTCTCGTCAAACAAAACTCCGAAAAACTATTCCATCCGCATCTGCATTCGCTGACTTTTTGAAGTTTGTGGCTTCAAAATTGTTTCTAGAACCAAACCACCACTATTCGCGCGCTGCGACTTTCGGTGCCAAGTTTCGACCGAAAGTGTGAAAACTTTTCTCATTTTCAGCAACGCCCGCACCCATTGCTGTTTCCGAGTGAGTATTGCCAATGGCAGCTGTTGCCGTTAGGTGTAATTTTTTCTCCCTCCGTTCAGATATTTTATTGGAAATCACTTGTTTTTCTTTTGCTCCGGCTCTGCAAGGATTTCCCTTTCCTTAAGGTTCTTGCTCCCTGCCGAGTACGTGTCGAGAAATAATAAATCGATTCAAAATTGCAATAACAAGAGTCGGCTGTTCCGGCAATGTGTGTATATTTTGGTATCTCCTGCCTGTTGTTCTGGAGTTTTTCTTCCTCCCTGCCGTTCTTCTATCTATATTAGGATTTAAATTTATTATTGGATCATAATCTTATCAACACTGTTTGTCGAAAAGTTATGTCGGTTTCTTCGAATATTTGTCGGAAGCAGCTGAGAAGCCATTGAACTCGATATTTGTATGCAGAGAGGGGGATTTCCATTGAATGGACCATAGGAAAAAATCTCTGCAGAGATTGGACGCAAAAACATTGCTCTTTGTTGATTGATTACTAAATTGTATCCTAGATGTGCAGAACAGTTCTTTGTATGGAGGGAAAAGCAACGAATTGGAAATCTTTTCCAGCTGCTTATGTATTGGATGCATCCGGCAACAGACATCTACACAAGAAAGTTTTTCTAGATATGTGCATGTTTTGTGAAAAAATTGTTAAAACGCATATTTTTAAACCCAGAGTCGTAAAAACAACACAATCATTGAAAAAAGATAAAGAAAAAAAAATATTCACCGGTTTGAATCTATTCGTTCTTTTTGAGTAATAGAACTTGTATAAAATTGAAGAACTTTTATAAAGTTTTTTTTTAAATTCATGTGTAACTGCTGAAATTTTGGTTTTTTGCAAGTTCTTTTGAACATTTTTTTTTTTTGCAATTTTGAAAAATATGCTGAATTTGATGTCATTTTAACAATTTTGACATTTTTGACATAGACATTTTTGACATTTTTAACATTTTTAACATTTTTGAAATTTTTGAAATTTTTGAATTTTTTTAAATTTTTGACATTTTTGACATTTTTGACATTTTTGACATTTTTGACATTTTTGACATTTTTGACATTTTTGACATTTTTGACATTTTTGACATTTTTGACATTTTCGACATTTTTGTCATTTTTGACATTTTTGACATTTTTGACATTTTTGACATTTTTGACATTTTTGACATTTTTGACATTTTTGACATTTTTGACATTTTTGACATTTTTGACATTTTTGACATTTTTGACATTTTTGACATTTTTGACATTTTTGACAATTTTTAACATTTTTGACAATTCTGACATTTTTGACATTTTTGACATTTTTGACATTTTTGACATTTTTGACATTTTTGACATTTTTGACATTTTTGACATTTTTGACATTTTTGACATTTTTGACATTTTTGACATTTTTGACATTTTTGACATTTTTGACATTTTTGACATTTTTGACATTTTTGACATTTTTGACATTTTTGACATTTTTGACATTTTTGACATTTTTGACATTTTTGACATTTTTGACATTTTTGACATTTTTGACATTTTTGACATTTTTGACATTTTTGACATTTTTGACATTTTTGTCATTTTTGTCATTTTTGACATTTTTGACATTTTTGACATTTTTGACATTTTTGACATTTTTGACATTTTTGACATTTTTGACATTTTTGACATTTTTGACATTTTTGACATTTTTGACATTTTTGACATTCTTGACATTTTTGACATTTTTGACATTTTTGACATTTTTGACATTTTTGACATTTTTGACATTTTTGACATTTTTGACATTTTTGACATTTTTGACATTTTTGACATTTTTGACATTTTTGACATTTTTGACATTTTTGACATTTTTGACATTTTTGACATTTTTGACATTTTTGACATTTTTGACATTTTTGACATTTTTGACATTTTTGACATTTTTGATATTTTTGACATTTTTGACATTTTTGACATTTTTGACATTTTTGACATTTTTGACATTTTTGACATTTTTGACATTTTTGACATTTTTGACATTTTTGACATTTTTCACATTTTTGACTTTTTTGACTTTTTTGACATTTTTGACATTTTTGACATTTTTGACATTTTTGACATTTTTGACATTTTTGACATTTTTGACATTTTTGACATTTTTGACATTTTTGACATTTTTGACATTTTTGACATTTTTGACATTTTTGACATTTTTGACATTTTTGACATTTTTGACATTTTTGTTTTGACATTTTTGACATTTTTGACATTTTTGACATTTTTGACATTTTTGACATTTTTGACATTTTTGACATTTTTGACATTTTTGACATTTTTGACATATTTGACATTTTTGACATTTTTGACATTTTTGACATTTTTGACATTTTTGACATTTTTGACATTTTTGACATTTTTGACATTTTTGACATTTTTGACATTTTTGACATTTTTGACATTTTTGACATTTTTGACAATTTTTAACATTTTTGACAATTCTGACATTTTTGACATTTTTGACATTTTTGACATTTTTGACATTTTTGACATTTTTGACATTTTTGACATTTTCGACATTTTTGTCATTTTTGACATTTTGGACATTTTTGACATTTTTGACAATTTTGACATTTTTGACATTTTTGACATTTTTGACATTTTTGACATTTTTGACATTTTTGACATTTTTTACATTTTTTAAATTTTTGACATTTTTGACATTTTTGACATTTTTGACATTTTTGACATTTTTGACATTTTTGACATTTTTGACATTTTTGACATTTTTGACATTTTTGACATTTTTGACATTTTTGACATTTTTGTCATTTTTGACATTTTTGACATTTTTGACATTTTTGACATTTTTGACATTTTTGACATTTTTGACATTTTTGACATTTTTGACATTTTTGACATTTTTGACATTTTTGACATTTTTGACATTTTTGACATTTTTGACATTTTTGACATTTTTGACATTTTTGACATTTTTGACATTTTTGACATTCTTGACATTTTTGACATTTTTGACATTTTTGACATTTTTGACATTTTTGACATTTTTGACATTTTTGACATTTTTGACATTTTTGACATTTTTGACATTTTTGACATTTTTGACATTTTTGACATTTTTGATATTTTTGACATTTTTGACATTTTTGACATTTTTGACATTTTTGACATTTTTGACATTTTTGACATTTTTGACATTTTTGACATTTTTGACATTTTTGACATTTTCGACATTTTTGTCATTTTAGACATTTTGGACATTTTTGACATTTTGGACATTTTTGACATTTTTGACAATTTTGACATTTTTGTCATTTTTGACATTTTTGACATTTTTGACATTTTTGACATTTTTGACATTTTTGACATTTTTGACATTTTTGACATTTTTGACATTTTTGACATTTTTGACATTTTTGACATTTTTGACATTTTTGACATTTTTGACATTTTTGACATTTTTGACATTTTTGACATTTTTGACATTTTTGACATTTTTGACATTTTTGACATTTTTGAAATTTTTGAAATTTTTGACATTTTTGACATTTTTGACATTTTTGACATTTTTGACATTTTTGACATTTTTGACATTTTTGACATTTTTGACATTTTCGACATTTTTGTCATTTTTGACATTTTGGACATTTTTGACATTTTTGACAATTTTGACATTTTTGACATTTTTGACATTTTTGACATTTTTGACATTTTTGACATTTTTGACATTTTTAACATTTTTGACATTTTTGACATTTTTGACATTTTTGACATTTTTGACAATTTTGACATTTTTTAAATTTTTGACATTTTTGACATTTTTGACATTTTTGACATTTTTGACATTTTTGACATTTTTGACATTTTTGACATTTTTGACATTTTTGACATTTTTGACATTTTTGACATTTTTGACATTTTTGACATTTTTGACATTTTTGACATTTTTGACATTTTTGACATTTTTGACATTTTTGACATTTTTGACATTTTTGACATTTTTGATATTTTTGACATTTTTGACATTTTTGACATTTTTGACATTTTTGACATTTTTGACATTTTTGACATTTTTGACATTTTTGACATTTTTGACATTTTTGACATTTTTGACATTTTTGACATTTTTGACATTTTTGACTTTTTTGACTTTTTTGACTTTTTTGACATTTTTGACATTTTTGACATTTTTGACATTTTTGACATTTTTGACAGTTTTGACATTTTTGACATTTTTGACATTTTTGACATTTTTGACATTTTTGACATTTTTGACATTTTTGACATTTTTGTCATTTTTGACATTTTTGACATTTTTGACATTTTTGACATTTTTGACATTTTTGACATTTTTGACATTTTTGACATTTTTGACATTTTTGACATTTTTGACATTTTTGACATTTTTGACATTTTTGACATTTTTGACATTTTTGACATTTTTGACATTTTTGACATTTTTGACATTCTTGACATTTTTGACATTTTTGACATTTTTGACATTTTTGACATTTTTGACATTTTTGACATTTTTGACATTTTTGACATTTTTGACATTTTTGACATTTTTGACATTTTTGACATTTTTGACATTTTTGATATTTTTGACATTTTTGACATTTTTGACATTTTTGACATTTTTGACATTTTTGACATTTTTGACATTTTTGACATTTTTGACATTTTTGACATTTTTGACATTTTTGACATTTTTGACATTTTTGACATTTTCGACATTTTTGTCATTTTAGACATTTTGGACATTTTTGACATTTTGGACATTTTTGACATTTTTGACAATTTTGACATTTTTGTCATTTTTGACATTTTTGACATTTTTGACATTTTTGACATTTTTGACATTTTTGACATTTTTGACATTTTTGACATTTTTGACATTTTTGACATTTTTGACATTTTTGACATTTTTGACATTTTTGACATTTTTGACATTTTTGACATTTTTGACATTTTTGACATTTTTGACATTTTTGACATTTTTGACATTTTTGACATTTTTGACATTTTTGACATTTTCGACATTTTTGTCATTTTTGACATTTTGGACATTTTTGACATTTTTGACAATTTTGACAATTTTGACATTTTTGACATTTTTGACATTTTTGACATTTTTGACATTTTTGACATTTTTGACATTTTTGACATTTTTGACAATTTTGACATTTTTTAAATTTTTGACATTTTTGACATTTTTGACATTTTTGACATTTTTGACATTTTTGACATTTTTGACATTTTTGACATTTTTGACATTTTTGACATTTTTGACATTTTTGACATTTTTGACATTTTTGACATTTTTGACATTTTTGACATTTTTGATATTTTTGACATTTTTGACATTTTTGACATTTTTGACATTTTTGACATTTTTGACATTTTTGACATTTTTGACATTTTTGACATTTTTGACATTTTTGACATTTTTGACATTTTTGACATTTTTGACATTTTTGACATTTTTGACATTTTTGACATTTTTGACTTTTTTGACATTTTTGACATTTTTGACATTTTTGACATTTTTGACATTTTTGACATTTTTGACATTTTTGACATTTTTGACATTTTTGACATTTTTGACATTTTTGACATTTTTGACATTTTTGACATTTTTGACATTTTTGACATTTTTGACATTTTTGACATTTTTGACATTTTTGACATTTTTGACATTTTTGACATTTTTGACATTTTTGACATTTTTGACATTTTTGACATTTTTGACATTTTTGACATTTTTGACATTTTTGACATTTTTGACATTTTTGACATTTTTGACATTTTTGACATTTTTGACATTTTTGACATTTTTGACATTTTTGACATTTTTGACATTTTTGACATTTTTGTCATTTTTGTCATTTTTGTCATTTTTGTCATTTTTGTCATTTTTGTCATTTTTGTCATTTTTGTCATTTTTGTCATTTTTGTCATTTTTGTCATTTTTGTCATTTTTGTCATTTTTGTCATTTTTGTCATTTTTGTCATTTTTGTCATTTTTGTCATTTTTGTCATTTTTGTCATTTTTGTCATTTTTGTCATTTTTGTCATTTTTGTCATTTTTGTCATTTTTGTCATTTTTGTCATTTTTGTCATTTTTGTCATTTTTGTCATTTTTGTCATTTTTGTCATTTTTGTCATTTTTGTCATTTTTGTCATTTTTGTCATTTTTGTCATTTTTGTCATTTTTGTCATTTTTGTCATTTTTGTCATTTTTGTCATTTTTGTCATTTTTGTCATTTTTGTCATTTTTGTCATTTTTGTCATTTTTGTCATTTTTGTCATTTTTGTAATTTTTGTAATTTTTGTCATTTTGGTCATTTTTGTCATTTTTGTCATTTTTGTCATTTTTGTCATTTTTGTCATTTTTGTCATTTTTGTCATTTTTGTCATTTTTGTCATTTTTGTCATTTTTGTCATTTTTGTCATTTTTGTCATTTTTGTCATTTTTGTCATTTTTGTCATTTTTGTCATTTTTGTCATTTTTGTCATTTTTGTCATTTTTGTCATTTTTGTCATTTTTGTCATTTTTGTCATTTTTGTCATTTTTGTCATTTTTGTCATTTTTGTCATTTTTGTCATTTTTGTCATTTTTGTCATTTTTGTCATTTTTGTCATTTTTGTCATTTTTGTCATTTTTGTCATTTTTGTCATTTTTGTCATATTTGTCATTTTTGTCATATTTGTCATTTTTGTCATTTTTGTCATTTTTGTCATTTTTGTCATTTTTGTCATTTTTGTCATTTTTGTCATTTTTGTCATTTTTGTCATTTTTGTCATTTTTGTCATTTTTGTCATTTTTGTCATTTTTGTCATTTTTGTCATTTTTGTCATTTTTGTCATTTTTGTCATTTTTGTCATTTTTGTCATTTTTGTCATTTTTGTCATTTTTGTCATTTTTGTCATTTTTGTCATTTTTGTCATTTTTGTCATTTTTGTCATTTTTGTCATTTTTGTCATTTTTGTCATTTTTGTCATTTTTGTCATTTTTGTCATTTTTGTCGTTTCTGTCATTTTTGTCATTTTTGTCATTTTTGTCATTTTTGTCATTTTTGTCATTTTTGTCATTTTTGTCATTTTTGTCATTTTTGTCATTTTTGTCATTTTTGTCATTTTTGTCATTTTTGTCATTTTTGTCATTTTTGTCATTTTTGTCATTTTTGTCATTTTTGTCATTTTTGTCATTTTTGTCATTTTTGTCATTTTTGTCATTTTTGTCATTTTTTTCATTTTTGTCATTTTTGTCATTTTTGTCATTTTTGTCATTTTTGTCATTTTTGTCATTTTTGTCATTTTTGTCATTTTTGTCATTTTTGTCATTTTTGTCATTTTTGTCATTTTTGTCATTTTTGTCATTTTTGTCATTTTTGTCATTTTTGTCATTTTTGTCATTTTTGTCATTTTTGTCATTTTTGTCATTTTTGTCATTTTTGTCATTTTTGTCATTTTTGTCATTTTTGTCATTTTTGTCATTTTTGTCATTTTTGTCATTTTTGTCATTTTTGTCATTTTTGTCATTTTTGTCATTTTTGTCATTTTTGTCATTTTTGTCATTTTTGTCATTTTTGTCATTTTTGTCATTTTTGTCATTTTTGTCATTTTTGTCATTTTTGTCATTTTTGTCATTTTTGTCATTTTTGTCATTTTTGTCATTTTTGTCATTTTTGTCATTTTTGTCATTTTTGTCATTTTTGTCATTTTTGTCATTTTTGTCATTTTTGTCATTTTTGTCATTTTTGTCATTTTTGTCATTTTTGTCATTTTTGTCATTTTTGTCATTTTTGTCATTTTTGTCATTTATGTCATTTTTGTCATTTTTGTCATTTTTGTCATTTTTGTCATTTTGGTCATTTTTGTCATTTTTGTCATTTTTGTCATTTTTTTCATTTTTGTCATTTTTGTCATTTTTGTCATTTTTGTCATTTTTGTCATTTTTGTCATTTTTGTCATTTTTGTCATTTTTGTCATTTTTGTCATTTTTGTCATTTTTGTCATTTTTGTCATTTTTGTCATTTTTGTCATTTTTGTCATTTTTGTAATTTTTGTCATTTTTGTCATTTTTGTCATTTTTGTCATTTTTGTCATTTTTGTCATTTTTGTCATTTTTGTCATTTAAGTCATTTTTGACATTTTTGATATTTTTGACATTTTTGACATTCTTTACGGTTTTGAATTTTTTACATTTTTGTCTTTTTTTCTCATTTTAAACGACTGAATACTAGATTATAAGGTTTGAGTTATGTCCAAGAATCTTGACCTTATCATTATCTTTCAATTTTATTTGGATTGAAAATTCGTTATTTTGGTTTATGATTGTTCAATATCATCCCGAGAACCGTTTTTTTTTTCATATTTATGCCTTGTTTTTTCTTTTTTTTGAAAGTGTACCAAAAGCAAGATAAAAAAACTGCTCCGAATGCTTGTGAACTTTCTGCAACAATTTGGAAACTTCGACTGAAAAATATTCAAACTGGGATCTCCAAAGTCACGATTGCTACCGAATTCTCGAAACAAGTATGTACAGCTCAGGGCCATGAGAGGGAATAATAAAACAAACACATTTATCGAAATGGTTCATTTAACCGGGCGCCATCTGTAGAGCTAGAGCCCGGGGAAATAACTCCCGGAATCCGTTCGTTCGACAAAAATTCGGCAGTTAGAGAAAATCTTTTGGTGTCCTCCACCCTCAACTTCAAAACCGCCATCAAGCATCCAGCTTCCAGTATCTGTAAAATGCCTGTTGGGATTCGAAAAAAAAAACAAATAAAAACATATAGCAACTCAAGAAGAAATAAAATCCGTTCTCGATTCTGCGGCGTGCTTTGCATATCAATCGCATGGTAGCAGCATCATTCGGGTGTTGTTGTTTTGCTCTGCTCGATTTGAACGTGAAATTCTGTTTTTTCTGCTCAACTCATAATACACTCACTAATGCTCTTACGCCGTAGTTAGATACACAACTCCAGCCAGGGTGTGTTATTCGTGGTGCTCTCCGTTGCTTACCCGTCGATGACGAAGTTTTTTTTGGAGATGCAGCCACAGCGGCATTTTTCTGCTAGTATTTTCTGCATATCAACCGTTGAATTGGCCTTCTCGCTGAGTTTCATTGAGGCCGCAGGGAAATGTTGATCCCTTGGAATCCCCTCAGCAACGAAATCGTATCCCGTCCTACATGTAGCGAAGTAAATCGTGCCTGGAGTTGTAAACACGATATCTGTCCTGGCTGCCTGCTTCCGGAAAACCCTGCAGAAGATTGCTACATGTATGATGCAATTGGTTTTATTGTATTACGGTTCACGGTAAATCTTGAAGTTTACAGCGTAATTTGAAGGTAAATTTTCCCGTCCCGGTTTTAGTGCCAATTGAGGTCGACCGAACTTCGATGGCACGATGGCGGTGGGAATGGTGTGGTTGGGAATAAAAATTTTGCTTTACCACCCGTCATAACTATTGGGTGCTACTGTCAAAATTTGGAATGTAAAATGTTAAAGTTGAACTTTGACGATGCAAGGATTTGCTCGTTAACTACAATTCTTGGAACAGCTTAGAATCTCTTACGGAAACAAAAATAGCACAAAAATGTGCTTACAGCATTAAATCAGGTTCTGAAATCATTGAAAACACAGACAAATTGAAATTAAAATTGGAGTGCAACTCTACCGCAACATTAATTAAACCTGTGTAAGGTAGTTTTAAGAGTCGTACAGTTCTTTGTGTGACGAATAGTTAGAAAAATTTGGAATCATCAGCATAAAATTACTAAAACAAAAACATATAGCAGCATACAAGACATTTGTACATAAATTATGATGTTTAAAAAAGGGCCCTAAGATACTCCCTTGTGGTACCGAGAATACACTGAATCTCCCGGTCTTGATCTAACTCTTTTGCGTTCTTTCATTTTGATACGAGCAAATCGTTCGTTTAAACTCAAGTTCCGAATGATCCATTCTTATACAGAACCGGATGAAACTCCGTTGAATTCATTCCAGTTAAACTTCCTCTTAGAAATCTATGCCCCAAAGTCTCCCAATAAATTATATTCCAAATGCGATCGAAACGTTCCTATAAAGCCGAAAGGATTGCGAGACTAAGATAGTTATCGATTCGTTAATAAGCTTGCTTTTAAGTATCAACATTACATGTGAAATCATCTAAAACTTCGGAAACAGAGCTTTTTAACTGGAAACAGGGAACAGGATTTTTTTCAGTTTTTATGTAAGTTTTTAATATTGTAAATTAAGAAAAGATTTCTGCAGACAATTTCTGTCTATTTAGTCAAACAAGAAGTGTATTCGACAAAAATGCAACACTTTGTTTGTGAAATGTTTTTGATGCATGGATGGAAATTGTTGAAATTTTCAGTGAAACTACTTTAAAGTGTATGCTAAAGTGTACTTTAAAGTGTACTTTAAAGTGTATTGCTTTTTTTTTGACGTTTTGTTAAGTGGTTTTTGAGATATCGCCCAATACAGAAGGTCATTGAAATTTTTGGGCAGGATCGCGATAAGTTCAGGAAAGTCCTAGTGGGAGACCCAAAAAGAAGGTGGAAATCGACTATTCGACCAAAATTCATATGGTAAGTCGTCGTTGGTTTTTTCGAATACACTTCTTAGCTCGGAAGTATCTACCAGCGAAATTTTTTTTTGAAAATTTCTACCCGCCTTGCTCCCCCCTAGGAAGTTTTTTCTCAGTACAATTTTAAGTTTAACTAATGAATTTACCGTAGTAACGGGAAATTACCGGATCCCAAATGGTTTCAAAAAATAAGTGTAAAGAAACATTTCCGAATACTGATTCACCTCTGGCTTAAAACGTTTAATTGGAGTTCACAAATGGGAACTAATTCATTCATGTCATATTGCAATACCTTAAAACTTTGGTTTTGAATCTCAAAACTTGAAATTCAAAACTCTACCTCGTCTTTATTATGGGTTATTCATAAGAAGTGCAACAAAACAAAGTCAGGTTTTTTATACCAACCAATTTTGTTTCTAATTTCATTATAATAATTTTGAGTTTATGTAATCTTCAACCATTAGGAATCATATGAGTATCACCATCGCCAACAAAATGAGCATAAAATTCTTAACCCCAATATCCATTACTTTATTACAAATCACTAACCTCTTAAATTATAGGGGAGTGTGGGTCATCATGGGCCACTTTTTTTCTTTGCTTCATAACTTCTTTATTATAAAACATAAAAATAGAAAAAAATAAATGGAATGGATTTCTGCATTTTTAAGGTGTCATTAAGCATTTAATTTTATTTTTTTAACTACATTAATTTCCCGAGTTCTGACTTTTTAAAAAAAGTATTTTTTTTTTGATTCTGAAAAACTTTGGGGAAACGTGGGCCACAAAATCCAAATTGAATAGATAATGTTCAAAGTTTATAAGTTGACCCTAAACTGAAATTTGATAATTCATTTAGTTATTTCAAATCAATTTCAGATGAGGAAATAAAAAAAAGAGTTGTGTATGATCGAATAGTTCCTAAAACCTGGCTTGCGAACGTTTCGGCAAAATTCCTTTTATAAGATTTATTTTCATCTCTATCGTATCAAAAAAGATGGAAAAAACATTTTTCATAACTTTTCATTTGGCATAAGAAAACTTTACAAGTAATAACGTGTTTTAGATTCTGACTGTGTATAAAAACATCAAAATATATGTAGGTGGCCCAAGATACCCCACAAGCAATGATTTGCAAATTGGTTACGTTTGTGTGACTTATTGATGTTTCATCAAAAATTCCTTTTCCACGTGAAAGAGCATGACAAAACTAAGATCATAAGCGTATGAGCATATTTTAGTTATGTGCTTTAGGTTTTCTACGGATGCCATTTTTCGGGTGCTTGTTTAATTATGTAATTACATTTTTCTTGGCAAGTTAAATAAAAGAAGCATTTGATACGTATATAATTCAACAACATATAGAAAAACATGCTTACGCAAAGCGACAACGATGACAGTTGGATTGAGACTTTTATCTCAACACACAACTGAAATATTTAGAGTGGTCCACTTTTCCCCACTCTCCCCTATAAAAAAAATCATTTATGTCATTGCAATTGTTGGACAAATATGTAAATATTCTTCAAAAAACTCGATCAACCTCAATTGTATTTTGTGTTTTTTGTCCCTCTCAATGCACAATTGCATTCAAAAGGGTAATAAATTTCACTAGACAACGAAATTCACATTTATTCGAGATGCATAGAATTGAAAAGCTGATTTTGATGAATTTGGATGCCTTGAATTCATATATGCAATCACTCTTTTTTCATAAACTTTTATTTAAAAAAAAAAAACTTTTGGAAATATGTTTAAAAAAATTTAAGAAATGTCTGCACTTTTCTGACAAAACTGTAAAAAATTGATATTGAAGAATTCAACTTCTGAATGAAAAAAAAAAAAAATAGCAGTCTTTTGTTCATTTTCTGTAATTTCGTCGAATTAAAGCAGAAAATTGGAACCAAACTGAATTTTAGATACATTAAAAGCAAAATTTTATTTTGATTTAAGTCTGCAATGAATTTGTTAAATTAAATAAAATCTTTTATATTAAGTACTTTAAGACTTTTTTTAAAAGTATTTTCAGAAAAAAATACTTGTATTAATTTTTTTCCAATTTCTACAAAAGAATTTCGCTTTTAAGATAGTTAAATCTCTGAAATAAGGATATAGATTTTTTTTTTGATTGAATGGAGGATGAAACAGATTCAGAATCAGTTTTATTTTAATTTTTTTTTTATGTCAGTTTGTTAGTTCATCAGTTATGAATGATTGATTCTATTCTTATCTAATTCAATTTAAAACTTCCAAACGTCACATTATCAAAACTAGAGGTGATATACTAGATCTGACAAAATATGAGAGTCCAAGACACTAAAATCTTTCGGATCAGTCATTTAAATATAAGCACCAAAAATTAAGGTGCTTTGAGATATAAGATAAATTTTTTAAATGAGTTTTTTTTTAAATATTATGACGTTAATATTTGAAAAATTTCCTTCTCTATATATTATAAACTTTTTTTTATTTTCATATTTTCTATCAATTTTCAAATAAATAAACCAAATTTCAAAGTATGTTTTTTACTCTAAGAGTTTTTTAAAAGTCTTTGTGTTTCAACTCTTAATTTTTTTTGTCCTGAAACATAATCTCAAATGTTAAGAGTCCGTTAGGCTTGTGATATGGCCCAGTTGACAAGTCAGTTGCCCCCTGAACCAATATCCGTGAGTTGGAGCCCAAGAATATACATCGAACACAGTTGTACTGGATAAGATTTTCAATAACTGTCCGCCAAATGCAGCATGGATATAAAGTCGCGAATACCACAAAGGTAAAACGACTATAATCGAAGCAAAAAAAAGGTTAACAGTGTGACAATAGTGACATAAATGAAAAAAATCGTCAATATCAAAATCTACAGAGAGACAGCAAATTCCCTTGGAAAAAATCAATAAAACTGGTAAAAAGGTCGGGAATTCTAAAAACAATCTAAATTCAAGTTAAAAAATCTAAATTTTTATTAAAAAACACTATTGTCAATTCCATGACCCATAGTTTAATAGACAATTTGAAATCTTAAACATTGATACCTGTTCTGGAAAATTTATAAACGTTTAACTTATTTTTATTAAGTAAAATCTTTTTTTTCAATCCTCTTGATAAATTCATGATAAGTTAAAAAAATGTTTTGTAGTTGCATTTTTGAAGCTATATAGTGGAATTCCTAATTTTTTTTATCAGCTTCTTATGGCACATTCAAGGGATCGATTTTTCAAACCTGAATACTAGTTTTCAATGATAAATTGAAAATTATTAAGATAATATTGAGAATTCCATTTATTTTTTTTTTTTGATGACTCAAAAATTTGAATACAATCAATGATATTATTTCTTACTTTGATAACTGGCGTTCTTGAAATATAATTAAACGATTTCTTCCTTTTATAAATGTGAATTCAATTATCAACTATGTGTTTTGAACTAATTCTCTTTTGTTCAAAACTGTTTTTTGTTCCTAATCGAGAATTCACATTTAAAATCGTGGTTGAGTATTTTTATAAATTCACGATATTACCGCAAAATTTTCTAATCAACCCTTCAACTAAAAATGAAGTATAGAAATTTCAATCAAGTTATTTACATTATAAATAACGAAAACTGATAGTATTTGGAAAAAGTTCAATCCTGGTTGGATTTGGATCTCATCTGGTTTTTTTTAAATTGGATTTAATTTATTTTTAAAACTGGTGGTTTTTTTATGTATTCTATTCCTGTGCACTGATGTCCGATGCTTTAATTCTGGTGTTATTTGAAATTTATTTTCCCGTCGTCCGGAAATAAAAAATTTCAAAATGTTACTGCATTGCTTATCTAAATTAAAAATACAGAACAAGAAACATATCTCATTATTATTTCACACAGGTATAAAAATGAACGAAAAATGAATTTCCTTGTTTATTGTG
This sequence comes from Uranotaenia lowii, assembly GCF_029784155.1. Taxonomy (NCBI): domain Eukaryota; kingdom Metazoa; phylum Arthropoda; class Insecta; order Diptera; family Culicidae; genus Uranotaenia; species Uranotaenia lowii. Next base: position 38,798,594 of record NC_073693.1, read on the forward strand.
CATTTTTAATGTTGTTATTATTTCATTCTAAATGTAAATTTCTGTATTTCTAAAGGTTTTGATTAAAATTATCTGTATAACTTAATGCATTAAGACCATTCAGTTAGAAGGATTTGATTCCCGAAATGGATTCTCCGAGTCCCGGCTAGAGTAAGGTTGCCAGAATGTTTTCAGCAAGTATCTGGGCAATTTAATATAAAAAACCTGGTATAATCAAGGCAATTGATTTCAAAATTGAATACCAAAAATCAGGGCAATATCCAGGAAAATTATGTCAAAACCAAAAAATACTGAACAAAAAAAAATATTTTTTTTATCAAAACTCATAGACATTTTTTAAATCGTTTTTTAGGCTTCCAAAAAACCTTTCATTTATTTTTTTGAAACTTGCTCAAAAAATTTTGTTTTAAAATCGATTTTTTTTCTTAAATATCCTAGCAAACTTGGATAAAACCAGGTAATCTGTCAACCGTTGGTTAAATAGAGGGGTTTGGTTTGCGTGTCATTTGATGGCGTTGGCTCAGGCTTTTGATTTTTTTTTTATTTAAGTGCCAATATATTTGTTAATTTATTGGCACTTATTGACTTTTAGTTAGCTCTTACTGTCAAGAAGCAATTTTGTAGTTACTATTCTGCACTTTAAACTTATGTTTTCTTCTAGTTTTAGCGCCACACAGGAGTAAGTAGAAGAAAAAGTTGGCCATAAGTGTTTTTTAGTTTTGAAATCAATGAAATAGTTTATTTTTGCTTATCAAACGTTTTAAAGATCATTTAAAATATTTTTTACCGTTTTCGTATTTTTTCATAATTTTCTAGTGGAAATTTTCTAACATTTATATGACATGATAGATAATTCAGGTTAGAAAAGTTGTAAAATTCAAAAAAATCTAAATTTTTTATTTGTTTTTCAAAGTTAAATAACATTTGAAAATATTCGAAAAATAACATTAATTTTACTGAGCTTTAATTTAAAATGAATGAAGCCCTAGGTGACTTTTTTGTGGAAAAAATCTATCAATATTTTTAAACTTCAAACTTTAAAATATCAAAAATGCGCGAGTTTACGCGAGTTTTTTCTTTTGCACATGATTTTTGAAGTTATCAATTTTCTTATGATATCAAACATTTTGCCGGGACTTGCTGGGAACATAAACAAAAACACTAATTTGTAAAAAAAATCAACGTTTAAAACAAAAAATAAATAGAAGAATTTTCAAAGTACTGTCTCTATAGTCATCGAATTTAGTCTATTATACTTAAAATTATTGAACATCCCTCCATTGAAGTTTTGCATTTCAAATTTTCATTTTTAGTCACTAAAGAAAGTTTTATTCATTGATATGACGTAGTCGCGCTGATTCAACGATTTGTAGAAAAATTCTATCTCATAAAAATACTAAAGTTTCGACAGCTGCAACAGTTTATAAACAAATCAGATGTAAAAAAACTGACCGGTACATCAAATATAATTGAAACAATATTCACCACACTTATTTTCTTCATATGATGAGAAGGCGACACCATCAGCATCCTCTAGCGGACAAAATGGAAGCATTAATTCGAGAAATTCGTCTAACTTATGAATAGCGTGTATTCCGACTCGACTTGATCAGGGATGCCAGTTATAATAAATGAAATTGTTTGTTTCTATTCTTGCACCATAAAAATTTTAGTAAACCAACAAATTTTATTGTTTCAAAAAATACATAGATTTGAATGCGCATAAAGTGTGGGATGGCGCATAAATCAATGCTAACAAAGCGTTTCAGAAATGCCAGTGCTCAAAAAAAAAACAAAAAGCTAACAACTAATATCCATGTTTTCTGATTATGGACTTGGAATCATGCCTGAGAGACTTGTGACATATCTTCTGAAAAACATGAAAGAAGTAAAGGCTGGTGGTGCGAATTTTGAATTCATTTCTTAAATGAGCAGAATTTATTTTTTTATGTGTTCCTAGACTAAACAAAAACAGTGGTGAAAATATGTTCGGACGGCATCCCTGATCAGCATTTTGACAACTCCAGATTAACATTTTGAAAGGGCATAGATTGATTTTTTTTTTTATTAATTGAGACAAATGTATGCAACAGAATTGTTTTTTCTTTCAAATTCAAACCAATTGAACTGAAATAAATAAAAAAAAACTCTTTCGATTCGCAATGAATAATCGGAATGCGATATATTTCTTAATGTTTTCCCATCATTTATTTGTGCACGTGAACGCAAAACAAAAATCTAAACAAATAAAAAATCACAGCTGAAATAGTTTCACAGAAACGATTATCAAGGAGAAAACAAAATTTAAGCACATTTTTTTTAATTAATACGAAAACTGTGTGCACATTAAGCATCATGTCATTTGTTATTACCAAGAAGGAAAAAATCTGTTCCCGCCATGGAATGTGACGAAATTATATTGGTATTGTCATGTATATTGGTTTTGAAATGAAACGTTTTTATTATTTTTTACTATTGCAAAACAAATGATATTCCAAAACACAAAAAAACTGTTTAAATATAACTAGGAAAATTAATAATAATCATTTTTGAATTTCAATTTTTTTATAACTTTATCTATATTTAATTTTCGTCTCTTAGCTAAGCTTTTTAAATTTGTATTAAGCTTCCGCTTATTTTGATTTGCCGTTTTGTATGACATATTCTAGGTAACGGATCGTTGTTAAAAACTCGAAATAAAGACAAAGATGAAATAAAATTTATGGAATTTGATTTAAAGAAACTAAAAGGCGCAAATGTTTGATTAATTTTTTTTTTTTCGATTATAGTCGTTTTACCTTCTTTATGGCATTCGCGACTTTATCAACGTTGCAGTTGGCGGATCGTTATTGAAAAACTTATCCGGTACAACTGTGTTCGATGTTTACTCTTGGGCTCGAACTCGCGGACATCAGCTCAGGAGACAACAGACTTGCCAACTGTGCTATATCACAAGCCCAATGTTTGATTAAGAATATGTAGTTTGTTTGCTTTCTCGTTAAGTGTTGGCGGAAATTCTGTGCAGGCAGATTTTATGACGAGTGTCGTAAATCAATGTATTTTTAGTTATTTATGAAATCATAATAAATTAGTCATTTATTACGAATTCTTGACCTTAAAGTTTATGATACTAATAACATTCCCTTTTCATTCTTTCTTTTTTTTAAACTTTGCGCTGAATCGATAGGAATATTACAATCACGATGTTTAAGAGTATCAGCAGCGGTTAGGTGTCAAAGCTATAATAACACTCAATTTTGACACTTGCTCCTCGGTATTGAAAAAGCAAGCTTTAGGGATGAGATGAAGAATAGCCAAGCCATGAGCCATATTTGAATACCGACCAACTCCTGATTTGACAGATGCTAACAAAAGGAAATAGCATCAAAAACAACAACACCTATCGGAGCGTCACCAGTGGCGAAAATGGAAACCAGTTTAGCACTTACCGATGCGCAAATGTACTGCTAAAGCTAGAAAAGGGACCTAGAATGTGTCCGGGGTTAACACCTGGGATAGCACTTATCGCTGCCGATGCTTTAAGGGTTTAGACAACGTTTTAAGAATTGTAAGAATATGCGCTGTTAATAATTCATATTTATTCAAATAGTTATCATTTTACTTCCGCCTTTTCTATATGCTACGCCACACTTTTTACGATTGTCAATTGAAAAATCAGGACACCTGGCATCTCTGATCAAAGCTCCGAAAAAATTCACAGTGTACTCGCTAACTTTCAGCTACTCAGTTCAGAGTGACGATTACTCAGTTGTCGCCAAAACCGCACCTACTCAGTTCTGACTAAACGGCTTTTACTCAGAACTGACTAACAGCCCTTTTCGCGACATCTGAGTCATGCTTACTCAGAAAGCGCGAATGATTCTGAAGCGGTTTTTGGCCGCTTTTTTCATTCTAGAATAATTAAAACCTGTATTATTATTCAGGCAAATGATGGATTTGTCGATTCGATTAATAACAAAAGTCGAAATATATTCATACACCTTTATTAAAAAAAACAATATTTATATGAACATTTTGGCTTCAGTTTTCACCTGTCGGGTTTCGTCTCCCGGATTAGGACCGATTATACCGTACTGGATTAAGATATGGCAAATGACCGCCTGGGTAGATGATTTTTGGTCATTCCTGCAGGGCTTTTCCATGAACTTTTCCGAGGACATTAATTTTCATCACTTCGGTGGATGTTTTCTTTTGGACTTCAGCTCTGAATATGAAGAAAATCGTATTGATATCTAGAAATAACGTTTAAAATGCATATTTACCATGTAAATTTTCCAGTTTATGTTGCATAAAAACAAACGAAGTCCGACTGCTTCGCACAAACTGATCAACATTTACTCAGTTGTCGCCTTCAAGCACTCGAGTTCTCTGAGTGGCGAATTTCCTGCCGTCTGAGTAATCTTTCCGCTGATTTCTGAGTTCATTAAGATCAGCCGTCGGCTGCTTCATACATGTGGCGACGTCTGAGTAAAAGGTAGCCGTGCTCTGAGTATTTCAATTTTAGCGAGTAATAGTTCCATTTCTGTCGCCAGATAGCGCTATTCGTGTCTCCCGATTTCTCGTTAAGTGGTGTATATCGGTTCTAGTATATCTGGGTACATGGTGCTAAATTTATTCAAGAATCAAATAAACAATGACATAAAAGAAACCAATGAAATTTAAGTTTTGAGTTTTGGCCAGGTTTTTGGGTGAAATACTCCTGTGTGCGCTGGTTGATTTAGGCTAAGGTTGCCAGAATTTTTATAAATTCGGGCAATTTTATCTAAAAATTGGCAAAATCTAGGCTTAATGTTCGAATAGTTTCAAAATTGTCGAACAAACATCCGGGCTTAGGAATTGCTCAACAAAATCAAGAATAAAACATGAAAAACCAATTTTTTTTCATCAAAATTTATCATCCGATTCAAAATTGTTTTAAAGGGTTCATTTTAAACCTATCATAATTATTTTATAAAACTTGCTCAAAACTTGGTTGGTTTAGGACGCTTAAAAAAAGGCTTACAACAAAATTTTTTTTTATTCATTTGGCAAATACGGTGAATAATTCCTAGCATTCGGGCTTTTGCATTTAAGTTAAGGTTGCCAGAAATTTTTCAGCACGTATCCAGGCTGGACAAACCGGGCAATTTTTATATAAAAACCTGGCAAAATCCGGACATTCGATTTCAAATTGACGACCATAAATCCGGCAGTATCTGGGCAAATTTTGCCAAAACTCAGAAATTGTTCAACAAACATCAAGAAAAAAAAATTAAAAAAATCTAAACTTATCGATAGATTTTGAACCGTATTGTAGGCTTTCAAAAACCTCTCATAATTATTTTTATTAAATTTGCTCAAAAAAATTCGTTTTGGAGAAGTTTGTTGTTTTTTTTGTTTAATTTGGAAAATAAAGTTAATAAATTCAGGAGACCATGTCGGGCTGGACATTTTCCAAAATTTGTCTTAAATTTCCGAGCAAACCCGGATAAAACCTAGCAATCTGGTAAGCTTAGTTCGGGGGAAAACTCTGTATTTCGTTCTATTTGCCCATTGATTATTCACATCGGAATGTTATACGAATGATTAAGCATAACAGAAACATAGAATTATTGTAACGAAAATAAGAAAAATCTAAAATTGGGAGCCCCACGATTATGAAAAAAAAAATGTAAATTTTAACGCTAAACAAACTGGCGCCATAAAAATCGTTAAAATTTGAGGTCGTTTTGAGATAATCATAATTTAAGTTTAAAAATACAAATATATCGAATCTGGCAGAACTGTACACAAAACTGAACAACCGCATTCGATTGCTAATAATTTAATCATCAAAACAAGGGTCTTACCTCATCTGTAACTTTTACGGTTTCTGAGGTATTTACAAAAAAATTGCTGTTATCGAAAAAAGGCAAACTTTTTAAGAATGAGGAGGTTCCAATTCAGAGGAGGGATGGTCCGAATGACTCAAAACATAGGTTTTTTTTTATTTACATCACAATTATTCATCCTACTGATTTGGGCCAAGTCGGAGAAGGTCGCTGCAGTATTGCGGTTACTTGGTATGGAATGACCAGTATGTACAACTTTAGATTCAGTCAGAAGTTAGTTTTTGAACAATTAGTTCAGAACTTCATGAATGTGATTCATTTTTCTAAATAGAAACAAGTAAATATACAGATATATAACGATTCGAATTTTTAAGGACAATTTATTTGAAGATTCTTATGAAAAACATCTCCGTTGTGATCACTTTTAAAGTTTTTAATTCACTGTTCGATATGGTAAATTCGACTGAGTCGATTTGGGGTCATTTTTCATCTTCTCAAACCCATGATTTTTTCTCCGTGATAGAGGATAGGCTGGCGCTAGTCTGGTTTTCGTATGCCAGCCGTACTCTGCCCATATTTGATAAACGGTCTAATATGCCTTTTTTTGAAAATGGAGAAAATTGTGCCATTTGATAGCTTATACTCTACATAATATCCCCACTTCATTCATTTTTCAAAAAATCTATAAATGGAGGCACACAACCCTAAAGAAATTTTGTCTATTGTGCAATATATTTGATAAATTGTCTAATGTGCATGATGTGTTGAATCATCCTTCGCAGCAACCGGTGTCTTTGTAAAGAAAGTTTTCCTAATCCCTTCTTGTTGTGATTTTGTGGCTTGGTGGTCATGGGCGTGAGCAATCGCAGCAATATTTGAAAACGTATGCATATTAGGCAAATTCAGAGCTATTTGTCAACTTTTGTTCACGTTATATTTGATAAAATGGCTACTGAGATTGAAATTATTTTTTTTTCATAAATTCTTTATCTAAATTTGCAATTTAACTCAACCGCCTATGTCCTACACCTACAATGATTGTTATAAACATTAATCTACTTTATTTCGAGTATTATAGTGCAAAAAAATTGTTAAATCATTTATTTTGCGTTTTTCTCGCATTGGTGTTTATGGCAAATTAGACCGTTTATCATATATGGGCAGTACTGGGTTCGATTCCGGGTATCGGAAAGAAAATTTTTAGGTTCGAATCCTATCAGTGGCCGACAAGTAAGATGTGTTTCCTCATATAACTGACTATAAAATAAGAATGTTCAACCAGTTGGCAGCTGCCCAGGTATATACACGGATGCCGGAATACCTGTAAATAAACTAGCTCACCTGATTGACTCGTTCTTTCAAAATAAACCTACATCAACACAATACATTCATCGATAACAATTCAAACGAAGCCATGGGGTCTGGGTACAGTGTACGCGATGCATTGGAGATTTGTCGAACTTATTGATCTAAAGAATGTATGTGAGCACATACTCAGGCAGAAACTGCGGTGAATTCGTGCACCCATGGTGGATAACCAACATACACGCATACATACATGATTTTTTACAGAGATTTCAAGAAACGTTCACGTGAGAAAATTTGAATTTTTTGGTTTGTATGGCAACATTGAATATTTCGTACTGAAAAATTATAGAACCGACCGAACTAACGGATTGTGTGAATTTGAATATATTCTGAAAAAAAAAAATTTTCGCTGAACAACTTTTTCGAAGACCATAATTTCGTACTTATTATGCAAAAAGTTGTTGGCTGTTTAACAAGGGTATGGCTATTAACATTGAAAAACAATAAATAAAATTGACATCACTGCATGTGCTTCGCAAAGCATTCCATGAAAAGAAGTCATGCAACATCTCGCTCGACATCCAGCAGTGATGTCAATTGATTTTTTTGTTCTTCAATCTTCTATTTAACACCTTATATGTATGCACGGTATAAATATATATTATATTGTACACCGTGTATGTATGTATGTATGTTGGTAATCCACCATGGGTGCACGGATCCACCGCAGTTTCTGCCAAAGTATGTGCTCACATGCATTCTTCAGATTATTCAGTTTGACAAATTTCTAATGCAGCGAATGTATTGTGTTGATGGTATATTTTGGAACGCCGAGTCAATCAGGTGGGCTAGTTTACTTACAGATGTTCCGGCATCCGTGTATATACCTGGCCAGCTGGACCTGATTGAACATTCTTATTATATAGTCAGTTATATGAGTAAACACATCTTACCTATCGGCCACTTATGGGATTCGAACCCAAAAGTTTTCATGCCGATCCCGGGAATCGAACCCAGTACGCCTTGCATACCAAAACCAGACTAGCGCCAGCCTATCCGCAAGACCATACCGGCGCTTCCCTATTCAACACCTTATAATTTATTTATCTAGTAAGATACGATGTTTAGGTCTTCGACAAAGTTGTTGAGCGGAAAACTTCCTTAAGAGAATTTATAAAAAAAATCCATTAGCAGGCTCGATTTCACAGAAGAAACAAAAATGATGTTGATTTTTCTTTACAAAATATTCCATTTTTCCATACAAACCTTAAAGTTCAAATCTGATATATAAAAATGGAGGCGTTTTCTTTGTAACAACATCACGTATGAATGGTCGGTCAGAATGAAGTGAAATTTGGTATCCGAGGGGTTTTGGGTCAGAGATTGTTTGTATAATAGTTTCAAGAATCTCACTTTTTATGGAAGGTGGTCCCAATACAAATTCAACTTTATTTGTTACGATTTCCATTAGAATCGGTTCGCGAGCACGATGAAGTTAAGGACGTGAAGATGAAATCAAACATTTATTACGATTACATAAGAAGGTAAAACGAAGTTTACTGGGTCAGCTAGTTTACTCATAAAAACGTTACCAATTTTTATTTTTAAAGCATGGGTGGATTTTGTACCACAATGAAACTTTTCAAACTCCAGTGTTTTGGTAATGGTATTGAGAATTGAAAACCAGTAAACTATTATTAAAAAAAAAGTTCAATGTATCAATACATATTCAAACAATATCTGATTCAAACATTTCTAGATGTAGTTTCAAGAAGGGCACTGCAATATGGCTCCATCAGCGAGTTCATTTACCGGGGGAGGGGTTAAGCTTTCTTGTAATCCTTCAATGAACTACGGGATCACAGTTTCGATTACCAGAAACCTTACCGTGAAACGCTGGCTCGAACCACGACGACGACGACACGTGAAGAAATGAAAAATCAACTTCCAACTAGTTACTTGACTAGACCATGTGTGCATGCGGCCATTTAATCCGATTACTTAGCGACGTGTTGTTGTTGGACTACGTAAATGGAACTTATCCGGGTGGCTTTCGGTGTAAACCTCCCGCACGTCATGTGGATGGGACAGGATTGAACCCGAATTATAAAGGTCGAATTGAAGGGAATCAGTTTTCAGGAAGGCGTATGAGGGTTTCGTTAATAGGTCTATTGATTTTTCCATGCTGAATCATAGAAGAAAATCTTACACCATTTCCGAAGTATGTCCTTATTCATCCATTTTCCACTGCGTGGGATTTCTTCTTTCTATCAATGGTGCAGTAAATCAACCCATGCGATAATATTCGAAAAAGAAAACCTGGTAGCATTACACCTTCCTAAATGGATTAGGGAAGGATAAGAAATGTACCGTTTTGTGACAGAAATGTTTTGGGAAACGACATCGTGTTTTTTTTAAAGAAAAAAATCAATTTTTCTAAATGAAGAAAAATAATTTTTCTTGTAAAAAGAAAACTCTCCATTTTTTCCGCCAATATCAATAAAAGATTTTGCTGAGTTTTCAGTAAAAAATTTCTGTCTAGGTTTAATTACCCATATTTTCAATTCAACCCGTCTCGATTAGCTTCAAGAATGCATTTGCTCGTTGCATTCAAGGAAAATTTTTGCAATGAACAAAACGGAGGAAATTTTTGTTTTCCTCTTCAAGCGACTCAAAAACCGTTTTCAAGCGGTGTAGAATTTCCGACCAGTCATTCGGTGGATGATCTTTTTGTTTTGTTACAGAATGTTTCTCGTAGCAGTTTTTTTTCGGTTCGTTTTCTTCAATTGTTTGCTTCTCACATTTCTTGGCCCTTTGTGTTTTCGTTCATAAACAACATGTACGCTCTTGGCTGGAAAAACACTTTTCTCCCTTTTTTTTTCATCAGAGAACATTTTGTTCGGCTTGTTTTTCCTCTAACACATTCCTGGTGATGCGCCACACTTCTTTTGGCACTTGGAGCAAACATCAGTAGTTAGTCAGGCGCGTTGTATGGCTTTTAATTTTTGAATCCCCCTTAGAACAATCTGAACAGCCAGACGTCTTTTAAGAACGTTTTTTTTTGGGTTCCGGTGGACATCTTGACGGTTTGAACGCAGCACAACGGGTGTGCGGACAATCAGAGAGAGGAAAATTAAAACTAATGAGAGCTGTTAAATGTCGGCATCCGGAGGTTTTCTCGTCAATGTTTTTTTTTTACTTTTTACTTCTCTCCTTCCAAACGAGTGGCGTTATGTGACCTGTTAATTGTCAGTCTTTAGAATTCTGAAGTGTGCGATATGTTTCAGGGAATTCCATGCCCTGTCGACAAGTGGCAAAGAATGTTTTGGGCTTTCATGGGCATTAGAATTGATATAAAATTAATATAAAATTGATATAAAATTGATTATGCACTCTGAAAATTTGAGTCTTCAAGAAGGGTTCCAGATCTGCGATAAGGCTAATCAATTAAAAATTTTGGTTCTCAGATCATTCAAAATCGTAAAAAAGTTTTTTTTAAATCGTGTTAATCTTTGAAAATTTTTTTTGCATGGCGACCGTCAAAAATTTGTATCCAAATTCAGTTTTTTTCATGAGCTACACTATGTACATAAATCTCCCAAAAATAAATAGACAAGTTGATCTCTCATCGTTTCAACTTATTTGTAAAAAAAGTAATTGATAAGGTAGCTCAGATCACCTCTGAGCGACCAGATTTATCAATCGCGTCACACGCAATCAGATGAATTCATTACCCATTTCTGTGAAATGCACTGAAACAATCTCAACCTTCTGGACCACACAAGCATGCATCCCGAATCAGCTCAAGTGTTTCGCGCAAGACTTTCGTTCAAAGAAACGATCATGTTATAAGATGATTTACTGCTCAAGAGTGGCGAACGCGGCTTGTGAGCCATTGATGTGCACTTTTTTTTTATTACCCTTCTCCTATTACTCCTCACTGAATAACTGACTCAACCCAGCTCACGCATCAAAACTGCATCGTTTAATCATTTACGAATGCAAAGGAAAATAATCTGACGGATATTTTCCGCCTTATTAAAATCTAATCGCTGCTCTCGGTTCGGTACTTTGGTATTTAATATGTTGCTTTGGGCTGGCTGGGAGACTGGTTCGGGATCTTCAAAGCGAAATGCTGATGTCTCGGGATCTTGGTACCAATTTGTAATCGACCAGGAAGTTTGTTTGATGGCTACTGACATTTTGTGTTTGAATGTCATATGGACAAATTTGGATTTCAATTCAATTTGTCAAAATTGTCAAAATTGTCAAAATTGTCAAAATTGTCAAAATTGTCAAAATTGTCAAAATTGTCAAAATTGTCAAAATTGTCAAAATTGTCAAAATTGTCAAAATTGTCAAAATTGTCAAAATTGTCAAAATTGTCAAAATTGTCAAAATTGTCAAAATTGTCAAAATTGTCAAAATTGTCAAAATTGTCAAAATTGTCAAAATTGTCAAAATTGTCAAAATTGTCAAAATTGTCAAAATTGTCAAAATTGTCAAAATTGTCAAAATTGTCAAAATTGTCAAAATTGTCAAAATTGTCAAAATTGTCAAAATTGTCAAAATTGTCAAAATTGTCAAAATTGTCAAAATTGTCAAAATTGTCAAAATTGTCAAAATTGTCAAAATTGTCAAAATTGTCAAAATTGTCAAAATTGTCAAAATTGTCAAAATTGTCAAAATTGTCAAAATTGTCAAAATTGTCAAAATTGTCAAAATTGTCAAAATTGTCAAAATTGTCAAAATTGTCAAAATTGTCAAAATTGTCAAAATTGTCAAAATTGTCAAAATTGTCAAAATTGTCAAAATTGTCAAAATTGTCAAAATTGTCAAAATTGTCAAAATTGTCAAAATTGTCAAAATTGTCAAAATTGTCAAAATTGTCAAAATTGTCAAAGTTGTCAAAATTGTCAAAATTGTCAAAATTGTCAAAATTGTCAAAATTGTCAAAATTGTCAAAATTGTCAAAATTGTCAAAATTGTCAAAATTGTCAAAATTGTCAAAATTGTCAAAATTGTCAAAATTGTCAAAATTGTCAAAATTGTCAAAATTGTCAAAATTGTCAAAATTGTCAAAATTGTCAAAATTGTCAAAATTGTCAAAATTGTCAAAATTGTCAAAATTGTCAAAATTGTCAAAATTGTCAAAATTGTCAAAATTGTCAAAATTGTCAAAATTGTCAAAATTGTCAAAATTGTCAAAATTGTCAAAATTGTCAAAATTGTCAAAATTGTCAAAATTGTCAAAATTGTCAAAATTGTCAAAATTGTCAAAATTGTCAAAATTGTCAAAATTGTCAAAATTGTCAAAATTGTCAAAATTGTCAAAATTGTCAAAATTGTCAAAATTGTCAAAATTGTCAAAATTGTCAAAATTGTCAAAATTGTCAAAATTGTCAAAATTGTCAAAATTGTCAAAATTGTCAAAATTGTCAAAATTGTCAAAATTGTCAAAATTGTCAAAATTGTCAAAATTGTCAAAATTGTCAAAATTGTCAAAATTGTCAAAATTGTCAAAATTGTCAAAATTGTCAAAATTGTCAAAATTGTCAAAATTGTCAAAATTGTCAAAATTGTCAAAATTGTCAAAATTGTCAAAATTGTCAAAATTGTCAAAATTGTCAAAATTGTCAAAATTGTCAAAATTGTCAAAATTGTCAAAATTGTCAAAATTGTCAAAATTGTCAAAATTGTCAAAATTGTCAAAATTGTCAAAATTGTCAAAATTGTCAAAATTGTCAAAATTGTCAAAATTGTCAAAATTGTCAAAATTGTCAAAATTGTCAAAATTGTCAAAATTGTCAAAATTGTCAAAATTGTCAAAATTGTCAAAATTGTCGAAATTGTCAAAATTGTCAAAATTGTCAAAATTGTTAAAATTGTCAAAATTGTCAAAATTGTCAAAATTGTCAAAATTGTCAAAATTGTCAAAATTGTCAAAATTGTCAAAATTGTCAAAATTGTCAAAATTGTCAAAATTGTCAAAATTGTCAAAATTGTCAAAATTGTCAAAATTGTCAAAATTGTCAAAATTGTCAAAATTGTCAAAATTGTCAAAATTGTCAAAATTGTCAAAATTGTCAAAATTGTCAAAATTGTCAAAATTGTCAAAATTGTCAAAATTGTCAAAATTGTCAAAATTGTCAAAATTGTCAAAATTGTCAAAATTGTCAAAATTGTCAAAATTGTCAAAATTGTCAAAATTGTCAAAATTGTCAAAATTGTCAAAATTGTCAAAATTGTCAAAATTGTCAAAATTGTCAAAATTGTCAAAATTGTCAAAATTGTCAAAATTGTCAAAATTGTCAAAATTGTCAAAATTGTCAAAATTGTCAAAATTGTCAAAATTGTCAAAATTGTCAAAATTGTTAAATTGTTAACATTGTCAAAATTGTCAAAATTGTCAAATTGTCAAATTGTCAAAATTGTCAAAATTGTCAAAATTGTCAAAATTGTCAAAATTGTCAAAATTGTCAAAATTGTCAAAATTGTCAAAATTGTCAAAATGGTCAAAATTGTGAAAATTGTCAAAATTGTCAAAATTGTCAAAATTGTCAAAAGTGTCAAAATTGTCAAAATGGTCAAAATTGTCAAAATTGACAAAATTGTCAAAATTGTCAAAATTGTCAAAATTGTCGAAATTGTCGAAATTGTCGAAATTGTAAAAATTGTCAAAATTGTCTAAATTGTCAAAATTGTCAAAATTGTCAAAATTGTCAAAATTGTCAAAATTGTCAAAATTGTCAAAATTGTCAAAATTGTCAAAATTGTCAAAATTGTCAAAATTGTCAAAATTGTCAAAATTGTCAAAATTGTCAAAATTGTCAAAATTGTCAAAATTGTCAAACTTGTCAAAATTGTCAAAATTGTCAAAATTGTCAAAATTGACAAAATTGTCAAAATTGTCAAAATTTTTAAAAATTGTCAAAATTGCCAAAATTGCCGAAATTCGACTCATTTTTTCCAATCTTTTCAATATGTTTTAAATTTCTCAATAAGAATTCAAATCTCAAATTTTTCCTGAATGCTTCTGTATTTTATTTGTGATTTTTGATATTTTTGTTGAAGATGTGATAACGTTCTGTTTCCTTCGTGTTATAAGTCCGTTCATTTCAACACCTTGCTCCAGTGTCAGAATTTGATAAGTACACTATCTGTCTGACACTTCAAATGATGGGCACTTACATAGTTTTTCTTCGAATCCATTCTTGGCTTCCAGGCGACTTTCTTCAATCACCTAAAATTGCTCCGATAACCCTTGTTGACATCATGAATGGTCACTCAAAAAATAGCAAAGAAAAAATGTTAGAAATTCCATTCACAGTTGCTAATGCGGTTTGGACGCGGTTAATCACTTTCCTCTGTTGAATCATTTCATTTTCATTTGAATTCATTAGTGGATTTTTTTTAGTTTGATTACGGCATCTAAAATGTTGCAGTTCTTAGAATGTCACAATGTAATGACTAATATGAAACTAAAAAAGCTGTTTCAATTCTTGTCTTATCAGTTGACCCTCCCTCATCATTTTGACACTATTAGTTGGTTATTTTGGAAACTGTAGGGATTTTAAGTCATTGCGCTTAATTAGTGGAGGTTAAAAGTTGAAGGCACATTCTGTCATACTCATAAATTACCAAGCAATTTATGGCCTTTCTACTGTATTTAATTGGGAAGCGACTGTTTTACGAGTGGAAATTACGAAACGAAAAAACCACTCTTCAGTGTCAATTTCAACGCTGATGCACAATCATTTGAGTACCCCGTACTTGCAACCAACAAAGTTCATTTGTTTGATAAACATTCTGGTATTGATACATCCAAATGAGTTAGCCGAGGGAAACGACAACATCTTCAATCTTCGTGCTTCGAGTCGGGCAACCTCTGAAAAGCATGAGTTTCAGTTCCAGTTTGACAACTTAACCTCTAATCCTGTCAATAGAGAGATTCGATATGGCTTGGGCACAAACGATCAGGCAAAATGAGTAGAAGACAAACTGCATGTCTTCGACTGGTCTGCAAATACCAAGAAATAGGTACATTGGTAAGCCGAAAACGGCAAACATTTAATCCAGTTTGAGCAAGCGGCTTACCTCCATCTTAGCTAAGAGTTAAGACTAATACCATCATGTCTTAGAGTGTTCAGTTCCTTCTTGCGTTTGCGTTTGCGCTAAAGTTCAACTAAGCAAATCCAACAGCATGCTTATGCACTGAACTGTTTCTGGACAGTTGGTTCAAATTTATCAATAAAATGGGCAAAACTAGATCATACAAACATTGGGGCGTTCCCAATTTTAACCTATTAGAACCATAATTAATCCTACCGTGAGAAACTCCGAGACTGAAACTCGCTGCCCCAAACGCAACGAAAACCGGGTTAATGAGAGGATTTACTTGATGACATGCAGATTAGATCGCGACAGAGTTATGGGACGATGGCGATGGCGTCAGTTCTAGAGCTCAAGCCGGGATTGCTTCCTACTACACAGGCGCCCCATAATTATTACCGATGATTCACAGCCAATGGGTAATGTGTCATGTAGTAAGTCATTTCCCATAAATTGTCTGGACCAACCCGATCACTGAGGTGACTTAGATTCAGTAGACGTTAGAATAAATTTCCAATGAAACGGAAAGCAAATATTTGAATCGATTCCAACATTTGAGTAAAAAAATTTAAAAGTTGAAAGTCATTACAAGAAACAGTCATGTCATAACAGTTTTGATCAGTTTGGAGTGAAGTTAGTCCAAAGCCTATCTGTCTTGTCTGTCTTGTCTGTCTTGTCTGTCTTGTCTGTCTTGTCTGTCTTGTCTGTCTTGTCTGTCTTGTCTGTCTTGTCTGTCTTGTCTGTCTTGTCTGTCTTGTCTGTCTTGTCTGTCTTGTCTGTCTTGTCTGTCTTGTCTGTCTTGTCTGTCTTGTCTGTCTTGTCTGTCTTGTCTGTCTTGTCTGTCTTGTCTGTCTTGTCTGTCTTGTCTGTCTTGTCTGTCTTGTCTGTCTTGTCTGTCTTGTCTGTCTTGTCTGTCTTGTCTGTCTTGTCTGTCTTGTCTGTCTTGTCTGTCTTGTCTGTCTTGTCTGTCTTGTCTGTCTTGTCTGTCTTGTCTGTCTTGTCTGTCTTGTCTGTCTTGTCTGTCTTGTCTGTCTTGTCTGTCTTGTCTGTCTTGTCTGTCTTGTCTGTCTTGTCTGTCTTGTCTGTCTTGTCTGTCTTGTCTGTCTTGTCTGTCTTGTCTGTCTTGTCTGTCTTGTCTGTCTTGTCTGTCTTGTCTGTCTTGTCTGTCTTGTCTGTCTTGTCTGTCTTGTCTGTCTTGTCTGTCTTGTCTGTCTTGTCTGTCTTGTCTGTCTTGTCTGTCTTGTCTGTCTTGTCTGTCTTGTCTGTCTTGTCTGTCTTGTCTGTCTTGTCTGTCTTGTCTGTCTTGTCTGTCTTGTCTGTCTTGTCTGTCTTGTCTGTCTTGTCTGTCTTGTCTGTCTTGTCTGTCTTGTCTGTCTTGTCTGTCTTGTCTGTCTTGTCTGTCTTGTCTGTCTTGTCTGTCTTGTCTGTCTTGTCTGTCTTGTCTGTCTTGTCTGTCTTGTCTGTCTTGTCTGTCTTGTCTGTCTTGTCTGTCTTGTCTGTCTTGTCTGTCTTGTCTGTCTTGTCTGTCTTGTCTGTCTTGTCTGTCTTGTCTGTCTTGTCTGTCTTGTCTGTCTTGTCTGTCTTGTCTGTCTTGTCTGTCTTGTCTGTCTTGTCTGTCTTGTCTGTCTTGTCTGTCATTTAAGTCATTTATGTCATTTATGTCATTTATGTCATTTATGTCATTTATGTCATTTATGTCATTTATGTCATTTATGTCATTTTTGTCATTTTTGTCATTTTTGTCATTTTTGTCATTTTTGTCATTTTTGTCATTTTTGTCATTTTTGTCATTTTTGTCATTTTTGTCATTTTTGTCATTTTTGTCATTTTTGTCATTTTTGTCATTTTTGTCATTTTTGTCATTTTTGTCATTTTTGTCATTTTTGTCATTTTTGTCATTTTTGTCATTTTTGTCATTTTTGTCATTTTTGTCATTTTTGTCATTTTTGTCATTTTTGTCATTTTTGTCATTTTTGTCATTTATGTCATTTTTGTCATTTTTGTCATTTTTGCCATTTTTGTCATTTTTGTCATTTTTGTCATTTTTGTCATTTTTGTCATTTTTGTCATTTTTGTCATTTTTGTCATTTTTGTCATTTTTGTCATTTTTGTCATTTTTGTCATTTTTGTCATTTTTGTCATTTTTGTCATTTTTGTCATTTTTGTCATTTTTGTCATTGTTGTCATTTTTGTCATTTTTGTCATTTTTGTCATTTTTGTCATTTTTGTCATTTATGTCATTTATGTCATTTATGTCATTTATGTCATTTATGTCATTTATGTCATTTATGTCATTTATGTCATTTATGTCATTTATGTCATTTATGTCATTTATGTCATTTATGTCATTTATGTCATTTATGTCATTTATGTCATTTATGTCATTTATGTCATTTATGTCATTAATGTCATTTTTGTCATTTTTGTCGTTTTTGTCATTTTTGTCATTTTTGTCATTTTTGTCATTTTTGTCATTTTTGTCATTTTTGTCATTTTTGTCATTTTTGTCATTTTTGTCATTTTTGTCATTTTTGTCATTTTTGTCATTTTTGTCATTTTTGTCATTTTTGTCATTTTTGTCATTTTTGTCATTTTTGTCATTTTTGTCATTTTTGTCATTTTTGTCATTTTTGTCATTTTTGTCATTTTTGTCATTTTTGTCATTTTTGTCATTTTTGTCATTTTTGTCATTTTTGTCATTTTTGTCATTTTTGTCATTTTTGTCATTTTTGTCATTTTTGTCATTTTTGTCATTTTTGTCATTTTTGTCATTTTTGTCAATTTTGTCATTTTTGTCATTTTTGTCATTTTTGTCATTTTTGTCATTTTTGTCATTTTTGTCATTTTTGTCATTTTTGTCATTTTTGTCATTTTTGTCATTTTTGTCATTTTTGTCATTTTTGTCATTTTTGTCATTTTTGTCATTTTTGTCATTTTTGTCATTTTTGTCATTTTTGTCATTTTTGTCATTTTTGTCATTTTTGTCATTTTTGTCATTTTTGTCATTTTTGTCATTTTTGTCATTTTTGTCATTTTTGTCATTTTTGTCATTTTTGTCATTTTTGTCATTTTTGTCATTTTTGTCATTTTTGTCATTTTTGTCATTTTTGTCATTTTTGTCATTTTTGTCATTTTTGTCATTTTTGTCATTTTTGTCATTTTTGTCATTTTTGTCATTTTTGTCATTTTTGTCATTTTTGTCATTTTTGTCATTTTTGTCATTTTTGTCATTTTTGTCATTTTTGTCATTTTTGTCATTTTTGTCATTTTTGTCATTTTTGTCATTTTTGTCATTTTTGTCATTTTTGTCATTTTTGTCATTTTTGTCATTTTTGTCATTTTTGTCATTTTTGTCATTTTTGTCATTTTTGTCATTTTTGTCATTTTTGTCATTTTTGTCATTTTTGTCATTTTTGTCATTTTTGTCATTTTTGTCATTTTTGTCATTTTTGTCATTTTTGTCATTTTTGTCATTTTTGTCATTTTTGTCATTTTTGTCATTTTTGTCATTTTTGTCATTTTTGTCATTTTTGTCATTTTTGTCATTTTTGTCATTTTTGTCATTTTTGTCATTTTTGTCATTTTTGTCATTTTGTCATTTTTGTCATTTTTGTCATTTTTGTCATTTTTGTCATTTTTGTCATTTTTGTCATTTTTGTCATTTTTGTCATTTTTGTCATTTTTGTCATTTTTGTCATTTTTGTCATTTTTGTCATTTTTGTCATTTTTGTCATTTTTGTCATTTTTGTCATTTTGTCATTTTTGTCATTTTGTCATTTTGTCATTTTTGTCATTTTTGTCATTTTTGTCATTTTGTCATTTTTGTCATTTTTGTCATTTTGTCATTTTGTCATTTTTGTCATTTTTGTCATTTTTGTCATTTTTGTCATTTTTGTCATTTTTGTCATTTTTGTCATTTTTGTCATTTTTGTCATTTTTGTCATTTTTGTCATTTTGTCATTTTGTCATTTTTGTCATTTTTGTCATTTTTGTCATTTTTGTCATTTTTGTCATTTTGTCATTTTTGTCATTTTTGTCATTTTTGTCATTTTTGTCATTTTTGTCATTTTTGTCATTTTTGTCATTTTTGTCATTTTTGTCATTTTGTCATTTTGTCATTTTTGTCATTTTTGTCATTTTTGTCATTTTTGTCATTTTTGTCATTTTTGTCATTTTTGTCATTTTTTGTCATTTTTGTCATTTTTGTCATTTTTGTCATTTTTGTCATTTTTGTCATTTTTGTCATTTTTGTCATTTTTGTCATTTTTGTCATTTTTGTCATTTTTGTCATTTTTGTCATTTTTGTCATTTTTGTCATTTTGTCATTTTTGTCATTTTTGTCATTTTTGTCATTTTTGTCATTTTTGTCATTTTTGTCATTTTTGTCATTTTTGTCATTTTTGTCATTTTTGTCATTTTTGTCATTTTTGTCATTTTGTCATTTTGTCATTTTTGTCATTTTTGTCATTTTTGTCATTTTGTCATTTTTGTCATTTTGTCATTTTTGTCATTTTTGTCATTTTTGTCATTTTTGTCATTTTTGTCATTTTTGTCATTTTTGTCATTTTTGTCATTTTTGTCATTTTTGTCATTTTTGTCATTTTTGTCATTTTTGTCATTTTGTCATTTTGTCATTTTTGTCATTTTGTCATTTTTGTCATTTTTGTCATTTTTGTCATTTTTGTCATTTTTGTCATTTTTGTCATTTTTGTCATTTTTGTCATTTTTGTCATTTTTGTCATTTTGTCATTTTTGTCATTTTTGTCATTTTTGTCATTTTTGTCATTTTTGTCATTTTTGTCATTTTTGTCATTTTTGTCATTTTTGTCATTTTTGTCATTTTTGTCATTTTTGTCATTTTTGTCATTTTTGTCATTTTTGTCATTTTTGTCATTTTTGTCATTTTTGTCATTTTGTCATTTTTGTCATTTTTGTCATTTTTGTCATTTTTGTCATTTTTGTCATTTTTGTCATTTTTGTCATTTTTGTCATTTTTGTCATTTTTGTCATTTTTGTCATTTTTGTCATTTTTGTCATTTTTGTCATTTTTGTCATTTTTGTCATTTTTGTCATTTTTGTCATTTTTGTCATTTTGTCATTTTTGTCATTTTTGTCATTTTTGTCATTTTTGTCATTTTTGTCATTTTTGTCATTTTTGTCATTTTTGTCATTTTTGTCATTTTTGTCATTTTTGTCATTTTTGTCATTTTTGTCATTTTTGTCATTTTTGTCATTTTTGTCATTTTTGTCATTTTTGTCATTTTTGTCATTTTTGTCATTTTGTCATTTTTGTCATTTTTGTCATTTTTGTCATTTTTGTCATTTTTGTCATTTTTGTTCATTTTTGTCATTTTTGTCATTTTGTCATTTTTGTCATTTTTGTCATTTTTGTCATTTTTGTCATTTTTGTCATTTTTGTCATTTTTGTCATTTTGTCATTTTTGTCATTTTTGTCATTTTTGTCATTTTTGTCATTTTTGTCATTTTTGTCATTTTTGTCATTTTTGTCATTTTTGTCATTTTTGTCATTTTTGTCATTTTTGTCATTTTTGTCATTTTTGTCATTTTTGTCATTTTTGTCATTTTTGTCATTTTTGTCATTTTTGTCATTTTTGTCATTTTTGTCATTTTTGTCATTTTTGTCATTTTTGTCATTTTTGTCATTTTTGTCATTTTGTCATTTTTGTCATTTTTGTCATTTTTGTCATTTTTGTCATTTTTGTCATTTTTGTCATTTTTGTCATTTTGTCATTTTTGTCATTTTTGTCATTTTTGTCATTTTGTCATTTTTGTCATTTTTGTCATTTTGTCATTTTTGTCATTTTTGTCATTTTTGTCATTTTGTCATTTTTGTCATTTTTGTCATTTTTGTCATTTTTGTCATTTTTGTCATTTTGTTTGTCATTTTTGTCATTTTTGTCATTTTTGTCATTTTTGTCATTTTTGTCATTTTTGTCATTTTTGTCATTTTTGTCATTTTTGTCATTTTTGTCATTTTTGTCATTTTTGTCATTTTTGTCATTTTTGTCATTTTTGTCATTTTTGTCATTTTTGTCATTTTTGTCATTTTTGTCATTTTTGTCATTTTGTCATTTTTGTCATTTTTGTCATTTTTGTCATTTTTGTCATTTTTGTCATTTTTGTCATTTTTGTCATTTTTGTCATTTTGTCATTTTTGTCATTTTTGTCATTTTTGTCATTTTTGTCATTTTTGTCATTTTTGTCATTTTTGTCATTTTTGTCATTTTTGTCATTTTTGTCATTTTTGTCATTTTTGTCATTTTTTGTCATTTTTGTCATTTTTGTCATTTTTGTCATTTTTTGTCATTTTTGTCATTTTGTTTTTGTCATTTTTGTCATTTTTGTCATTTTGTCATTTTTGTCATTTTTGTCATTTTTGTCATTTTTGTCATTTTTGTCATTTTGTCATTTTTGTCATTTTTGTCATTTTTGTCATTTTTGTCATTTTTGTCATTTTTGTCATTTTTGTCATTTTTGTCATTTTTGTCATTTTTGTCATTTTTGTCATTTTTGTCATTTTTGTCATTTTTGTCATTTTTGTCATTTTTGTCATTTTTGTCATTTTTGTCATTTTTGTCATTTTTGTCATTTTTGTCATTTTGTCATTTTTGTCATTTTTGTCATTTTTGTCATTTTTGTCATTTTTGTCATTTTGTATTTTGTCATTTTTGTCATTTTGTCATTTTTGTCATTTTGTCATTTTTGTCATTTTTGTCATTTTTGTCATTTTTGTCATTTTTGTCATTTTTGTCATTTTTGTCATTTTTGTCATTTTTGTCATTTTTGTCATTTTTGTCATTTTTGTCATTTTTGTCATTTTTGTCATTTTGTCATTTTTGTCATTTTTGTCATTTTTGTCATTTTTGTCATTTTTGTCATTTTTGTCATTTTTGTCATTTTTGTCATTTTTGTCATTTTTGTCATTTTTGTCATTTTTGTCATTTTTGTCATTTTTGTCATTTTTGTCATTTTGTCATTTTTGTCATTTTTGTCATTTTTGTCATTTTTGTCATTTTTGTCATTTTTGTCATTTTTGTCATTTTTGTCATTTTTGTCATTTTTGTCATTTTGTCATTTTGTCATTTTTGTCATTTTTGTCATTTTTGTCATTTTTGTCATTTTTGTCATTTTTGTCATTTTGTCATTTTTGTCATTTTTGTCATTTTGTCATTTTTGTCATTTTTGTCATTTTTGTCATTTTTGTCATTTTTGTCATTTTTGTCATTTTTGTCATTTTTGTCATTTTTGTCATTTTTGTCATTTTTGTCATTTTTGTCATTTTTGTCATTTTTGTCATTTTTGTCATTTTTGTCATTTTTGTCATTTTTGTCATTTTTGTCATTTTTGTCATTTTGTCATTTTTGTCATTTTTGTCATTTTTGTCATTTTTGTCATTTTTGTCATTTTTGTCATTTTTGTCATTTTTGTCATTTTTGTCATTTTTGTCATTTTTGTCATTTTTGTCATTTTTGTCATTTTTGTCATTTTTGTCATTTTTGTCATTTTTGTCATTTTTGTCATTTTTGTCATTTTTGTCATTTTTGTCATTTTTGTCATTTTTGTCATTTTTGTCATTTTTGTCATTTTTGTCATTTTTGTCATTTTTGTCATTTTTGTCATTTTTGTCATTTTTGTCATTTTTGTCATTTTTGTCATTTTTGTCATTTTTGTCATTTTTGTCATTTTTGTCATTTTTGTCATTTTTGTCATTTTGTCATTTTTGTCATTTTTGTCATTTTTGTCATTTTTGTCATTTTTGTCATTTTTGTCATTTTTGTCATTTTTGTCATTTTTGTCATTTTTGTCATTTTTGTCATTTTTGTCATTTTTGTCATTTTTGTCATTTTTGTCATTTTTGTCATTTTTGTCATTTTTGTCATTTTTGTCATTTTTGTCATTTTTGTCATTTTTGTCATTTTTGTCATTTTTGTCATTTTTGTCATTTTTGTCATTTTTGTCATTTTTGTCATTTTTGTCATTTTTGTCATTTTTGTCATTTTTGTCATTTTTGTCATTTTTGTCATTTTTGTCATTTTTGTCATTTTTGTCATTTTTGTCATTTTTGTCATTTTTGTCATTTTTGTCATTTTTGTCATTTTTGTCATTTTTGTCATTTTTGTCATTTTTGTCATTTTTGTCATTTTTGTCATTTTTGTCATTTTTGTCATTTTTGTCATTTTTGTCATTTTTGTCATTTTTGTCATTTTTGTCATTTTTGTCATTTTTGTCATTTTTGTCATTTTTGTCATTTTTGTCATTTTTGTCATTTTTGTCATTTTTGTCATTTTTGTCATTTTTGTCATTTTTGTCATTTTTGTCATTTTTGTCATTTTTGTCATTTTTGTCATTTTTGTCATTTTTGTCATTTTTGTCATTTTTGTCATTTTTGTCATTTTTGTCATTTTTGTCATTTTTGTCATTTTTGTCATTTTTGTCATTTTTGTCATTTTTGTCATTTTTGTCATTTTTGTCATTTTTGTCATTTTTGTCATTTTTGTCATTTTTGTCATTTTTGTCATTTTTGTCATTTTTGTCATTTTTGTCATTTTTGTCATTTTTGTCATTTTTGTCATTTTTGTCATTTTTGTCATTTTTGTCATTTTTGTCATTTTTGTCATTTTTGTCATTTTTGTCATTTTTGTCATTTTTGTCATTTTTGTCATTTTTGTCATTTTTGTCATTTTTGTCATTTTTGTCATTTTTGTCATTTTTGTCATTTTTGTCATTTTTGTCATTTTTGTCATTTTTGTCATTTTTGTCATTTTTGTCATTTTTGTCATTTTTGTCATTTTTGTCATTTTTGTCATTTTTGTCATTTTTGTCATTTTTGTCATTTTTGTCATTTTTGTCATTTTTGTCATTTTTGTCATTTTTGTCATTTTTGTCATTTTTGTCATTTTTGTCATTTTTGTCATTTTTGTCATTTTTGTCATTTTTGTCATTTTTGTCATTTTTGTCATTTTTGTCATTTTTGTCATTTTTGTCATTTTTGTCATTTTTGTCATTTTTGTCATTTTTGTCATTTTTGTCATTTTTGTCATTTTTGTCATTTTTGTCATTTTTGTCATTTTTGTCATTTTTGTCATTTTTGTCATTTTTGTCATTTTTGTCATTTTTGTCATTTTTGTCATTTTTGTCATTTTTGTCATTTTTGTCATTTTTGTCATTTTTGTCATTTTTGTCATTTTTGTCATTTTTGTCATTTTTGTCATTTTTGTCATTTTTGTCATTTTTGTCATTTTTGTCATTTTTGTCATTTTTGTCATTTTTGTCATTTTTGTCATTTTTGTCATTTTTGTCATTTTTGTCATTTTTGTCATTTTTGTCATTTTTGTCATTTTTGTCATTTTTGTCATTTTTGTCATTTTTGTCATTTTTGTCATTTTTGTCATTTTTGTCATTTTTGTCATTTTTGTCATTTTTGTCATTTTTGTCATTTTTGTCATTTTTGTCATTTTTGTCATTTTTGTCATTTTTGTCATTTTTGTCATTTTTGTCATTTTTGTCATTTTTGTCATTTTTGTCATTTTTGTCATTTTTGTCATTTTTGTCATTTTTGTCATTTTTGTCATTTTTGTCATTTTTGTCATTTTTGTCATTTTTGTCATTTTTGTCATTTTTGTCATTTTTGTCATTTTTGTCATTTTTGTCATTTTTGTCATTTTTGTCATTTTTGTCATTTTTGTCATTTTTGTCATTTTTGTCATTTTTGTCATTTTTGTCATTTTTGTCATTTTTGTCATTTTTGTCATTTTTGTCATTTTTGTCATTTTTGTCATTTTTGTCATTTTTGTCATTTTTGTCATTTTTGTCATTTTTGTCATTTTTGTCATTTTTGTCATTTTTGTCATTTTTGTCATTTTTGTCATTTTTGTCATTTTTGTCATTTTTGTCATTTTTGTCATTTTTGTCATTTTTGTCATTTTTGTCATTTTTGTCATTTTTGTCATTTTTGTCATTTTTGTCATTTTTGTCATTTTTGTCATTTTTGTCATTTTTGTCATTTTTGTCATTTTTGTCATTTTTGTCATTTTTGTCATTTTTGTCATTTTTGTCATTTTTGTCATTTTTGTCATTTTTGTCATTTTTGTCATTTTTGTCATTTTTGTCATTTTTGTCATTTTTGTCATTTTTGTCATTTTTGTCATTTTTGTCATTTTTGTCATTTTTGTCATTTTTGTCATTTTTGTCATTTTTGTCATTTTTGTCATTTTTGTCATTTTTGTCATTTTTGTCATTTTTGTCATTTTTGTCATTTTTGTCATTTTTGTCATTTTTGTCATTTTTGTCATTTTTGTCATTTTTGTCATTTTTGTCATTTTTGTCATTTTTGTCATTTTTGTCATTTTTGTCATTTTTGTCATTTTTGTCATTTTTGTCATTTTTGTCATTTTTGTCATTTTTGTCATTTTTGTCATTTTTGTCATTTTTGTCATTTTTGTCATTTTTGTCATTTTTGTCATTTTTGTCATTTTTGTCATTTTTGTCATTTTTGTCATTTTTGTCATTTTTGTCATTTTTGTCATTTTTGTCATTTTTGTCATTTTTGTCATTTTTGTCATTTTTGTCATTTTTGTCATTTTTGTCATTTTTGTCATTTTTGTCATTTTTGTCATTTTTGTCATTTTTGTCATTTTTGTCATTTTTGTCATTTTTGTCATTTTTGTCATTTTTGTCATTTTTGTCATTTTTGTCATTTTTGTCATTTTTGTCATTTTTGTCATTTTTGTCATTTTTGTCATTTTTGTCATTTTTGTCATTTTTGTCATTTTTGTCATTTTTGTCATTTTTGTCATTTTTGTCATTTTTGTCATTTTTGTCATTTTTGTCATTTTTGTCATTTTTGTCATTTTTGTCATTTTTGTCATTTTTGTCATTTTTGTCATTTTTGTCATTTTTGTCATTTTTGTCATTTTTGTCATTTTTGTCATTTTTGTCATTTTTGTCATTTTTGTCATTTTTGTCATTTTTGTCATTTTTGTCATATTTGTCATTTTTGTCATTTTTTTCATTTTTATCATTTTTGTCATTTTTGTCATTTTTGTTATTTTTGTCATTTTTGTCATTTTTGTCATTTTTGTCATTTTTGTCATTTTTGTCATTTTTGTCATTTTTGTCATTTTTGTCATTTTTGTCATTTTTGTCATTTTTGTCATTTTTGTCATTTTTGTCATTTTTGTCATTTTTGTCATTTTTGACATTTTTGACATTTTTGTCATTTTTGTCATTTTTGTCATCTTTGTCATTTTTGTCATTTTTGTCATTTTGTCATTTTTGTCATTTTTGTCATTTTTGTCATTTTTGTCATTTTTGTCATTTTTGTCATTTTTGTCATTTTTGTCATTTTTGTCATTTTTGTCATTTTTGTCATTTTTGTCATTTTTGTCATTTTTGTCATTTTTGTCATTTTTGTCATTTTTGTCATTTTTGTCATTTTTGTCATTTTTGTCATTTTTGTCATTTTTGTCATTTTTGTCATTTTTGTCATTTTTGTCATTTTTGTCATTTTTGTAATTTTTGTCATTTTTGTCATTTTTGTCATTTTTGTCATTTTTGTCATTTTTGTCATTTTTGTCATTTTTGTCATTTTTGTCATTTTTGTCATTTTTGTCATTTTTGTCATTTTTGTCATTTTTGTCATTTTTGTCATTTTTGTCATTTTTGTCATTTTTGTCATTTTTGTCATTTTTGTCATTTTTGTCATTTTTGTCATTTTTGTCATTTTTGTCATTTTTGTCATTTTTGTCATTTTTATCATTTTTGTCATTTTTGTCATTTTTGTCATTTTTGTCATTTTTGTCATTTTTGTCATTTTTGTCATTTTTGTCTGTCTTGTCTGTCTTGTCTGTCTTGTCTGTCTTGTCTGTCTTGTCTGTCTTGTCTGTCATTTAAGTCATTTATGTCATTTATGTCATTTATGTCATTTATGTCATTTATGTCATTTATGTCATTTATGTCATTTTTGTCATTTTTGTCATTTTTGTCATTTTTGTCATTTTTGTCATTTTTGTCATTTTTGTCATTTTTGTCATTTTTGTCATTTTTGTCATTTTTGTCATTTTTGTCATTTTTGTCATTTTTGTCATTTTTGTCATTTTTGTCATTTTTGTCATTTTTGTCATTTTTGTCATTTTTGTCATTTTTGTCATTTATGTCATTTTTGTCATTTTTGTCATTTTTGTCATTTTTGTCATTTTTGTCATTTTTGTCATTTTTGTCATTTTTGTCATTTTTGTCATTTTTGTCATTTTTGTCATTTTTGTCATTTTTGTCATTTTTGTCATTTTTGTCATTTTTGTCATTTTTGTCATTGTTGTCATTTTTGTCATTTTTGTCAATTTTGTCATTTTTGTCATTTTTGTCATTTATGTCATTTATGTCATTTATGTCATTTATGTCATTTATGTCATTTATGTCATTTATGTCATTTATGTCATTTATGTCATTTATGTCATTTATGTCATTTATGTCATTTATGTCATTTATGTCATTTATGTCATTTATGTCATTTATGTCATTAATGTCATTTTGTCATTTTTGTCGTTTTTGTCATTTTTGTCATTTTTGTCATTTTTGTCATTTTTGTCATTTTTGTCATTTTTGTCATTTTTGTCATTTTTGTCATTTTTGTCATTTTTGTCATTTTTGTCATTTTTGTCATTTTTGTCATTTTTGTCATTTTTGTCATTTTTGTCATTTTTGTCATTTTTGTCATTTTTGTCATTTTTGTCATTTTTGTCATTTTTGTCATTTTTGTCATTTTTGTCATTTTTGTCATTTTTGTCATTTTTGTCATTTTTGTCATTTTTGTCATTTTTGTCATTTTTGTCATTTTTGTCATTTTTGTCATTTTTGTCATTTTTGTCATTTTTGTCATTTTTGTCATTTTTGTCATTTTTGTCATTTTTGTCATTTTTGTCATTTTTGTCATTTTTGTCATTTTTGTCATTTTTGTTATTTTTGTCATTTTTGTCATTTTTGTCATTGTTGTCAATTTTGTCATTTTTGTCATTTTTGTCATTTTTGTCATTTTTGTCATTTTTGTCATTTTTGTCATTTTTGTCATTTTTGTCATTTTTGTCATTTTTGTCATTTTTGTCATTTTTGTCATTTTTGTCATTTTTGTCATTTTTGTCATTTTTGTCATTTTTGTCATTTTTGTCATTTTTGTCATTTTTGTCATTTTTGTCATTTTTGTCATTTTTGTCATTTTTGTCATTTTTGTCATTTTTGTCATTTTTGTCATTTTTGTCATTTTTGTCATTTTTGTCATTTTTGTCATTTTTGTCATTTTTGTCATTTTTGTCATTTTTGTCATTTTTGTCATTTTTGTCATTTTTGTCATTTTTGTCATTTTTGTCATTTTTGTCATTTTTGTCATTTTTGTCATTTATGTCATTTTTGTCATTTATGTCATTTATGTCATTTATGTCATTTATGTCATTTATGTCATTTATGTCATTTATGTCATTAATGTCATTTTTGTCGTTTTTGTCATTTTTGTCATTTTTGTCATTTTTGTCATTTTTGTCATTTTTGTCATTTTTGTCATTTTTGTCATTTTTGTCATTTTTGTCATTTTTGTCATTTTTGTCATTTTTGTCATTTTTGTCATTTTTGTCATTTTTGTCATTTTTGTCATTTTTGTCATTTTTGTCATTTTTGTCATTTTTGTCATTTTTGTCATTTTTGTCATTTTTGTCATTTTTGACATTTTTGACATTTTTGTCATTTTTGTCATTTTTGTCATTTTTGTCATTTTTGTCATTTTTGTCATTTTTGTCATTTTTGACATTTTTGTCATTTTTGTCATTTTTGTCATTTTGTCATTTTTGTCATTTTTGTCATTTTTGTCATTTTTGTCATTTTTGTCATTTTTGTCATTTTTGTCATTTTTGTCATTTTTGTCATTTTTGTCATTTTTGTCATTTTTGTTATTTTTGTCATTTTTGTCATTTTTGTCATTTTTGTCATTTTTGTCATTTTTGTCATTTTTGTCATTTTTGTCATTTTTGTCATTTTTGTCATTTTTGTCATTTTTGTCATTTTTGTCATTTTTGTCATTTTTGTCATTTTTGTCATTTTTGTCATTTTTGTCATTTTTGTCATTTTTGTCATTTTTGTCATTTTTGTCATTTTTGTCATTTTTGTCATTTTTGTCATTTTTGTCATTTTTGTCATTTTTGTCATTTTTGTCATTTTTGTCATTTTTGTCATTTTTGTCATTTTTGTCATTTTTGTCATTTTTGTCATTTTTGTCATTTTTGTCATTTTTGTCATTTTTGTCATTTTTGTCATTTTTGTCATTTTTGTCATTTTTGTCATTTTTGTCATTTTTGTCATTTTTGTCATTTTTGTCATTTTTGTCATTTTTGTCATTTTTGTCATTTTTGTCATTTTTGTCATTTTTGTCATTTTTGTCATTTTTGTCATTTTTGTTATTTTTGTCATTTTTGTCATTTTTGTCATTTTTGTCATTTTTGTCATTTTTGTCATTTTTGTCATTTTTGTCATTTTTGTCATTTTTGTCATTTTTGTCATTTTTGTCATTTTTGTCATTTTTGTCATTTTTGACATTTTTGACATTTTTGTCATTTTTGTCATTTTGTCATTTTTGTCATTTTTGTCATTTTTGTCATTTTTGTCATTTTTGTCATTTTTGTCATTTTTGTCATTTTTGTCATTTTTGTCATTTTTGTCATTTTTGTCATTTTTGTCATTTTTGTCATTTTTGTCATTTTTGTCATTTTTGTCATTTTTGTCATTTTTGTCATTTTTGTCATTTTTGTCATTTTTGTCATTTTTGTCATTTTTGTCATTTTTGTCATTTTTGTCATTTTTGTCATTTTTGTCATTTTTGTCATTTTTGTCATTTTTGTCATTTTTGTCATTTTTGTCATTTTTGTCATTTTTGTCATTTTTGTCATTTTTGTCATTTTTGTCATTTTTGTCATTTTTGTCATTTTTGTCATTTTTGTCATTTTTGTCATTTTTGTCATTTTTGTCATTTTTGTCATTTTTGTCATTTTTGTCATTTTTGTCATTTTTGTCATTTTTGTCATTTTTGTCATTTTTGTCATTTTTGTCATTTTTGTCATTTTTGTCATTTTTGTCATTTTTGTCATTTTTTTCATTTTTTTCATTTTTGTCATTTTTGTCATTTTTGTCATTTTTGTCATTTTTGTCATTTTTGTCATTTTTGTCATTTTTGTCATTTTTGTCATTTTTGTCATTTTTGTCATTTTTGTCATTTTTGTCATTTTTGTCATTTTTGTCATTTTTGTCATTTTTGTCATTTTTGTCATTTTTGTCATTTTTGTCATTTTTTTCATTTTTTTCATTTTTGTCATTTTTGTCATTTTTGTCATTTTTGTCATTTTTGTCATTTTTGTCATTTTTGTCATTTTTGTCATTTTTGTCATTTTTTACCGCCAAACCAAAACATGTTCCATTGACTGATTGCACCTAATTTTGTCTTTCCCACAAATTAAGTTCCCAGTAAAGGGTAGAATGTCCAAAAGATGACCACGTTACTTTTTCAAATTCTAAATTTTTCATTTAAGTCTAACGAGAAAAGAATAATAACGTTCTTTAATGATTTTTTCTATATTGATATTAAAACATCCATTCGAAAGGTGCCAATGGATCCTTTTACCATTTTCTCTACCTCAGTCGAGACAGACATGAGACAGTTTTTTTTTCTTTTGCAGCTGCAAGATCATTCGTTGCTGTCATATTGCACACGAATGTAGGTGAACTCAATCTTGATTTTTCGGCATTGAGGATCTCGTCCTTTAATGACGTAATATTCTTTATTTTATTTTACAGAAGAATAGCTTTAAAAGTTTCCTTTCATAATTTTTCAAAACAATTTTGAGTTTTAAAAATTTTCGTTCCGTTATTCCAAAGCATCTTCTGGCTTAGATTAACATTTTCTCGGAGATGGTAATTGAACTTACCAACTCGACCATTGGATGCTTCCGCGTTCTTCAAGTTGGCACTTTAGGCCCGCCCAAGTTGCTACGATTCGAGACCTTTGGAAGTGCGATAAGAGTTACGTAGAAATTTCCTTAAACATTTGACAATCAATCTAGTAAAAAAAGGTCGTCCCGGGTGACTTTTCCCACAAACCGGAACACAGTGGGTGGGCACGTGAGCAAATTCCTAAACTAATGAACGTCCTACGTTGAAATAAATTGACATACACGTACGTCTATTTTCTCTGGTGTGTCAATGATAGACACATTAAGTTGAAAGTTTATGGTGATTCTAAAAGTAACCTCGGAGCATTTTACTGGCGGTGGCGCTTCATTTCCAGCAGTAGCTAGTAAGATGACAGACACACGAGTTGTTTAGTGTTATAAAATTAGATTTCTCATTTCTCGTGCTA
Organism: Uranotaenia lowii; assembly: GCF_029784155.1. Taxonomy (NCBI): domain Eukaryota; kingdom Metazoa; phylum Arthropoda; class Insecta; order Diptera; family Culicidae; genus Uranotaenia; species Uranotaenia lowii. The sequence continues at coordinate 38,830,256 of NC_073693.1, forward strand.
AGACTTACTATCGAGTGCCGGTGACATTCGGTGGAAATTTAGGGACAACAATGTTGGCAATGTTAACATAATTTTACTTTTTTTTCAATTATTTTTTTTTATTTCATAAAGAATCATTTTGACGCTTAAGCAAATCTATCATTGATAGTAGACTCAACCATTTTTTTTTTCAATTGACACAACCCAATTAATCCATAACACTAATTGACAGGGTCCTGACTTAAATTTTACTGTATTAGGCAACAATGTTGCTAATCTTTAAAGGCAAATAATACCAATGAGAATTCCGGTGGTATCTCAAACAGTTGGCATACAAATGGCTTCATATACTTAGTGGTGTAAATTTTATTACTCAAATTAAGGGAGCGAATCCAAGCGGGTTAAATGAAAATTTTCCGAGAGGGGCACAGAGACGAAAAACGGGAGGGCCATAAAGTTGTTCCATACACGCCTTTTTTCGCCCTGCCCTCTAAACTCATCGTTCAAACATCAAATATCTCGTAACTCTTTTTCGAGTTTAGTCTAATTCCACTGGCTTGTTCCTTGTTTCTTTTTCCCTCGCCACCGTTTCTCTGTCCCTGGATTAACAATGGATTAATCCGAAGCTGGTGTGGTTCAATGGAGGGGAATAACCATTAAACGAGGCAGCGGCACTGGCTGGAAGCTGTGAGATGCCCTGTGGTGAAACTGTCAATTAATTAACTTCCCGTTCAGGAGTCCCGAGTCCGGGTGGCAATGGCGAGAGGCTTGTTGGTGTTGCTGTTGTTGTTGGGTGTTTTAACCGGCTTCTGAAGTTGCTAAACAGCTGGTTAGTTTCAATTGGCCAATAAATAAAAAACGAAATTACGATTGTTGGATTGCTGAAAGATTGATACGTTTCTGACCGATTGCTCTTAGCTTAATGTATTCGTTGAAATTTTGAAGGAAGTTTTTACCAAATTCTTGAAAATTTAACACATTTTTTCTTTTCTTTTTTTTCAGATTCATACCATTGCTAAACCGGTAAGTTGAATATAAAAATTTCATGTTTCAGGATGTTTTTTATTCAACAGCACCACCAAAATAAAAAATATGTTCCAAATAACCATATGCTTCAATACTTTCCTTTTACGTTTATTTTGCCACATGTGGCACAAGGGTACCAATTTATTCTACCAAAAGTTTTGAAGGTTAATTGATATAAGAAAACAATTTCCACCGGTATCTCCAAAATGAAATGATCGCAGTGGATCTTGTCATACAAACAAAAAACTCCAAAATGATGAAAAAAATAGCAAATGGGACTCCCATGTATGTGTAGGAAGAAAGGATTGCTCATCATTATAGGGGGAAGTGTTCCTAAATGCGCATGTTGGGTAATATGCGCATACAGCCGATTGACGATTTGGCTGGAGATTCATCATATCTAATCAGTGCAGTTTGAGGGTAATACGCTTTTAACACGTGGCATGAAAAAATTTAATTGTTATATAAAGTCGAAAAAATTTAAAAATTCAAACAAGATTTTTGTCAGTTTTGTTATAATATATTGAACTTTGATTATCGTGCGTACAGATTCTGGGAACAAAAATTTTAATAGTTTTTCTTTCTTATTCATCTGAAAATCGGAAATTCAACAAACTGAAGCTTTTGGTAAAGTTGTAAAAGATAAGATACTAGAATAAGAGACAGGTTCTGAATGCCCATATCAAGGCAGGTTAAATGCCTATATTAAGAAAAATAGATTAGGCTTGAAAATTTTTGACTTTTTATCATTTAAACATTAAATCTACGCTCAAATGACGATCTTACAGCGAAAAAAGAATATATTCATACTAATCCGATAAAAATACGATATGAACAAAATATTACCATAAAATATGGCCATATGGCATACTTAACTATGTTTCATGCAAAAAAACTAGTGATGTAAAAAATTTCAAAAAAAATTTCAGCCTTGACGGATGCCTAACATTCGTGTCTACCATTTTCAATTAAATAATATCAAAATATTGCAAGTGTAAATGAAATATAGCTTAAAACATAAATATGCGCATTTAGCCCGCCAGTTTCGGAAATCGGCTATTTTGACTTCTTTTGTTATAAAATTATTTTCACAAAAACTGTAAGAGATTTTAACAGAAAAATTGCTCTAACTTATATAAAACAGATGTCCGCTCATGTGTATATAGTTTTCAGAATCCTTTCAATTGGAATATGGGAGAAAATGAGTGCTTTCCTAAATATGCGCATATAGCCTGCCTCTCCCCTACACGGATTTTCTGTCGACTACATGGTAAATATCTCTCATATACAACACGACTTATTTTTTATACATATTTTTGCGATTGAAAGTTCATTGTTCAGTTGTATCAAAATTCCTACTTATTTTTATACTTTTTATATTTTACGAATTATGATTTTTAAAAGATTGAAATTTCCGCATAACTGTTGGGTTTTGTCGATTTTAAAATGTTAGAATGTCTTCCTGTGGTAATCGTGTTTCAAGTGAAGGATTTTGGAAGAAAGGTTATTTAAAGGGACCAACTTTTTGAAGAAACAACTCAAAAAAATGTTCTAGTTCGAAACATTTCAGAGGCGCTGATTTCATCACTGGTATTCTTGAACAATGACAAAATTCGTAAAAAACTATTGTTATTTCTGGAACGTTCACTTGTAGTAATCCACCGACTCTACAAGAAGACATTTTTTTAGACAAAAAAAAGCAACCAAAAGCATTCGGAATGCAAGTAATTGCGTGTGTGAACAAACAACTTATTTTGCTATCCCAAACTCTAACGTCAACTGGCATATGAAAAGTTATCAAAATGTGAAAAAAAGAATTGGATAGTAACTACCTTAAGATTAATTCGAATCATTATTATGCGCGTAATTCCAACAAAGGTACACTGATTTCTTTAATTATTTGCAGTTGAATTAACACTCAATTTCTATCCGTACCGTCGACTTCTTCGAACCACTTTGCTAAACGCTCATTAAACTTCCTAGAAAATAATATTATAGCGAAGGTGGAACATGAAATCCAAAATTTCAAACAAGGAGATGAAAATTGTTAATTTATTCAAATCATTCAGTTTTATGTTGAACATTTTATAACGAATGAAATTTTCTAGGGATGTTTGTTTAATTTTGAAACCAAACTCTGGAAAAAAAACCACGATTTTTCACGAAAAAATCCGCCACTTTTTATCTGTAAAATCTCCCCAAAGTAAAAAACAAAAAAAAAAAGGAAAACGTTGGGATCTGGTATTTTATATGTAGAAAATATGTTCCAAATTTAAAAAGGATCGGTGAAGTAGTTTTCAAATGACGATGTCCACTGACTTTAAAAGTTTACTTTCGAGAAGAACGCGTTTGAAGTTTCTGCTCTCTCTCTCTCTCTTGCAATATTAGATAAGAGGAGATAAAGGCCTATAATTTCTACAGTTTTGCTTCGATTGACTTGAAAATTTGACACAACATTCTTGAAAATAAAATAATAAAAAAATAAAAAAAAATCGATTTTTTGAAAGTTTTAGACCCTACTCCCCCCTTAATGAAGATTCTTCAGCGTTTTATGCTGTCCTCTCTAGTGCTGAATGTAACCTTCTTTTAAACGTTGTTCGATATAAAATCACACTTGTTTTTATTAAAAAGGGACAGGGATTGTCAAAAAAAAACAATTTCTTCTGAAATAGATTCCTCTTGAATCGAATTCAAAATCTCGATGGATTATTATTAGAAAAATCTCATGCAAAAAGCATTGAAACTACTAAATTAAAGATTTTTCAAAAAGATTCAGTCATTTTCATTATCTCAAATTTAGCAGTTTTTTCAGAAATCTCAAAAAAACAGCTATCGTCACCGTTTTGTTTGTTCTATATGTGAAATCCAGTTGACGTTGAGAGTCAAACAGCTTTGCTGCAAATAGCCAATAGGTTTCTGGTTGAGGAGAGAAAAGATAGATTTAATTGTAAGAAGAAAAAGGAATTGTTAAAACTAGAACATCATTTTTGAAGAATGTCCCTTTTGAAATACTTCTCAAACTAAAGTTTAAAAGAAATACGGTTGTATAACCCATAATCCCGTGAAGAGAGAGTGGTCTGAGAAGCTCAACTGAAAGTTAGTTAAAAAATACAATAATCGACAAATTATAAGCTCAATCCTTGCTTTCTGCTATGTACAGGTACTGCGAGGTTAAGTAATTCGGTTAACAACCTGCATAACCCAACTTCTAGCTCTATAGCTATTAAACCAAAGAGTTTCATCAAGAAATTTGAGTCGAAAGATGCTTAGGATTGATAAAATGTTTCTAACACTTTCTTTTAGAACGGAGAAACTGAAGTTGAGATAACCACATTCCAGTGATTCTCTGAACTCATCTCTCAATTGAAATAAGTGATAGTAAAAAATTAAACCAAATCGGTAAACTGGGATCAATTGACATCTGTAAAAAGAAAACGGAATCGTGAGTACCAAAATTAGAACCTGAAACAAAATTAAATCATACCTACTTACCAGAAATTTATAAATTAGGTCGGCTGTAAAACAGCTTTATTGTATGGTCATAGAAATCAAAAGGGCTCATTTGATGAAGGAGAAAAAATCACTTAACATTTGTGAGTATGAAAAGTAATCAATTATTCAATAAATCTAACAGCATAAATAAATTTTTAGTTGAGCTGTTTAAGAACTGCTGTAAAAATAGTATGCGCCATCCAAATTTTACCGGAACACTAGAAATAAATTGAAAAATTAAAAACAAACTTAGCTGCGTGCATCCATTATTTTCAATGAAGATTCTTCCAGAAAATGAAAAAAAAATTAAAAAGTTTTTTTTTATTTGTTTATTTGAAACGGCTCTTACCGAGGGTTTTAAAGAGCCAAACCCTTGTTTTTGTATTTACAGTTCATTAACTTGTATAGTTGAAGGAAAAAAAATAAAGAAAAAGGGAAGACGAATTTATACACGAAGATCAATAGTTTTTTTTAAGTTTATGATATTTAATGGATAGGGGAGTATGGAGTAACATGGGCCACTTTTTTTTGCTTCATAACTTCCTTATTATAAAAGATAGGAAGAAAAAAAAATAAATGGAAAGGTTTTCTATATTTTTAAGATATAATAAGGCTTTTTTATTTTCCAAATAAATAAACTTCCCCGAGTTCTGTCTATTTTAAAAAATGTAGTTTTTTGTTTGTTTTTGAAACCTTGTTGAGAATCGTGGTCCACTAAATTCAAATTGACTAGATAACGTGCACAGTTTATGAGTTGACTCAAAACAGTAATTTCATAATTCATTAAATTATTTCAAAGCAAGGTCAGATGAGGAACTAAAAAATAGAGATGTGTATCATCAAATAGTTCCTAAAACCTGGCTCGCAAACGTCTCGGCAAAATTCATTATATAAATTGGACAAAATATTTTTCAGAACTGGAATAAGAAAACTTTACAGATAATAATAAACTCATCGACGTTTTTTGGCGGATTTTAGAATCAAAACGTTACTACCAGTTGTCCAGACGTTTCGAGCTACTATGGTTTTCGCTCCTCTTCAGTGGACACTAAAATTATATTTTAAACAATGAATTTTTATCTAAATTTACAATATTTAAAATCTTACAAACTACTGGCCTTCGTCTATACTAGTTTGATTCGGGACATTTTGTTTTGATTTTCGTTTACATTTGTATGTTAGTGTTTGTGACAATTTTTTGATTACAGAGTCGTAAGCTGTCTTTAAATTACAGGAGTCTATCTGCCTATTGACTACATTGTTGTCACCTCTAATCTTAATGTAAAAAGTTTCAGCTGTGATTCTTGCATTATAGCCTGTAACTTTTTCTAAAATGTTTGTATTGTCGAAGTCGAAAAGGTGACCAGATTCCAAACTGTGTTGTGCTAGTCCAGTGCTTATTTGTTTTGTAGATACATTCGTTTTATCACAGACAAACAGACGGGAAACTCTGTAGAAAAACTGGTCATTTTTTCGCAAAGCTATTACCCTGCCATCTGTTGGTGACATTGCCTACCAACCAATTTCGTTGAAAAAAAAGTGATCATGGTAACCTTTGACGATTCGGCGTTTTGTTTTGAAACGAAAACAACAACTCTAGCATTTGTAGAAGTTGATATTCTGTTATTTATATCTTTTTCAATATTACGGTTTCTGCTTTTTAGGTTTGACGGAAAAAGGCTTCACTGCTGTTTGCGGAACCAGTCAAAGAGTTTAAGAGAGTTGAGATGGTGGTGGTGATGATAACTGAATGCAGGTTTTCTGTACCAGTATAGAAGTTGACATCGGCACTTTAATACCATCTCCCATCTTATATTCCGCACCTACATAAAAATATTTCTGCACGTTATGAGAAGGACAGTTGTATATTTATAATTCAGCTACGGAAAATGAAAAGTGAACCACCATTAACGTCCCGCGTTCAAGAAATGCGCAGTTCACTCTCACTCTCACATTTTCGTATAAAATGAGAATTTTACAGGAAGTTTATAATTCGGCTTAGTTCTTTCCACAGTGCTGCTTGTTGGTCTCTCGGGAATGGAAATGTTGACAGCTTGTCAATTACTCTTAGATTGGTCATCATATAGTTAAATGAAAATAAAAAATTGCTGTACATTAGAAAAAAAATAAATTGTAATAATTCAACTTTGATCTCATTTCAAGTGTCTATTTCGAAAACCAAGTATTCAAATATTTCAAAATTGTGATAAGAAGTTATCATGTAATTTTCTATAGAATTATGAATTCTTACACAATTTGAACTACAGCGTCTTCATTCAAAACTTTTCATTCCTACGTTGAGTGAGATCCCGTACATATATCCATTCAATCTGTTGCTGCTCATTAATGCTGCTTATCAATAACGAAACACGCGCTCACGAATGTTTGCCACACCGTCTGGAGTTCCCCAGGGGAGCCACCTCGGACCTCTGCTATTTATAATCTTCGTGAATGACCTGTGCTCAACACTTCAGTCCGATACACTCTTCTACGCCGATGATCTGAAGATTTTCCGGAAGATTCATAACACTGTTGACTGTTTGGCCCTTCAAGCTGACATCGCTAGACTAGATGAGTGGTGCCGCTTAAACGGAATGCTAGCAAACGCGAAGAAGTGCAAGGTTATAAGCTTTTGTCGTGCAAGAAGAACGATCCTTTTTGACTACCAACTAACCGGAGTAAGGCTGGAGAGCGTGAAGTCTATTCTCGACCTCGGAGTGAAGATCGACAACAGGCTCACATTTGCCGAACATGTCGCGCTTACTTCTGCAAAAGGATTCGCTGCTCTCGGATTCCTGCGTCGCAACACCAAGGATTTCGATGACGTTTACACATTGAAAGCCATATACTGTGCATCAGTACGTAGCATCATGGAGTACGCCGTCCAGGTGTGGGCTCCAGCTCAGAGGACACAATGCCACCGTCTTGAACGAGTTCAACGCTGTTTCTTAAGATACGCTCTACGGCGTCTTCCCTGGAACGACCCGATCCAACTACCGCCGTATGAGGAAAGGTGTGCACTGATATGCCTAACCTCACTCGAAAAGCGTCGCATCGAGCTGCAGCAAGGTTTTATATTCGACACATTGACCAACCGTATTGACTGTGCTTACATTCTACAACGTGTTGATATTTATGTACCAACGAGAACACTTCGACAACGTCAGTTTCTTTCAATACCTCACCACCGTACTGCTTATGGTCAAAACCATCCTATTGACAAGTGTTGTGAACTTTTTAATTTAGTGTATCATTTGTTTAATTTTAATATGTGCAAACGTCGTTTTAAATTAGGTTTAAGCAGAATTTAGTAGTTTTTAAGTTATCAGTCTGTACGGTAATTTAAACCAAAGACGAAATAAAATAAAATACGCCAACGTTGAACCAGTACAGTACCTTGAAAGTTTAAAGGGCATCTGGACCGAGAAAAGAGACATGAAGTATCCTTTACGCATTGCACTAGAAGAGAAACGTTTTTGCTTTGCTTCAGTCAGGACACATTTGAGTATGGGTTGTCGGCATCAAGTTACAGATAACATCTAGGTCCTTTTTTTCCGACGGCTTATTCATCAACTTAACATCTAAGTCCAAGTTAAACTGTCGCACTTCAATAATAAGCTTCATTTGTCTCCATCTTTTCTGGAAGAATGATTGAAAGAATTAGATTTTCAGGATTTCAATACTAACTGCATTTCTGCTCAGGATGATACTGATTTCTCAAATAACGTTTGGCATTTTGTAATCGACCTTTTGTAATTTTCCTCCAAATATCACCAGATACCGTCATACGGGTTTAAGAAACATTCTCAATTCTTTGCACTTTTTTCAAACTGATGAGGTTACGAGTTGTCACAGTAAACAAACAAAATCGCAAGGGCTACCTAGATGAAAAAATATGATTTCTCCAAAACTATAGCAGTGCTATCTGGTGGCGACATTGCCTAGCTCTAAATCCGTTTTGCGAAGAATGAAAAAAGAGTGTCCTGTCTGTTTGTCTGTGGTTTTATGTTGTTTTAATCTTTTTTCCAAGAACTGACTAGTTTCACCTATGTATGATTTGTTACATTTACCACAATTGATTTCATACACGACGTTGGTATTTTTGTTTTTGGGGATTTTGTCCTTAGTTTTTGTTAGGATCAGATTTTTAATTTTATCTAAAGGCTGGAAGGCGACATTAATGTCAAATTGCCATAAGTACCTTGAAAGTTTCTCCCCCAATCCTGAACAATACGGAATAGTTACAAATTTGCTTGAATTTCTATTGGTTATACTTAAAGTGTTATAAATTTTATGTGTTCGTTCTTTGACAATACTCGTAACAAAATATTGTGGATAATTGTTTAGGTTCAAAATGTTTCTAACTGTATTAAGTGTTTTTACCCTATATTTTGCGTGTGATAATCTTATTGCCCTGTCTACTAAAGCTATGACAGTATTCTTTTTGTGCGAATGTGGACTTAACAAATTAAAGTCTAGGTAGCGGCCTTTTTCGTCTTTTGGGAACCATTCCGTTGTGATGCCATTTCCTTCCCGCCGCAAAATTGTATCGAGAAACTTGATTTCTCCATTCAATTCGCGCTCGATAGTGACACCTTCAATGGATTTCATCAACGGTTACAGTTCAATAGAAATTCAAGCAAATTTGTAACTATTCCGTATTGTTCAGGATTGGGGGAGAAACTTTCAAGGTACTTATGGCAATTTGACATTAATGTCGCCTTCCAGCCTTTAGATAAAATTAAAAATCTGATCCTAACAAAAACTAAGGACAAAATCCCCAAAAACAAAAATACCAACGTCGTGTATGAAATCAATTGTGGTAAATGTAATAAATCATACATAGGTGAAACTAGTCAGTTCTTGGAAAAAAGATTAAAACAACATAAAACGAATGTATCTACAAAACAAATAAGCACTGGACTAGCACAACACAGTTTGGAATCTGGTCACCTTTTCGACTTCGACAATACAAACATTTTAGAAAAAGTTACAGGCTATAATGCAAGAATCACAGCTGAAACTTTTTACATTAAGATTAGAGGTGACAACAATGTAGTCAATAGGCAGATAGACTCCTGTAATTTAAAGACAGCTTACGACTCTGTAATCAAAAAATTGTCACAAACACTAACATACAAATGTAAACGAAAATCAAAACAAAATGTCCCGAATCAAACTAGTATAGACGAAGGCCAGTAGTTTGTAAGATTTTAAATATTGTAAATTTAGATAAAAATTCATTGTTTAAAATATAATTTTAGTGTCCACTGAAGAAGAGCGAAAGCCATAGTAGCTCGAAACGTCTGGACAACTGGTAATAACGGTTTGATTCTAAAATCCGCCGAAAAACGTCGATGATTCAAATTACATTAAAGCGCGGCGATAAACAATATTCCGATAATAGTAAACGTACTTTAAGTTTAGAATGTTTATAAAAACATAAAAATATAGGTGGCTCAAGATAACCCACAAAATGTGGCCCACGATTCCACACAAGCTATTATTTGCAAATTGATTGGCCCACGCTACCTCACTCTCCCCTATTGAAGAGCAGAATCCCAAAAACGTTCGAATTTAAATGCTCGACGAAATTGAAAGAACAATAAAGATATTTTAAATCTTCGCAATCAACATTATAAATAATACCAATATTAGAATTCAAATCAAATTCAGTTTCAGGATTAAACAAGAATTTAAAAAACTGAATTCAACAATAAAGAGTTTCAAATTAAAATTCAGTGTCATAGCTAAACTTAGTCATCCAGATAAGAATTTAAAACCAGTTTATAATTTTAAAAACAAAAATCAATACTCACTTTAGAAAATGAATAAATCATTTGAATGAAGAGCATTATTTGTCATTTCTTTATTAGAAACGGCTCAAACTTTAGGGAAAAATAATGAGAATTTTAATATTCAATTGAATCATTGATTGTAGAAAACAAGTGTAACCATTCTTAAAAAATCGGAAACCGAATGTTGGCAGATAGCTTTTTATTTAAAAATTGTTGTTTGTTTTTGATCACCACATTTTTCTATGGTTTTCTTTCACTGATATTTTTTGTTGATTCATGTAAGACAAAATTAAAACTGCTGTTTTTGGGCTACTGAACTTCAGTCATCTTCAGAAAAACTGTATTTGAGACTGATAATTTCGTTTACGAAAGAGATTGCAGCTAATTATTTGTTTACACCAAATGGTTCTATATTTATAAGTAAACACCGAGATTCGTAGCTCGGTATTTCCCTCTGAGACCATTTCAAATTTCATAAAGTGAATAGTACAAATTGTTTTTGGGCGTATTCTAGACGGATTTGATGAGAAACTTGAAAGGGACCAAACAACGCTACAAAATTCGAGTATGGATGAGACATAAGCCGTGTACAATGTTTTTACTGTATGAGGGTTTCGAAAATTATAGCTTAAAAGTTTCATAAAGCCAAGAATTCTTTTTGATCTCTGAAGTACAGAGTTAAAGTGATCTACAAAAGTAAGTTTTGTAGTCCAATATAATACACAGATCCCTTATCTTACTGGTTCTCTCCACACGCTTATTTCCTAATATAACAAATTCACATGATGGATATTTTTTGCTTATTAAAAAAATATTTGGAATTTTTTTTTCACATTTAGTTCAAGAAGACTTTAGTTGCACCATTTTTAAAACCCATTTATTTCATTTTAAACCTTATTAATTTTTTTTCGTTATATGAGCAGGTTTCACTGATTCAGTAGACAAATTATGTCTTTATCGTATAAGATAAATAATAGAGGACTGAGATGGGAGCCCTGAGGCGCACCAGATGTAACAGAGGAACTTTTTGAAAGCAAACCATTGAACCTAACGAGATGTTTTCGGTTTGTAAAATAGGATTGAATCTAATTCTGCAGATGAAGACTAAATATATTTTTATGTTGTTCAAAAATCAGTATGCGTACTTTTTCCGCTCAGATTATTTTCTGATTGTAGTTATTGCGAGTATTTTTACGGTTTCTAAAATGGAAGGCAGGACTTGATTTGATTTTTTTTCTCATAACGTCATAACTGTCGCATAACGTCAATTGATAAGAATTGAAAAGCTCTCATAAATACTACAGTTGAGCTCAAGAGCGCATATCGAACAGAGTAATAAGAAAAAAAAAATTAAACGCTGCAACAAGAGCACCGTAAAGTGGGGGAACTTTGGCCACTTTCTTCAATAATTTTTAAATAATTTAGAAGAATTTATAGGTAGGTCTTAACATAGTAGATGGAAGATGAATGCTTTGTAGAGAAGAAAATCTAAATAAATCTGTTCACAAAAAAAATTAAGTATTCTTTTTCGAACGATTTGCAAAATTTGAAATTTGAACCGTAAAATTATGATCTCTTTTACTTTTTAAAATTTGATTTACAATTTTCATCGATGGAAAAAAAACATTAAATTTTCCCGCGAGCTGGGTAAATTTATTTTACTTGATTCAAGTATAGAATTATTTTTTTTCCAAAGGCTTCTTTGAAAAAAAAATAATTTTTTGACCAAATCAATTAACCTAAATCTCTCAGATTTTTGAATAAATTCAAATATTTTAACCAACAATGAAAGTAAGTTCTCGATTTTGTTACTGAAGGCTTCGTTATGCAAATTTAACTAAGCCAGAATCAGCTAAGACGGTGTATGTATTCCATCTCTTCAAATAATTCTTCATTTAGTATAGTTTTTATAATGTCTTTGAACTCTAGTTATAAAATTTAACCTTTTAAACCATTATTATTATCATTTAGAAGTGATTGGAAAATTCTTTGCTGTTTTTTTTATTTTTTTATTTCTAATATATTTTTTTATATCTGATTTTTGTTTAGTTGAAAATGTCCATTAAATATCTTTTATTTTAAAATGCTCCGAAATAAAACTTTATTTGAATTGAATTGAATCCTAAATGCTCATTCTTCAGCTTTAAATTTGAATCCTTTGCTTGAAATTCAATTTCTTGCACATTTAAATATAGCTTTAAAAAAAGATATTTTTTTCTTAATACACATCTACTTAATTTGTAATGGTTTATTCGATAATCGAATTAGGTTTTTAATTTCTTAAATCTGAAATTGTTGTTTCTACAGTTAAACATATGCTCTAAAAATTAAAAAAAAAGTTTTGAATGAGTCACAATTAAAGAAAAGCGTCAAGCTAACACCAATTGATTTTCGTCAATAAACATACTATTTGTAAAAAATCAGCACATTCACTAAGGGTTGAGCAGTTTGATGATCTGTTACAGTATAACCATAATGTTGATCAGGGCCGTAGGAAGAACCGACTCATGGGGGGGTTTTGGGACTAATGTTTACCTATGATTTTTTACTTAACAACTCAGGAATAAAAAAAATTAAATCAAATTATGTTTGTAACTATATGATTATTCATTATTAAGTACTCATTAATATTTCACGTATGAAATGGTAACTTGAAAAAAGACACGAATGCCACAAGGATGGAAAAGTGTCATTGACAAAACCTTTAAAAAAAGTAGCTTTAGAAAAGTGGTCTTAGCCTAAAGGGTGAGCTATTTTTTTTTATTAAACCTCTAAAAACAAAATATGAAATTTGCTTCCATCGATGGATATTTTTTTTGAATTTATTTAAAAGTCTTTTAGATCAAAGTTGTATGATTTGATCATAAAATAAGTTCTTTTAAGGGTAGCCCTTTCTTTAAATTTCTTAAAAATAAACTTATTCAATACTCAAATCAAACAAGCCCAATCTTCTAAACTCTTTTGCTAATTCCAAAATTCTAACCTTTGATGAAAATAAATACAATTTTCCAAAAAAAAAAACAGGAAGAGAAAAAAAATACGAATCAAATTTGCTTGATGCAAATTTGAACTAAGTTTATGATTTTAGTTTGGAATTTGGCTTTAAAAAAGCTACTATAATAATAATGTTAAACAATACACCATGAAAATAAAAAAAATTGTGCAGATTTTTAAGTTATCTCAGGTTCTTGTTTCTGAAACAGGAAATATTTTTCATAAAGAATAAATGTTTAAATATAATTTGGAATATTTTGCATGAATCAAAACTTAGAAAATTAATTCAAATTCTATTTTTTATTTGTGATTTTCAGCTGAATTGTGTGTACATACTAATTCTGATTAAAAACATTGAAATCTGGAAATTGAATTGACAATTTTTTAAGTTAATGTTCTCTTGAATTTCTCAACAATTTTATGTTGATTGAAAAACTCATTCACAAGCTGAATCTTTTTCTGAATTTTAAATCTGAATCTGGTTTTCAATTTTGAATGGCCTCTTAGAAGCTTTTAATGTTGAAATTTTGTGTTAGAAAAAAAATTAAGAACTTCGAATTTGAATATAGAACAAATCTCTTCTTTTTCCACATTCGGAAAACTATTATCAAAATATTGAAAATGCATTTGATCTTCGAAAAACATGATTCAAATTTCATATGAATGCAAAACCGAAATCGAACACGGGTTTCCTACTTTCTTATGATTATTCGAACTGAAAATCAAGAATCCCAAGCTTGATACACCATAAGAAATACGAAAATATGTAGAAATACAATTCTGGTTATAGGAATATGGAACCAGAACCTCCAAAATGGGTTAATTTTAAAATTTAATATTCAGACCTGAATTTCTATGATGAGGTTGCCCAGATTGGCCCGGATATTTATTATTGAATTGGGGAAAAGTCCGATCCGACCCGATTGCCCAGATTTCATTGGAAATGCCCGGATTTTGCCTGGGATTGTCCTCATTCTCATTCTCAAATGAAACTTAGAAAAAAACAAATAGTATTGTAATTTTTTTTATGTGTTCAAAATTTTTGCATCAAGTTTGAAAGAATAATCATTCTAGATTTTTTATGGGTAATTTCTGGGTTTTGACCAAAATTGCCCGGTTTTGCCTGGATTTGGTCAACAATTTTTAAATCGAATACACGGATTCAAAACATTTGTTCGGCCCGGATACATGCTGTAAAAAAATCTGACAATCTTATTCTATGCACAAGTGAGAAAATTTTGAAAAAGTGTAGCAGAATTTTGTACTTGAAATGGGTTTTTGAGGTTTTTGTATTAGTTTTTAGTCCAGATAGTTACTCTTGAATATCTTTGCTCTTTTATCATAATTTGAGTATGAATTTAAAATTTTGAGTGTAGAGTAGAATACCTCGCTTGCTTTTTTGGACACTCATGGGGGGGGGGGGTTTAACCCCCAAAACCCCCCCCCCGTTCCTACGGCCATGATGTTGATTTTGATACTCAACCTGATCTTAGTGATCATGATTCTGATTTGGAATTTGAATCTGCTCGAAAGCCTGATCCTGATCTTGATTCAGAACATGAACCTGATGTGGCCTCTGATTCTAATCCGGATCTTTATCGGAAAACTGATTCTGATTCTGATCTTGATCGTGATTTGGAACCTGATTATCATCCTGAATTGACGTTAAACCTAAACCTGAAACTTTTTAAATTTCTGTTCAAATTCCAAGGACAGTGGTTGCATCAAATTGCAATTTGAAACAAACATTTTTTAATTTTTTTTTATAGTTTTCCGAAAAAAGAATTTGTTTTACATAAGACCTTGAGTGAATTTAAAATGTCATTAAATTTTTTAAAATTTATTTAAAGTTGAATTTCTAAATTTTGTGTGAGTTTTCTTGGAAAACGTACAACATATTTTTTTATCTTTCCATGCTTTAACCTTTCGCGGTATCAACATGAGAGAATTTTCGAGGAAAGCTTATGGTCTAAAGTCAAGGTACTTCTGTCTTTTTTAAAAGATGAATATTTCTTGAATAAAACAAACAGTCACCTGAATTTAAATTAATTTTTTGTTTCGCATACTTTAGTGCCAGAACTAATTAACCACTTAAACAGCTGTTTAAATTTCAATCATGTTCACATCGAGCATCGACGGAAACGTGTTCGAGTGATTCCCGACCGCTCCATTTATGATTGCCCGATTAACCGAAATTAATTAACATACCATCAACGTGCCTATGTATATCAGCAGCCAGCCAGTAGTCAGTCAGTGGTAAAGCATAATAAAGAATCATCACCGGTCAATCGATTTAAACCTCCCCTCATTCAGTCGTTCACCTGAATGGATTTGTTGTGGTGCCGTGAATGAGCAGTCAAAAAAAATATGGAGATGCGTATTTCTGATATTAATCGTTAATGCGTGACAATCGGCTCATCATCAACGACGAAGACAACAACTTGCGCAAATTGACCATCCCACGAATGGAAGAGCACTTCATTTTGTGGGGGATCAATTGGGGAATAAAGATAATCGAGACACATTTTTTTTGGTTATCGCGATTTATTCTCAGGTGTTGAACGATCGTTTGAATTTTTTTCTGCGAAAATGATCTGATAAAGCAATTTTTATGAAGAGATCGAAATGTCGAAAATCAGTCCAACTGATAGTCTTGTTTAACCAAATTACTCGAGACAAATTGATTTGATGTCGTGTGAGGATTTTTTTTACCTAAGTTGAAAAAAATGCTGTAAAAAAATGGTCTTAACGAAAATGATTAACCATACTTGGAAAGTAATTACAAATATTGTTCCTAGCCGATTGAAACTCTGGAAAAATACACACAGGCAGATAGACAGCTCAATTCAGAATGCAAATAGCGTAAATGAGCAAACAACATAATAAACTATCCAACCGAAGCATGAGCTGCCTGCTAATTGACAAGTTAAAGAGCGATTAAAACTGTCAATATGAGCTTCGTTGGATGGAAATCGTCTGGTTTTTACGCTCTTTGGAGGGAAAATTCTCTCGTTCACAGTATTTTTTTCCAACGTTCCACTTGCTCCTTTAGCTAAAACTCACTTCCATCAGCCCGCTGTAAAAGCGCTTCATCGATTATTGGGTTGCAGCAGCAAGCAACAGCTGCCCCATCATCAGCTTCACACGATGATGCCAAAATCGGATGAATAAATTGAAATTATGACAGCAGCCAGTCGCCTGTAAGTATGCTAATAAATTGTAATTAATTAACAGTGCAGACTTTCGGTCTAGGTTCTCGTCATCGTTGTTGGAATTAATTTTCACACTCTCTCTTTCTCTCGCTGTGTTTGAGTATGGAAGTTTTTGCAGCCTCATTCAAAGCTTTTGAAGGTTGTTGACAGGTGTCAATAATGACGAATTGTCAAACGAGCAAGGCCACGCTCGTGGAAACTTTTAACAAGCTTTTTGAATTTCGAAACAGGATCAATCAAAAATGAATCAACAGTCTGTTTCAGTTCAATTTAAGATAATTTTCAGTGCCGTTTCAAATAATTTTCAGTAGAATTCAGTCAATTCTAAGAAAATAATTGTTAAAATTCTTAAAATTGTCAAAATTGTCAAAATTGTCAAAATTGTCAATATTTTCAAAATTGTCAAAATTGTCAAAATTGTCAAAATTGTCAAAATTGTCAAAATTGTCAAAATTGTCAAAATTGTCAAAATTGTCAAAATTGTCAAAATTGTCAAAATTGTCAAATTGTCAAAATTGTCAAAATTGTCAAAATTGTCAAAATTGTCAAAATTGTCAAAATTGTCAAAATTGTCAAAATTGTCAAAATTGTCAAAATTGTCAAAATTGTCAAAATTGTCAAAATTGTCAAAATTGTCAAAATTGTCAAAATTGTCAAAATTGTCAAAATTGTCAAAATTGTCAAAATTGTCAAAATTGTCAAAATTGTCAAAATTGTCAAAATTGTCAAAATTGTCAAAATTGTCAAAATTGTCAAAATTGTCAAAATTGTCAAAATTGTCAAAATTGTCAAAATTGTCAAAATTGTCAAAATTGTCAAAATTGTCAAAATTGTCAAAATTGTCAAAATTGTCAAAATTGTCAAAATTGTCAAAATTGTCAAAATTGTCAAAATTGTCAAAATTGTCAAAATTGTCAAAATTGTCAAAATTGTCAAAACTGTCAAAATTGTCAAAATTGTCAAAATTGTCAAAATTGTCAAAATTGTCAAAATTGTCAAAATTGTCAAAATTGTCAAAATTGTCAAAATTGTCAAAATTGTCAAAATTGTCAAAATTGTCAAAATTGTCAAAATTGTCAAAATTGTCAAAATTGTCAAAATTGTCAAAATTGTCAAAATTGTCAAAATTGTCAAAATTGTCAAAATTGTCAAAATTGTCAAAATTGTCAAAATTGTCAAAATTGTCAAAATTGTCAAAATTGTCAAAATTGTCAAAATTGTCAAAATTGTCAAAATTGTCAAAATTGTTAAAATTGTACAAATTGTCAAAATTGTCAAAATTGCCAAAATTGTCAATATTGTCAATATTGTCAAAATTGTCAAAATTGTCAAAATTGTCAAAATTGTCAAAATTGTCAAAATTGTCAAAATTGTCAAAATTGTCAAAATTGTCAAAATTGTCAAAATTGTCAAAATTGTCAAAATTGTCAAAATTGTCAGAATTGTCAGAATTGTCAAAATTGTCAAAATTGTCAAAGTTGTCAAAATTGTCAAAAATTGTCAAAATTGTCAAAACTGTCAAAACTGTCACAATTGTCACAATTGTCAAAATTGTCAGAATTGTCAAAATTGTCAAAATTGTCAAAATTGTCAAAATTGCCAAAATTGTCAAAATTGTCAAAATTGTCAAAATTGTCAAAATTGTCAAAATTGTCAAAATTGTCAAAATTGTCAAAATTGTCAAAATTGTCAAAATTGTCAAAATTGTCAAAATTGTCAAAATTGTCAAAATTGTCAAAATTGTCAAAATTGTCAAAATTGTCAAAATTGTCAAAATTGTCAAAATTGTCAAAATTGTCAAAATTGTCAAAATTGTCAAAATTGTCAAAATTGTCAAAATTGTCAAAATTGTCAAAATTGTCGAAATTGTCAAAATTGTCAAAATTGTCGAAATTGTCAAAATTGTCAGATTGTAAAAATTGTCAAAATTGTCAAAATTGTCAAAATTGTCAAAATTGTCAAAATTGTCAAAATTGTCAAAATTGTCAAAATTGTCAAAATTGTCCAAATTGTCAAAATTGTCAAAATTGTCAAAATTGTCAAAATTGTCAAAATTGTCAAAATTGTCAAAATTGTCAAAATTGTCAAAATTGTCAAAATTGTCAAAATTGTCAAAATTGTCAAAATTGTCAAAATTGTCAAAATTGTCAAAATTGTCAAAATTGTCAAAATTGTCAAAATTGTCAAAATTGTCAAAATTGTCAAAATTGTCAAAATTGTCAAAATTGTCAAAATTGTCAAAATTGTCAAAATGGTCAAAATTGTCAAAATTGTCAAAATTGTCAAAATTGTCAAAATTGTCAAAATTGTCAAAATTGTCAAAATTGTCAAAATTGTCAAAATTGTCAAAATTGTCAAAATTGTCAAAATTGTCAAAATTGTCAAAATTGTCAAAATTGTCAAAATTGTTAAAATTGTCAAAATTGTCAAAATTGTCAAAATTGTGAAAATTGTCAAAATTGTCAAAATTGTCAAAATTGTCAAAATTGTCAAAATTGTCAAAATTGTCAAAATTGTCAAAATTGTCACAATTGTCAAAATTGTCAAAATTGTCAAAATTGTCAAAATTGTTAAAATTGTTAAAATTGTACAAATTGTCAAAATTGTCAAAATTGCCAAAATTGTCAATATTGTCAAAATTGTCAAAATTGTCAAAATTGTCAAAATTGTCAAAATTGTCAAAATTGTCAAAATTGTCAAAATTGTCAAAATTGTCAAAATTGTCAAAATTGTCAAAATTGTCAAAATTGTCAAAATTGTCAAAATTGTCAAAATTGTCAAAATTGTCAAAATTGTCAAAATTGTCAAAATTGTCAAAATTGTCAAAATTGTCAAAATTGTCAAAATTGTCAAAATTGTCAAAATTGTCAAAATTGTCAAAATTGTCAAAATTGTCAGATTGTAAAAATTGTCAAAATTGTCAAAATTGTCAAAATTGTCAAAATTGTCAAAATTGTCAAAATTGTCAAAATTGTCAAAATTGTCAAAATTGTCAAAATTGTCAAAATTGTCAAAATTGTAAAAATTGTCAAAATTGTCAAAATTGTCAAAATTGTCAAAATTGTTAAAATTGTCAAAATTGTCAAAATTGTCAAAATTGTGAAAATTGTCAAAATTGTCAAAATTGTCAAAATTGTCAAAATTGTCAAAATTGTCAAAATTGTCAAAATTGTCAAAATTGTCAAAATTGTCAAAATTGTCAAAATTGTCAAAATTGTCAAAATTGTCAAAATTGTCAAAATTGTCAAAATTGTCAAAATGGTCAAAATTGTCAAAATTGTCAAAATTGTCAAAATTGTCAAAATTGTCAAAATTGTCAAAATTGTCAAAATTGTCAAAATTGTCAAAATTGTCAAAATTGTCAAAATTGTCAAAATTGTCAAAATGGTCAAAATTGTCAAAATTGTCAAAATTGTCAAAATTGTCAAAATTGTCAAAATTGTCAAAATTGTCAAAATTGTCAAAATTGTCAAAATTGTCAAAATTGTCAAAATGGTCAAAATTGTCAAAATTGTCAAAATTGTCAAAATTGTCAAAATTGTCAAAATTGTCAAAATTGTCAAAATTGTCAAAATTGTTAAAATTGTCAAAATTGTCAAAATTGTCAAAATTGTGAAAATTGACAAAATTGTCAAAATTGTCAAAATTGTCAAAATTGTCAAAATTGTCAAAATTGTCAAAATTGTCAAAATTGTCAAAATTGTCAAAATTGTCAAAATTGTCAAAATTGTCAAAATTGTCAAAATTGTCAAAATTGTCAAAATTGTCAAAATTGTCAAAATTGTCAAAATTGTCAAAATTGTCAAAATTGTCAAAATTGTCAAAATTGTCAAAATTGTCAAAATTGTCAAAATTGTCAAAATTGTCAAAATTGTCAAAATTGTCAAAATTGTCAAAATTGTCAAAATGGTCAAAACTGTCAAAATTGTCAAAATTGTCAAAATTGTCAAAATTGTCAAAATTGTCAAAATTGTCAAAATGGTCAAAATTGTCAAAATTGTCAAAATTGTCAAAATTGTCAAAATTGTCAAAATTGTCAAAATTGTCAAAATTGTCAAAATTGTCAAAATTGTCAAAATTGTCAAAATTGTCAAAATGGTCAAAATTGTCAAAGTTGTCAAAATTGTCAAAATTGTCAAAATTGTCAAAATTGTCAAAATTGTCAAAATTGTCAAAATTGTCAAAATTGTCAAAATTGTCAAAATTGTCAAAATTGTCAAAATTGTCAAAATTGTTAAAATTGTCAAAATTGTCAAAATTGTCAAAATTGTCAAAATTGTCAAAATTGTCAAAATTGTCAAAATTGTCAAAATTGTCAAAATTGTCAAAATTGTCAAAATTGTCAAAATTGTCAAAATTGTCAAAATTGTCAAAATTGTCAAAATTGTCAAAATTGTCAAAATTGTCACAATTGTCAAAATTGTCAAAATTGTCAAAACTGTTAAAATTGTTAAAATTGTACAAATTGTCAAAATTGTCAAAATTGCCAAAATTGTCAATATTGTCAAAATTGTCAAAATTGTCAAAATTGTCAAAATTGTCAAAATTGTCAAAATTGTCAAAATTGTCAAAATTGTCAAAATTGTCAAAATTGTCAAAATTGTCAAAATTGTCAAAATTGTCAAAATTGTCAAAATTGTCAAAACTGTCAAAATTGTCAAAATTGTCAAAATTGTCAAAATTGTCAAAATTGTCAAAATTGTCAAAATTGTCAAAATGGTCAAAATTGTCAAAATTGTCAAAATTGTCAGAATTGTCAAAATTGTCAAAATTGTCAAAGTTGTCAAAATTGTCAAAAATTGTCAAAATTGTCAAAATTGTCAAAACTGTCAAAACTGTCACAATTGTCACAATTGTCAAAATTGTCAAAATTGTCAAAATTGTCAAAATTGTCAAAATTGTCAAAATTGTCAAAATTGTCAAAATTGTCAAAATTGTCAAAATTGTCAAAATTGCCAAAATTGTCAAAATTGTCAAAATTGTCAAAATTGTCAAAATTGTCAAAATTGTCAAAATTGTCAAAATTGTCAGATTGTCAAAATTGTCAAAATTGTCAAAATTGTCAAAATTGTCAAAATTGTCAAAATTGTCAAAATTGTCAAAATTGTCAAAATTGTCAAAATTGTCAAAATTGTCAAAATTGTCAAAATTGTCAAAATTGTCAAAATTGTCAAAATTGTCAAAATTGTCAAAATTGTCAAAATTGTCAAAATTGTCAAAATTGTCAAAATTGTCAAAATTGTCAAAATTGTCAAAATTGTCAAAATTGTCAAAATTGTCAAAATTGTCAAAATTGTCAAAATTGTCAAAATTGTCAGATTGTAAAAATTGTCAAAATTGTCAAAATTGTCAAAATTGTCAAAATTGTCAAAATGGTCAAAATTGTCAAAATTTTCAAAATTGTCAAAATTGTCAAAATTGTCAAAATTGTCAAAATTGTCAAAATTGTCAAAATTGTCAAAATTGTCAAAATTGTCAAAATTGTCAAAATTGTCAAAATTGTCAAAATTGTCAAAATTGTCAAAATTGTCAAAATTGTCAAAATGGTCAAAATTGTCAAAATTGTCAAAATTGTCAAAATTTTCAAAATTGTCAAAATTGTCAAAATTGTCAAAATTGTCAAAATTGTCAAAATTGTCAAAATTGTCAAAATTGTCAAAATTGTCAAAATTGTCAAAATTGTCAAAATTGTCAAAATTGTCAAAATTGTCAAAATTGTCAAAATTGTCAAAATTGTCAAAATTGTCAAAATTGTCAAAATTGTCAAAATTGTCAAAATTGTCAAAATTGTCAAAATTGCCAAAATTGTCAAAATTGTCAAAATTGTCAAAATTGTCAAAATTGTCAAAATTGTCAAAATTGTCAAAATTGTCAAAATTGTCAAAATTATCAAAATTGTCGAAATTGTCAAAATTTTCAAAATTGTCAAAATTGTCAAAATTGTCGAAATTGTCAAAATTTTCAAAATTGTCAAAATTGTCAAAATTGTCAAAATTGTCAAAATTGTCAAAATTGTCAAAGTTGTCAAAATTGTCAAAATTGTCAAAATTGTCAAAATTGTCAAAAAAGTGAAAATAGTCAAAATTGTCAAAATTGTCAAAACTGTCAAAACTGTCAAAATTGTCAAAATTGTCAAATTTGTCAAAATTGTCAAAATTGTCAAAATTATCAAAATTTTTAAATTTTAAAATTGTAAAATTGTTAAAAATTGGAAAAATTGTAAAAATGGTTTAAAATGTATAAATTTTAAAATTTGACAAAAATTTTAAAATTGTATAAGTTTTTTAAATTGTCAAAATTGTCTTTATTGTAAATTTTTTTGGAATCGTCAAAATTGTCAAAAATTTTTTTGGAAGTTTTTATTCAATTGAAGTACAGAAAGTGTATTTCTGGATGTTTAAAAATTTTGTTTCGAAATATCAGTTTTGATTTTAATCACCCCAAATCGAGAACTACATTTGATTTAATCCAAAAATGCGATGACGCAATCCGATTACATCCAGTTGCATCGAAATTTCACGGAAGAGCACATTTTAGAGTGTGTGCTGCAATTTTGAAAATTCATCGAACCGATTAATAGTGCAGCAGTAGGTAGGTAATGATTAGTACCTAGTCATCTAATCTGTCATCCGATTAAATTGTTTGAACAATTGAAGTGCTCATTCAGCTTGGGACGATTTCACTCGAATTAGAAGAGGAAGAATGAATTAAGAGTACATGGGCTCAAAAAATTAGCATACAATCGTCCCTACCCGTGATGCTTCCATTCAATGATTTCGAAGGCATTTAGATGTTTGAAATATTTGATCTATTGAATGGTTCGGCAGATGGTTGTAACTGTTCCAGATGATTAATGCTGCGGGATGAAGGTTTTTGGATCGACTGATAGGCAGGCAGGCAGGCGATGTGGTTTTGAATTTTATCAGCGCATTTTGATGAATGGGAAAACGGTGATTTGGAATTTCGTAAATGGCAAACAGATTGATCATTCGAAACATTCGGCAATTCAATGCTAGAATCAATTTTATGTTGGACACCTGAGTATGTATTTGAAAATAATTTAAACTCGAAAATAGATTCTTGTCAAAAACATTAGCAAACCGAACCGAATCAAAAACCGATTTTCTAGCATAAATTTTTTTTATATTGAGTTCTACACTATAAGTTCTAAAATGAACTGGAACAAGCAATAATATCGCAAGATCATGCGAAGAATCTTTATAAAAAAAATGAATGAATCACCTCAATCCTTTTTTTTCCACAAAACATAAAAAATATACTTTGTAGCAGTTAGTCAACCACACAAATGGCTGCCAATTTGTCTTGACCAAGTTTCAAGAAACACGGTTTCCGCGGCTCGAAAAAAATAAATTTACGCTATCATTAATTTTGATCGTTATTACTAGTGAGTAGATACAAGCGGCAAATTTCATATAGTTTCGACCCAAAATCCTCCTGGGACAGCGACCAAAAGCACGTCGTTAGACCACGGTCACCTATCAAAACATCGGCTCAACTTCTATGTCTCCCGGTCTCATTTATGTGATCTATGCGTCGGCGGTTTTTTCGACGCTATGTGAAGAATCGGTTAAAAATAAGTTTTTTTTTCTGTCGAAAATACTTTTTTCGACAATTTGCTCCGAACAGTTTCAATGACTTTTGTATGGCTCTTGCAAAAACCTTTAGAAATTTTTAGTCTTTTCAATCATTCTTTAATTTTTTACTTCAAAGAATGAGATATTCAACCTCAATAAAGATGCAAAACATTTTTTTCAATTTTGAAAACCACGATTTCCACATTTGTATATACAGTCAAAGAATGTACAAAAATTGGGAAATGTATTCCTCCATACCAGGCGTGTGGCTGGCTAGACTAGATTTACGATCGATTTCATTTGGGACACGCGATCTCTCTGTTGGGCGCGAAACTATTTGGCAGATCAAGCTCCTGGTCCCGGCGAGGAGTGCGCCGGAAAAAATCAGCCGGATAGTGGGTGAAAGTCTGACTAAGTAAGAATAAAATGAATTCCCTGCGTGCTTCATCTACATACATTTAAATGGGTTTCTGTCTGCCTGTTTCTCATAGACTCTTAAAGTAGTGAACCGATATACTTGAAACCTAATAGGTTGGTGCTTCTGAAACCTGGGAAGGTTCCTTTAATGGTTTGAAACCCCTCTCTCTCTCACTGGAAGGGGGAAAGGGTCTTCCAATTAAAAGCAAATGGTAACGAATTTGGCATGGTAAGGTATTTTGATACGAAGAATGTATGTATCTATGAATATTTAATATTTTTCCCTCCTTCAAGTGGGGAGTAAGAAAGCGGGGAGGGGATCTCTCTTACAATTTTTTGCATCACTCGAGAACTCATCTAGCGAATGGCATAGAAGAAGTATTGAATACGAGAAATAATTCTTTGATTTTTTGAGATACTCTATTTCTTCCAGTGGGAACATGGGAAGCGACTTTTTTGCATAACTCGAGATCCCATCAAGCAAATGAAACCAAATTTGGCATTACTGGGCATTTAGGTACAAAAAATTGTTAATGATTATTAAAAACTCTACCGTCTTCCATTCATATAGAGAAGGGAAGAAAAGGGCTTCCTTACATTTTTTGCATAACCCGAGAAAATAGAACCTAATTTGACATGGGAAAGTATTTGGATACGACAGATGGGCCTTTTTTCAGTGGGGACAGAGGAAGAGGGGAGGGGGCTTCTATACAATTTTGTGAACATCAGTTGAGAACAATTCAAGCAAATGGAATCCAACTGGGCATGGGAAAGTATTTGGGTACTAGATATGTTTCTTTGATAGTTATAGACTTTTCCGCCTTGCAGTATGAGGAATTTTGTTGTACAGTTTTAGAATTCATTAACCAATGGAAAAACAACAGTGAAGAATCTTTATCCTAGTAATCGTTTTATTAAGTTGGATGAAAAGATTTAAAAAGTGCGAAATAAGCAATATTCTCTAGCTTCAAATAAAAAAAAATTGAGTACAAAAAAAAACGTTCACCGTCTTAAATCATTTAGGTTTAACAAAGTTTGTATTGTTTAACCCTTCGATGCATAATGTTTTTTAATATTACATTACATTTACATCAAAAAGGCTCGGAAACGCGTGAAATTTGTAAAGGGTTCAAAAATAGGAGACTTTCGACTTTGATGTTCCATTTTTAGACCTGACATCACCAAAACATTGTTTCAATACCAACAAATTAACAAAGGTGCAAATTTTTAATTGGAACATAATTCAGAACTTATATAAAATATTTCAAACATTTTTTATCAGCTTTACGCAAATAAACTACAAGTAAGTAAACACGAACAAGTTTCAGCTATTGTTTTACTGATAGAGCTGACTAGGAGTGAAAGTGTTTGAGATAATCCTGACAGAAATTTAAGTGTTTTTAAACGTTATCAAGCTGTAATATTTTTTTAATGATAATATTTGATTGAAGATTACATTTTTAGTGAATTTGGATATTTTTTTTTCGAAAAATTATGCTTTTTATAGGAATTTTAGTTCTAGGTCCAGTGATAGGTACCAGTTCAGTACAGAAATAGAAAAAGTAGGTTGAAAGATGGAAATTTTGATCTACCGAATCTTTGCAAATCTTTCAATAACGGCGGAACCTATGTTTAATATATTCATTGGAACTTGCAGATATGATCATCAACTATGAAAAAAATTCTTGAAAGATATAAACCTCCCGTCCATTGATTGGAAAAACATGATTATTTAAAAACCACCGCTTAAAGGGTCCAAAACAGGGCAGCTAACCCTACCAAAGTTATAAATTTTTTGAAAAAGATGTATTTTGAAAATTACTGTAATTTTTTCAGTTATAAAAATTCCAACAATTTTTAATCTAAATCAATCACCATCAACTTCCTGCACAAAATGATTTTTTTATACATTAAAAAAAATCGTATTGTAAAACATAATCAATTGCAAATATTATTTTTTCTAATTTGATGGGATATTACTTTTATTAGACTCAAAGTATCAGCTGCAAATCTTCTAAGTTGTACTCATCGAAGTAAAATGATATTATTTCACTTTATCCATAATTGCTTTTCAAATTTTAATTTTTAGAGTCATGCATTAAAAAGTAAAATGGAATTTGTACTGTATTGTATTTTGGCGATTTATAAATGGTCTAAATAAGTCAATTTCTAAATGTTAAGCATAGTTCATCTTAAATCTGGACCCATTAAAACGGGTCTGTCTCGAAGCTATGTAGATGAAATAAAAATGTTATGTTCTCAAAATGCAGGTCCTTCATTGCACTTTGAAGGAAAAATAATCAAAAAAATATTCCGATGTGGTTTTGATGAAATTTTGAACTTTTCGGCGAATACCACTCATCATAGTTTGAACACATTGTTTGCTGACCACAGCGGCCATTTTGTTCCACCATCTCTTCATCATGATATTTAATGTCAAAATAAAAAAAAATATCGTTGATTACAAGAAACACTCGTACTTTATCATTAAATCCCTTTTTTTTCAAATTGATACACTTTTTTCAGTCATGTTTGGATCTATTTTTTCCCACAGAAGCAAAAACTTAGCAAGATCTTTATATTTTTCACAAACTCACCTGGTTAAGCCAATCGAAATCTGGTTGGAACTTTTTCATGTGTAGGCATCTCGAAAAATTTGACCTCCTTAATACGTGTATAACAAAAATTTCTTAGTCCATCAGAACAAATCTGTCACACTGCGTAAAAACCGGTTGCACAGATTGCGTTCTATAGAACTGTTCACTCTTAGTTTTTTACTTAGAAACGGATTTATTGCATAGTTAAAAGGGTCTTTATTCAGTTATTTCCAATAATTATAGACTTTTTCCATAGTTTCGTGAGTATTTTAGAGTGGCTCCATATACTTTTTAACCATTTAAGTTTTCAAGTTGACAATGAAGAATTTTGAAATATTATTTTTACCATGTCTTTTGCATCGTAAATACCTCGAGCACACGTTAACTTAAAAATGCTTAAAAAAAATAGGCAAGATAGTCTTTTTCAAAACCAACACAACGCTGCTAAAGTGTTGCATATCCGGGCTCTAGCAACGTAGCTATCACCGAAATGATATGCCCGGATACTATAGCTTTAGATTACAGAATTTTGTTGAAAATCACAGAAAATCTTTCCGTGCTTTAACTACAATGCACTCAAAACAAACGTCAGGTGGATTCAATCTTACATTAATTCCACATAAATTAACATTAACATGATAACAAGAATTAAATTCATTTTGAAAAGCTTGAGAAGTTGAATGTTCCCAAGAAGAGGTGCTCACAATGCACAGTGGTGCAAAACATCAATCTAGCTGTACGAAATTAATAGTGCCCAGGGATGAAGAGATAGACATTCGGTGTCTTCAGCAACATTGTTCAGTTTTACATGGAGCATATTCTAGTATCAAAATTTTTGCCAAGGGGTCCACCAATAGCGAGATAAAAATGCTAACTTTTTTGTTTTTCAAATTAGGGCTTTGATGTCTACAACAAAGTTGTTTATCTGATCAAAATACATAAGTTTGTTGAATATGTCAAAGTCCTATCGCATCACCCTCAGAAGTTACAGTCAAAGTAAAAAAATCTCATGAAAAAACCGTTTTTTGAACCTGACGCGTTGTAGATTGGATGAAATGGTTCGGTGTCTTTGAAACAAAGTTGTAACAAGCCACGATTTACAATTGTCTCATACATTATGATGGGTTTAATAGTTGCTGAAGCTCTATAGAAAGCATTTAGTGTATTTTATTGGCAATTTCGGAAGGCTCCTCCATCGAAAAGTGCACATTTTCGCAATACCCCCTTTTTTGCGATTATTTTTGATGATAAGCGGAACCATTTCCATTCGAAATTAGTGGGGAAATCGGTGGAACTAGTAGAGACTTGAATGATTGAAAATATACTTTTTATGTAAAAATTACCTATTTTACCTATAGAAAAACCGTTGAAAACATTTAATTTATTAATAAATTGTTGCATTTTTCCTTTATATAGTTTGTTTTATTAAAAGACATTAAAATTCTTTTTTTTTTAATAATTTAAACTCCAAAAACATGAATTGAACTAATCTGTTAAATTTGGTAGAGCACTAAATAATTATTTGATATCATATACATGAATAATAGAACCGGTTTTGCCAGTACTATATAACTGCTTCTACCAAATTTAACAGATTAGTTCCATGATTTTTTTTTTGAGTTTAAATGATTTGAAAAATCGAATTTAAACGTCTTTTAATGAAACAAACTATATAAAGGAAAACTGCAACAGTTAAATAATAAATTAAATGTTTTCAACGGTTTTTCTAATAGTAAAATAGGTAATTTTTATACAAAAAGTGTATTTTTAATCATTCAAATCTCTACTAGTTCCACCGATTTCCCCACTAATTTCAAATGGAAATGGTTCCGCTTATCATCAAAAGTAATCACAAAAAAGAGGGTATTGCGAAAATGTGCACTTTTCGATGGAGGAGCCTTCCAAAATTGCCAATAAAAATACACTAAATGTTTTCTATAGAGCTTCAGCAACTTTTAAACCCATCATAATGTATGAGACAATTGTAAATCGTGGCTTGTTACAACTTTGTTTCAAAGACAGCGAACCATTTCATCCAATCTACAACGCGTCAGGTTCAAAAAACGGTTTTTTCATGAGATTTTTTTTACTTTGACTGTAACTTCTGAGGGTGATGTGATAGGACTTTGACATATTCAACAAACTTATGTATTTTGGCCAGATAAACAACTTCGTTGAAGACATCAAAGCCCTAATTTGAAAAACAAAAAAATTAGCATTTTTATCTCGCTATTGGTGGACCCCTTGGCAAAAGTTTTGATACTAGAATATGCTCCATGTAAAACTGAACAATGTTGCTGAAGACACCGAATGTCTATCTCTTCATCCCTGGGCGCTATTAATTTCGTACAGCTAGATTGATGTTCTGCACCACTGTGCAATGAGGGGAAGCATTAAAATGAATACTCCTATTTGTTTACATTTTGTGTGAAAAAGCAGAACAGATTACGTTTAGAAACATAAAACTAAAATTTCATCATAGATTTTCGACAATAATCACTGAATTTTAAATTTTTTATCAAAAACAGAAATTTTTTCTGACAACTTCGGTTGTTATATGTGAAATCAAGTGACATGTGATATAAAGTGGCCATGTGACAAAATGTGAAATTAGACCAAATTCATGCGCGGATCTACAGGGGGTTAATGGGGGTGATCACCCACCTCCCCCCCTCCCCCAGGCGGAAAAAATAAATCATCATTAAAATGGTCACACATTTTTTAACTCAATTTAGATGAAATAAAACTTTTTCATGTGTCAAAATATCTTAACATAGACATTACCATTTTTACGCGTGCATAAAAATTCAATAGCTGCCCAAAAATATGCTTGAACTGATGCGTGTGCGTATGCGCATGTATAACTTCGTGTTGGCTTCGGGCGTGCGAAAAGGATAAAGCTTGTACCTCACTCTTTAAGGAATTTCTTTAAGCATGACAGCGGATTGGTTTTTATTTATTAACCGATATCCAGAGTTGTTATAAGCGCCAGTACCAGAACAGTCGGTTGATAGTGACTAGTTCTGAATGATTTCTTGAAAAGGCCTGAAAGAAGCCAAACTTTTTTTCAAGTTGATCATAAAGTGATTTCTTATTTATACATGTTCACCATACTTGATGGTTTTCTTAAAAAAAAATTATTGGGTCCACAGATGAAATCTAACACTTTAAAAAAATCGATTTTTTTTATTTTTTTATTTTCTTATTGTAAAACATTTCAAGAATGTTGTGTCAAATTTTCAAGTCAATTGAAGCAAAACTGTAGAAATTATAGGCCTTTATCTCCTCCTATCTAATACTACAAGAAAGCAAGAGCAGAAACTTCAAACGCGTTTTTGTCAAAAGCACATTTTTCAAGTCCGTGGACATCGTCATTTGAAAACTACTTATCCGATTCTTTTCAAATTTGGAACATATTTTCTACATATAAAATACCAGACCCCAACGTTTTTGTTTTTTTGTTTTTTTTACTTTGGGGAGATTTTACAGGTCAAAAATGGCGGATTTTTTTTGTGAAAAATCGTAGTGTTTACTTCAAACAGCCACAAAAATTTCATAAAAGTTTTTTTTAAGTTAAATAAAAACGTTGGGGTCCATAAAAACATCTATTAAAAATATTTTGCTCTGATTTTTTGACTTCAGATGATTCTGTGCTGAGATACAGTGTCCACCGCAAATCCTGTTTTTTAAAAGGCATCCTCGAAAGTACTCCGTCACCGGCTCATTTTTCAATATTTTTCTACAAAAACATTACTAAATGTTCTTTTAACAACGCTTTGTATAATGCAAAAAATTTGAATACATTTGTTTGAACGATAGCTCTAGAAAAAAATCGTGAAAATTGTGTTTTTTTATAGCCGTTAGACCCTACCCCCCCCCTTAAAGGGTCATCCTAAACCTTACTTAACTATTGATGATATCACAAAGCTTAAAGTTTTAACTAGACACTGGGTACCTCTACCACAATTTTCGTATCCATACTCTGAGCATTTGAAAAGTCGAAGTGCTGAAAAAGAAAAACGATACGCAAGCGCAATGCATTTGGAAACATTCAAAAGTTGTCCAGTTTTTTTTTCCAAAACTGAACAAGGTTTGAAAAAAAATTAAATATTGATATTTTATTTGTCTAGATACTTGCTTATTTGTGTTTTAAATGTTTATATGTTTTGTTTCGTTTTTTTTTATTCACGTCTTTAAATTGATATTTTAATGGAATTTCAAGGGAAAAATATGTAAAATTATTGAATAAAAACATTGACGGGTTTCGATAAGTAATGAAGCAGCATACATTTTAAAATTGGAATTCAAAAGAGAAAATATTTTGATCAAATATAATTGAAACTTGTGTAAATGGCTTTTTTACCCGAATGTTGTAATAGTTTCAAAATTAATAAGACGTAGTTCTAACCATAACACCAGAGATGCTCATTTGCGTAAGTTGAAATCATAGCAAGAGATTTATTTTTGTCCGAAAATAAATAAAGTATGATTTTCAAAATTAAATTGCTTATGTATTTATAATCTGATGAAAATTAACAAATGGTCATTCCATATCCCCAACTAGATAAAGAAACGTAAATTCAACAATTTTTTTTAAATGGTCTTTAACATTATTAACATGCTGCTGAATTCTCTTCATCTTTATCATCAACATTTTTCCTGTCCTGTTTGACCATGCGACAGAAAGTGACCGTGTGAAATGGATCATAGTATTTCCAATAATAATCCACTAATATTTAATCATATTTCTGATTGATTCTCAAACAACTATTTATATAAAGCTTTCAACTATAAATGCTATGGATTATCTGTTTGATTTTGTGCATTCAATAGTACATATAATTCAACTATAAGTGTTTGATTAATTTTATGCATCAACATAAAATAAAATAGATCCAACTTTAATCGTATGATTGATGATATGATATGATAGATTTAACAATATTTTATGATTGATTTCGGGAGGCCAATTATATGTATCGTTGATTCGCCTTGTATATTAACGTTTCTGCATTTTTTTTTCATTCAAAATAAGAATTTTTTTTTTTATCACACAAATCAAAAACTTATAAAATCACATATCCACAATCTCACATTTTAGTTGTATTGTTAGCCGCTTCCATCAAACAATACGAATCGTTTGTTTATTATCAAGTCAGAAGCTTGAAAATGGCCATCGTTTCGGTTCTACCTGAGTGATTTTTTGTCACCGCCATCACCGCCATCACATTCAATAATCACTCACTTTTGCTTACCTTTACTTGTCTGCTGTTACTGGCCTTGCCCAACAAAATGGTTTTTTTCTGTTTTGCTGCTTCCACGCCGGGAGCTGCACAGATCTTAACAGAAGGATTAAACAAAAAACGGTTGCACCCGGTGGGGATGAAGACCTAAAGGGTCTTAAAAAGATAAGACATTCCTCTGCAGAAAAATTTCTAAGGATGAAAACATCAACCACCGGTTGAATCTTCTTTATTTAAAGTTGAATACGTGGAATCAATCCTACAATTGAAGTTCAATCTAAGATATTTACAGTTAAATCAATAATACTATTATAGTTGGATCTACTTTATTTAAAGCTGATTGCAGGGGGTCAATCATTAGTTTGTAGTTGAATCTATTATTGTTATAGTTGAATGCTTCAAATCAATCAAACAATTGTTGTTGGATCTATCACGTATATAGTTGAATCAATCATACGATTATGGTTGAATTAATAATATTTTTAGTTGATTACGTATGATCAATCGGCAACACATAGTTGAATCTATTTTATTTAAAATTGAATTCGAAAAAAAACAACTGCACTTTTATGATTGATATAAGTGCTCAAACTATTCGAACAACTGTAGTCTTTTTTCCGTGATGTTACATAAAGTGATATATGAAATCAAACAGCAATATGGCATAAATAGGCCATGTGATATTGAGAGTACAAGTTACATAAATCTGTTATGAAGCATAAACGTTCCATGCAACATGTGACATAAGAGACGTTAGACAAAATTGACGATGTGCCATAAAGAAACATATTACATAAAGTGACAAGTGTCATAAGACAATGTGAAATGAAGTTTCCATGTAGCATTAGACTGAGATTCTGGGTCATTTTTGAATATCTTAAGCTCTTGGGACTAAAAAGCTTTGTTCCCTGCAAAACTCGTTCGTGTTTTTTTTTGCAAAATTTTTTTAGTAACGTTTAGATGAATTAAGTAATATTCAGATGAAGACTGAAAAATTTGATTTTATGAATGTATATGAGAACGCAAAAATATAGGTGACTCAAAATACTCCACATTATGTGGATCATTATTCCCCACAAGATGTGATTTGCAAATTGGTTGCATTCGAGTGACTTTTTGATGTTTTATTTAAAATTTATTTTCCATGTGAAAGAGCAAGATAACATAATAAAAATATAAGCATATGAGCATGTTTTTGTTTTGAACTTAATTTTTCTGACCGATACAATTTGCGAGTGCTTGCATATTTCTGTTAGTTATTTTTTTAGCTAGTTGAATAAAAAAAAACATTTGGTGCGTACAGAAGTTCACAACATATGGAAATATTTGCTTACTTTTTTTTTTGTTTCGATTATAGTCGTTTTACCATCTTTATGGCATTCGCGACTTTATCAACGTTACAGTTGGCGGATCGTTATTTAAAAACTTATCCGGTACAACTGTGTTCGATGTTTGCTCTTGGGCTCGAACTCGTGGACATCGGCTCAGAAGACAACAGACTTGCCAACTGAGCTATATCACAAGCCCAAAATATTTGCTTACGTATTGCGACGACGATACAGTTGGATTGAGATTTTTATTTCAACACACATCTGAGATATTACCTTTCACCAATAGCCAACAATACCTCACCCTCCCTTACAAATATGAGCTTATGACATAGTTCAGATGGCAAATCAGTTGCCTTTTGAGCCGATGTTCACGTGTTCGAGCCTAAGACTAAACATGGAGTCAGCAGTACTGGATAATTTTTTCAATGATTGTCCGCCATAAATAAATATATTATCACATTAATAAATTTTTATTTAAACTTTTAATATGTCTTGATTTTTTTCGTCTCTGTCTCGTCGTTTTTCTCAAAATGTCCTGCTTTTTTGAAAAATCTGTGGCAACCTTACTTTAATACCATTTTAACACTCTTGTTTTGACCATCACAAAATTTTGAGCAAACCATTGTCTGAAATCTATCCCGTGGCTGGCACACCCGTCGCTTAATCGACGCAAAAACGACATTGTTTGCATACTGAAGATTCATTCATTGGTGCTGCCGTAGATCCGTTGGGGGTTTGGATACTTTTATTTCATCCTATACCGCCAAAAGTTTTTTTTGTCACTGGGAATCTAAATTATCCGTTGACGATTCTTTTCCGGAGACCGAGTAGCTAGAAATACTCAAAAAAAAACCTCACTAGGGACCATGTGATTTATGATCGTTGCCACTTGACAGTTGTCACAGAAACTTGATCTTTGATGTTGTTGAACATTCCGCCGGGACACGAGTTCGGTTTAACTTTCTTTGCATCTAGGAAACACTGTTAATTTTGCGTTGGTTGATAGGGATCGTTTGCTTTGGATTATGTATCGTTTGATAGCATTGTTTGATGATTTGTTTATCAATGAACGTGACTGATCCTCAGATTTTTTTTTAAATGTTTTTTCTTGTTTTTAAAATTTATGGAATATTCAAAGCAAACTTATCTTTTCATTGTCTCACTGAAGTTGTGAAGTATTCTTCCAAAAGTGTTGAAAATCATTCGCAAAAAGAAGAGATGCTTATCTTAAAGGGCAAAAAACAACATACCATTGTTGAGTGATTTGGTCATTTATCACAAAATGCAATCAGTCAGGAAGAGCACTTAAAAAAAACATCACCAAATATGGCAAACAGAGAGAAACAGAATCTTACAACCATCAACCTAACCGCAGTAACGTTTCAAGATGCATTTAAACCCTGGAATTCGGATGCTCCAGGGTTTTCATGTTCAGGTATCCATCTTCTTTTTCCAGAAAGAGTGTGACGCTACAAAAGGTTGTGTTAAGCAATTAGCGCTCCAAGATTGATTAATATTTCAGGTCATTAATAAATCAAAGAAGTGGCAGGTAGTTCTAGGTGCTCAATCGATCCCTTAAAAAAACAAAACTTTGTTAGACTAAATTCGTTTACTGACATTGATGAACATGAAGTGCATAATAAACAATAAACATGAAGTCCATGGAATTCAAAAATCACTTGAAACATACATTTAAAAAATAGTTGAGTGTTCATAAAAACTTGAATTGTAAAAATGTCTTCCTGTAGTTGAAGTTTCTTTTTTTATTTTGAAAGACCAAAGTATTCAAACAACATTTACTATTTTTCTAAAGATATGATCAACATGCTGTCAACAGCCTTCTCTCGAGGAAATGATTTAAATTTATAAGTGGCAAAAGAAAGATTTGGATCTTCATTTATTTTTAAAAAAATCTTGTGATTCTGGAAAATTCTTCAATATTCCCGAATCATTTACAAATAAAAAAAAATAACAAGCTTAAGTAATATTTTATGTAATTTTTGTAATTCAAGAAATTTTTAAGTTTCAAAGTTTTTATAATTTTTGAAATTTTCGAAATTGTTGTCATTTTTGTAATTTTTGTTCTATTTGATAATTTGTAATTTTTGTAATTTTTGTGATATTTGTAATTTTTGTAATTTTTGTCATTTTTGTCATTTTTGTAATTTTTGTAATTTTTGTAATTTTTGTAATTTTTGTAATTTTTGTAATTTTTGTAATTTTTGTAATTTTTGTAATTTTTGTAATTTTTGTAATTTTTGTAATTTTTGTAATTTTTGTAATTTTTGTCATTTTTGTCATTTTTGTCATTTTTGTCATTTTTGTCATTTTTGTCATTTTTGTCATTTTTGTCATTTTTGCCATTTTTGTCATTTTTGTCATTTTTGTCATTTTTGTCATTTTTGTCATTTTTGTCATTTTTGTCATTTTTGTCATTTTTGTCATTTTTGTCATTTTTGTCATTTTTGTCATTTTTGTCATTTTTGTCATTTTTGTCATTTTTGTCATTTTTGTCATTTTTGTCATTTTTGTTATTTTTGTCATTTTTGTCATTTTTGTCATTTTTGTCATTTTTGTAATTTTTGTAATTTTTGTCAATTTTGTAATTTTTGTAATTTTTGTTATTTTTGTAATTTTTGTCATTTTTGTTTGTTTGTAATTTTGAAATTTTTTGTAATTCTTGTAATTTTTGTTATTTTTGTTACTTTTAAGATTTTTGTAATTTTTGACATTTTTGTCATTTTTGTCATTTTTGTAATTTTTTTCATCGTTTTCATTTTTGTCATTTTCGTAATTTTTAACATTTTTGTTTTTTTTAATAATTTTTTTATTTATGTAATTTTCTTAAAATTTAAGTCATTTTTGTAG
Source organism: Uranotaenia lowii (assembly GCF_029784155.1). Lineage (NCBI taxonomy): Eukaryota > Metazoa > Arthropoda > Insecta > Diptera > Culicidae > Uranotaenia > Uranotaenia lowii. Next base: position 38,866,808 of record NC_073693.1, read on the forward strand.
TTTTTGTAAGTTTTGTAAGCTTTGTAATTTTTGTCGTTTTTGTAATTTTTGTAATTTTTGTAATTTTTGTTATTTTTTTTATTTTTTAATTGTAAAAATTTTTGTCATTTTTTTTATTTTTGTCATTTTTGTCATTTTAGTCATTTTTGTCATTTTTGTGATTTTTGTCATTTTTGTCATTTTTGTCATTTTTGTCATTTTTGTCATTTTTGTCATTTTTGTCATTTTTGTCTTTTTTGTCATTTTTGTCATTTTTGTCATTTTTGTCATTTTTGTCATTTTTGTCATTTTTGTCATTTTTGTCATTTTTGTCATTTTTGTCATTTTTGTCATTTTTGTCATTTTTGTCATTTTTGTCATTTTTGTCATTTTTGTCATTTTTGTCATTTTTGTCATTTTTGTCATTTTTGTCATTTTTGTCATTTTTGTCATTTTTGTCATTTTTGTCATTTTTGTCATTTTTGTCATTTTTGTCATTTTTGTCATTTTTGTCATTTTTGTCATTTTTGTCATTTTTGTCATTTTTGTCATTTTTGTCATTTTTGTCATTTTTGTCATTTTTGTCATTTTTGTCATTTTTGTCATTTTTGTCATTTTTGTCATTTTAGTCATTTTTGTCATTTTTGTGATTTTTGTCATTTTTGTCATTTTTGTCATTTTTGTCATTTTTGTCATTTTTGTCTTTTTTGTCATTTTTGTCATTTTTGTCATTTTTGTCATTTTTGTCATTTTTGTCATTTTTGTCATTTTTGTCATTTTTGTCATTTTTGTCATTTTTGTCATTTTTGTCATTTTGGTCATTTTTGTCATTTTTGTCATTTTTGTCATTTTTGTCATTTTTGTCATTTTTGTCATTTTTGTCATTTTTGTCATTTTTGTCATTTTTGTCATTTTTGTCATTTTTGTCATTTTTGTCATTTTTGTCATTTTTGTCATTTTTGTCATTTTTGTCATTTTTGTCATTTTTGTCATTTTTGTCATTTTTGTCATTTTTGTCATTTTTGTCATTTTTGTCATTTTTGTCATTTTTGTCATTTTTGTCATTTTTGTCATTTTTGTCATTTTTGTCATTTTTGTCATTTTTGTCATTTTTGTCATTTTTGTCATTTTTGTCATTTTTGTCATTTTTGTCATTTTTGTCATTTTTGTCATTTTTGTCATTTTTGTCATTTTTGTCATTTTTGTCATTTTTGTCATTTTTGTCATTTTTGTCATTTTTGTCATTTTTGTCATTTTTGTCATTTTTGTCATTTTTGTCATTTTTGTCATTTTTGTCATTTTTGTCATTTTTGTCATTTTTGTCATTTTTGTCATTTTTGTCATTTTTGTCATTTTTGTCATTTTTTGTCATTTTTGTCATTTTTGTCATTTTTGTCATTTTTGTCATTTTTGTCATTTTTGTCATTTTTGTCATTTTTGTCATTTTTGTCATTTTTGTCATTTTTGTCATTTTTGTCATTTTTGTCATTTTTGTCATTTTTGTCATTTTTGTCATTTTTGTCATTTTTGTCATTTTTGTCATTTTTGTCATTTTTGTCATTTTTGTCATTTTTGTCATTTTTGTCATTTTTGTCATTTTTGTCATTTTTGTCATTTTTGTCATTTTTGTCATTTTTGTCATTTTTGTCATTTTTGTCATTTTTGTCATTTTTGTCATTTTTGTCATTTTTGTCATTTTTGTCATTTTTGTCATTTTTGTCATTTTTGTCATTTTTGTCATTTTTGTCATTTTTGCCATTTTTGTCATTTTTGTCATTTTTGTCATTTTTGTCATTTTTGTCATTTTTGTCATTTTTGTCATTTTTGTCATTTTTGTCATTTTTGTCATTTTTGTCATTTTTGTCATTTTTGTCATTTTTGTCATTTTTGTCATTTTTGTCATTTTTGTCATTTTTGTCATTTTTGTCATTTTTGTCATTTTTGTCATTTTTGTCAATTTTTGTCATTTTTGTCATTTTTGTCATTTTTGTCATTTTTGTCATTTTTGTCATTTTTGTCATTTTTGTCATTTTTGTCATTTTTGTCATTTTTGTCATTTTATTTTGTCATTTTTGTCATTTTTGTCATTTTTGTCATTTTTGTCATTTTTGTCATTTTTGTCATTTTTGTCATTTTTGTCATTTTTGTCATTTTTGTCATTTTTGTCATTTTTGTCATTTTTGTCATTTTTGTCATTTTTGTCATTTTTGTCATTTTTGTCATTTTTGTCATTTTTGTCATTTTTGTCATTTTTGTCATTTTTGTCATTTTTGTCATTTTTGTCATTTTTGTCATTTTTGTCATTTTTGTCATTTTTGTCATTTTTGTCATTTTTGTCATTTTTGTCATTTTTGTCATTTTTGTCATTTTTTGTTATTTTTGTCATTTTTGTCATTTTTTGTCATTTTTGTTATTTTTCGCATAAGCGTGCATAGCATTAGCTTAGCATTAGCTTAGCATTAGCTTAGCATTAGCTTAGCATTAGCTTAGCATTAGCTTAGCATTAGCATAGCATTAGCATAGCATTAGCATAGCAGTATTAGGTATAGCATCTGGGATCAACCATATAAATAGTTGAATCTAGTATGATTTTTGGCAGAATTTTTTAACATAATTATCCGAGTAACAATCTTTAAACCTCCATTTCAAATGCGTTATTGTTTTAATAAACCTGAAAAACTTTTCAGTGTTCAGAAATAAAGGAAATACCTCCTCCCATAATTAGATTCCTCAATGTTTGAAGCCAATTTCGTGGATCCATAATTGCAAAACACCTCGAAGTTTACCTTTTCCCTCGAGTGTGCCATTTTGATCCATCTCTTGAATCAAATCGTTTGGTGGACCAGAAAGAACCTCTCAAAGGGGAGCGATGATAAAAGGAATCATCCAGGCACGACTGCCAAAGTTAATCGTCTCTCCTGCACGGTTTCGAGAATCTCCGCATCTCACTCACGAAATGCAGCACAGCTTCATTGTCCGATCCAAACGACAAGACAAACCCCCCTTCGAATGCAAATCTCCACCGATTGACCTGCCAAGATAGAGGCGCAAAGGTTTATCAACTGTAAACTATCTTGTTTTGGGGGCCCGATGCAGATATGCCGACTATTTTTTTTCTTTTTCGTTGAACTTCATTTGCCCTCCGTACTCATTTAGGAAGAGGAGGAGAATCGAAGAGAAAAGGGAAAGGGCGGCCAAATGTGGTTGAATTCCGCACCATGTTCGATCGTGTAGATCCCTCTGGTTGATGAATGGAGCCTCCATTAGTCATGACTGACGTTCTACCATGGGTCCGGGAATGGCCCCACCCGTTTTTGGTCTCGTTTGGTCGATTCCAGTCTCTCTTTGACTGTCAGAAGTTGGAATCTGACGGAAATCTAGGAAATCGACATGTCATCTCCCGGTTTGTTTTGGGCGCCCCAATGTAGAGTAGATATCCCCAACATAGTTTCTCGGCTTTGCTGGATCGATGAGTAATGCATCGATGAAGTTAGGAAGAGCATCAAGGGAGATGCTGCAAAGGTGTCGATTGGAATTTTCGGTAGTTTGGAGTGTTGCCATGTTGGCAATATTTCAGAACGAAATCATTAATAATGTTTTCTTTGGAAGGAAGTTTCAACAGGAATGCGAACATGATTTCAGCTCCAGGTAAATGAATAACAGGCCCATGTAGTTCGATTAAGCTAATCGGAAACATTTATCAAAATGAAAAAAAAAAACATTTCGAATTGATTCACTTGTTCTTTTAATAGTTTGTTTTAACAAAAACCATTTCACAATAAGGAAAAAAGTGTATAAATCGCAAAAAAATTTAATTTCCTCTCTCCTAAATCAACACAATCTATGAAAATATACGTTCCTTGTGAAAGTGTCCGGAAAATCTATTGGACTTCAGATTTCAGACACTGTACAAGCTTAAGAACAGAGATATAATGACTTTTAAACCCCTTATTCCCCTTTGTTTTGAAAACAATCCAGAAAAATACTCATTTGGACTAGAAAATTTTGAACAGAAATAGACCTATCTCGTGTGATTTTCTTCTTCGAGGAGTAAAATGAAGGCTGTTTGAACTACCGCACGTTCCGAACAATGGAGTTAAGGCTGACTTTATCCTCAATTCACTAATACTTTTTAATTAATCATTTAAAATGTAAGTTTGGACTTGAAAATGAAAAGAAAAATTTTGAACCTAACGAGACTTATCTAGTGTGATTTTTTCTGAGGAACCGAATGAAAGCTATTTGAGCCACCGCACGCATCTGATAATAGATTAATGGCTGTTTTAACCTCAATTCCGCTTTTTTGTTTTCATATTGCACACATTTCCACTGTTGAAAATTTTGAACTAAATGAGACTTAAGCAGTGTGATTTTCCTGAGGAATCAAATGAAGGCTTTTTGAGCCACCACACTTTTTGAAAAAATGGAGCTGTTATTCCCTTAATTTCACTAAATTTTCTAACTCATTCAGGAAAAAAAATCGGAATTGCATACAATGAACCAAATAAAACTTATTTAGTGTGTTTTTCTCCGAGAAATCCGACGCATTGAAAATGGACTATGGTCATTTTACCCTTTCTTTTTCCGGAAAGTTTTGGAACGAATAAAAACTATCTGGTGTGATTTTTTCAGAGGATTGACTCTAATGTATGTTAGAGGGTTTCTCAAGTGACAATATAGGTGTTCCTCGCATTTATGCGGGCTGAACAAATCAGGACAATTTTTATTGAAAAACCTGAGAAAATGTTGACCTTTTATTTCTATTTTTTTACAGAGAACCCGGACGAATCGAAGCAATAAGGAAAATCTTCTCAAATTTCAATTTATTTTAATTGAAACTTGTCTAGCAGTGTTCAAATTTTAAAAATATTGACAAGGTTAGCTAAGAAAATTTGCCCATTTTAAATTGTCTATTTTTAACTTAATATGAATGAATTCAGCCAATAAAGTCTTGTTTTTAACAATTTTTGGCAGTTTTGGCACAACATCGCTTTCTCTTAGTTATTGGTTAAAGAGTATATTTTAGAATCCCCAGCATTATGATTCGATTGGTAAATTTATATTCCACATTATAAAAAAATGTTGTAGAGTTAACGGCGGCTGGAATAACGTTTTTATATCTTTGTAAAAATTATGTTTTAACGTTTTTCAAAATAACAAAATTGCATTGACTTTAAATTTTTACATTATTTGTAATAAATTGTATTAATATGCAATTCATTGAAAAATTTATGTTTTCTTAAATTTACTAAAAGTCTTTTGATAAATATTCCAAAATTGTGTCTGGGTAAATTTCAGATTTTAATGAAATATAAATTAAATGTTGAAGACAGGGGAAACACATTAATTTTTTTTTTAAAGTTTAGTTTTCTCGAGCATTGCTGGGAATACAACTACTGAAACCAGACAATCTTGAATGCACACTCTATAAGCATAAGTATAAGGAAACATAAATTTTGCATCATTCATACTTATACTTATGTGTTTTGTTTGATTTTGTTATTTTTTTTAGTCCCAGAAAAACATGAACAAACAAAAAATATGAATAATGTGAAATTAATGTATTCACCTATTTCAAACAATCAATTTAAAACAAAAATTAAAAATCATTCTTCTGTTGTTTGCCTAAATTTTGTTGGGAAGCAACACTAGTTCAAGTGCTTACTCTTTATTGAGTGTGTATCGTTTCCTGACCAACAGGGATGCCAAGTTATTTTGTCAAAAATTAGGACACCATAAAGAAAGAAAATCTGGTTTTTTCAAGACACCACTTGTTTTGCTCAAATTGCATAAACAAATTGCATTTTACTTTAAATTCACTTATTAGTTTTTTACAGGACAATTCAGAAAATTTTAAAGACCAATTTAAACAGTCAGAATGATTCGGAACAGTTTGAAAAAGTCAGGACGGTCTCACCAAAATCAGGACAAATGCTTAAAATCAGGACACCTGTAACTTTGGCTGACCAACAGTGAAATCGGCAACACTGCGTGACGATCGTTTTTCAAACCTTTTGTTTCTCCCGTGTCGCGAGTGGACGTATAATCGTTATCCTAACAATGAAGTGCTCTTGTTACCTACCTACTTCTTTTGTTTTACAAACCGCGTGTTAGAGTTACTTCTTCGTCCTTATTCCCTGATTAACTAGTATGAGCAAATTTAAAAAATCGGCTCAATTGAATCGGGAATTTCATTTAGTGATTCCCTAAACATGTTTTCATGGTTAAATCTTATCTTCTCGAAGATTTTACAATCGGGATCTAAATTTATTGAGATTTTCAATGGTTTTTAAGTACCTTGATTTTTTTTAGTTTTGGAAACTCGAGGGTTTTGTTTACTAAAACATAATTGATTTTGTAATTTAAACATTGAATTTTCACTTTGATTTTGTGTTTTCAAAAGTACCTTTTTTCACGTTTAGAAAAACCAATTCTTAAAAAAAAAAATCTAATTTTAATATTTGATCTGTTGAGAGTTTAATTCTCGATTCAAAATGGTAATCAGCGTTACTTTTTTTATATTTGAAAAATACGTTTGAATTATGAATTATCAACTTTGCAATACCTGCTTTGGCTCTGATTGAAATTCTGATTCCTCACCACTTTTGCATTTGAATTTCATTTATAATTTGATTCTGAACTCCTAAATTTAAATTATTATTTAAATTAGAGAACGCTGCTTTCAATAAATCTAGTCTATGGTTTTGAATTCTACTTTTAAACTCTCATAACTGTATCTACATTTGATTTGAATTGATTTTTTGTTTTATTTTTTTTTTTAATTTAGAATCTAAGTCTGAAATCTGAAACTCTGAAAGTCTGAAACCCAAACCCTGAATGACCTCTTTCTGCACGCATCTGTAAGCCTAGATTTGGCGAAGAAAAAGATTGGGTTCTAAATTCGGATTTCAAAGGGAAAGACAAGGGCTATTCTAGAATTCGCGATAGATTATTTAATTGTTTAACTTCACGAATAGACAAAGTCCTATCTGGAAATTCCCAACCCATTTATTCCTGGTGATTAGCGTAGGAAAGATTGGTTTCCGTTGTTGTCGAAAGTAGAGTTTAGATTCGCTCTTTGAAAACTTATAATCTTCTTTAGTAGTGTTCAGGATCGCCCCTGAAGGCAGGATCGATAGCATCAGATATTTCAAGATTAAATAAAACCGCTGGCTGGCTGGTAAACGGTGGATAATGTGCAACACGAGACCCCATAGTGGTCATATCACCTCTTATTCACAACTCCTATCTCTACCTCCCCGTGGTACCGGCTGGGATGCGAGTAACCTAAGCGGAGATCGGGTACCCAACCCCGGTGGATGCTTTGGTCGCATGCAGACTGAGAAGGTGGCCGCACGCGTCTGTTCCCCAGGTCAGGGGCGGCGTGCAACAACAACCGAGCGTCTGTTCTCCAGGCCAGGGGCGGCTCAAACAGCGTCTGTCTCGCAGCAAGCGTCTAAATTTATGAAATGCGGCTCCCGCCAGCTAAGGCCAAGATGGCAGCCCCATCACGGGATAGGGACCTTAGGCTAACAACCTACTGCTCCTGATCTGTTGAATTGTTACAGAAACTGAGAGGAAACTTTAGCAACGACTTTTAGCATAAAAACACGAACTAGAATTGATACTTGAAATGTTTTGACCCTTGCCCAGGCAGGCAAGCTGGCTCAACTCGCTAAAGAAGCTAGCCGCCTCAAGCTAGAGATATTGGTACTGAGCGAAGTCCGTTGGTCTAACACTGGAGAACACAAGACACAATCCGGGCAAGTCCTGCTTTACTCTGGCATACGAGGAGAACATGCTCCTCGGGAACGAGGAGTTGGTTTCCTGTTAAGCCCGCAGGCCTACGCGGCCCTCATTAGATGGGAACCGATAAACGAAAGAATAATCGTAGCCAGATTTAGAACACGGGTTAGAAACCTTACAATGGTCCAGTGTTATGCGCCAACTGACGTTGCCGACTTGCAGGAGAAAGAGCAGTTTTACAGTCAACTGAACAGCGTGGTTGAGAGAATTCCGAAGGGTGACATTCAAATCCATTTGGGCGACTTCAACGCAAAGATTGGCTCCGAAAATCAAGACCTTAAGCGTATCATGGGGCGCCATGGCCTAGGACAGATGAGCGAAAACGGAGAGCTGTTTGTAGAATTTTGTGGCAACAACAGCATGGTGATCGGTGGATCGCTCTTCCCCCATCGACCAGCACATAAGGTCACTTGGGTATCGCGAGATGGCCGAACAGAAAATCAAATTGACCACATCTGCATCAGCCGAAAATGGAGAAGGAGCCTTCTTGATGTCCGCAACAAGCGAAGCGCAGACATTGTATCTGACCATCACCTCGTCCTTGGCGAGATACGACTGAGAGTTGCACGTGTCCAACGGCGCGAGGAGAAAGTCGGGTGTCGATACGACGTCCGCCGGTTGGAGAATCCAGAGGTGAAAAGGGCATACGTTGAACAGCTAGAATCCCGAGCCTCGGAGCTGCCGACTGACGGAACAGTCGAAGAACAGTGGTGTGGAATCAAGAATGCCTTTATCACGACGAGCCATGGTACTCTCGGTAAAGTTTGTGGAAGAAGGAGTGAATGGATGTCGGATGAAACTTGGAGGATGGTCGATGATCGGAGAAAGGCGAAAGTCGGAATTGAGCAGGCATGTACCGGGTCAGCCAAAGCAGCCGCTCGCTTACGATATGCGGAGCTGGAAAATTCAGTTAAACGAGCTTGTAGACGAGACAAGAGAGCCTGGACAAACTCCCTAGCCGAAGAGGGAGAAAGAGCCGGCGCCAATGGAGATATCCGATTACTTTATGACATTTCTCGCCGCCTCAGTGGTGCAAGGACTAATGCAAGAATGCCGCTAAAAGACCGAGCAGGTCAGTTATTGACCGATCGAATAGAACAGCTCAAACGATGGAGCACTTCGAACAACTCTTCCGAGTCACGAATAGCGATAGCCAACAGAATCTGCAGCTCGAAGCGCCAACAGTAAGTCGCATAAATGGCGTCAACTCGGAAGCGCCTTCGCTGGCTGAAATAGAAGCGGCAATCAAAAACATGAAATACAACAAAGCACCTGGGATCGATTGCATCCCAGCTGAAATGCTGAAAGCCGACCCTGCCCTATCAGCACAAATGTTGCACCGTCTTTTCGCTGACATTTGGGATAATGCAACATTCCCGGCCGACTGGATGCAGGGTATCCTCGTAAAGGTCCCGAAGAAAGGAGACCTGACAGAGTGCGGTAACTGGCGAGGCATAACGTTGATCTGTACAACCCTCAAAGTACTCTGCAAAGTGATTCTGAACAGGATCCAGGAGAAAATCGACGCTACACTCCGACGGCAACAAGCTGGATTCCGATCCGGACGATCATGTGTGGACCACATCACAACGCTACGAATAATACTGGAACAAATCAACGAACTCCAGGACTCTCTTCTGCTGGTGTTCGTTGATTTCGAAAAAGCATTTGACCGACTGAACCACGAAAACATCTGGGCTGCTCTTAGACGACGAGGGGTCCCAGAGAAACTAGTCACTCTAATCGAAGCACAGTATGAGGCATTTTTGTGCAAGGTCTTGCACGACGGTGTCTTGTCCGACCAATCCCGGTAACTGCTGGAGTGAGACAAGGATGTATTCTATCACCGCTACTTTTTCTAATCGTAATGGATGAGATTCTGATTGGATCGATTGACTGTGCATCGAACCGAGGATTGCCGTGGAATCCTTCAACAATGGAGCAACTGAACGACCTTGACCTGGCTGACGATATTGTTTTGCTCGCCCAAACACAACCAGATATGCAGAGCAAACTCGACGACCTCACCGAAAGTTCCAAGGCAGCAGGTCTCAAAGTCAATGTCGGAAAGACCAAGTCGATGGAGATCAACACAGGAGATCCCTCCAGTTTCATGGTAGCTGGGCAACAAGTTGAGAAAGTGGAGTGCTTCCAGTATCTTGGTAGCCAGATTACGCCTGATGGTGGTACCAGAAAAGACATCGAAACCCGGATCAGAAAGGCCCGATTTGCGTTTGCTAGTCTCCGAAACATCTGGCGGTCACGCCAGATCTCTCTACGAACAAAAATCCGAATCTTCAACTCAATCGTCAAATCCGTATTGCTGTATGGGTGTGAAACTTGGTGCACATATGCGGTAACGACGCGAAAACTGCAAGTATTTGTAAACCGCTGCCTGCGGAATATCATCCGCGCTTGGTGGCTTGGCAACTGGATCTCGAATGAGGAGCTACATCGCCGGTGTCATCAAAAGGCGCTAGAAATCGAGATTCGGGAACGTAAGTGGAGATGGATTGGGCACACGCTGCGAAGAGATGAAAACGAGATTTGCAGAGAGGCGCTAGATTGGAATCCAGAAGGTCATCGAAGAAGAGGCAGACCCAGAAATTCGTGGCGGCGAAGCCTAGCCGCTGAAATCCGAACTGTCGACGAGAATCTTGACTGGGAACAGGTGAAGACGCTGGCTCCGGATCGTCAACAGTGGAGGTCTTTTACCACGGCCCTATGCACCGGAGGATCGGCGCGGGATCATTAAGAAAGTAAGTAGTAAATAAAACCGCACTCATTACTTCGATAATTTAGACTTAAACAATTTAGACATTCAAAAAGTACTCCTGACACAAACTGACTATTGACCATGCTGGCCTCTGACTTGGCCGCTCGGGCCTCCGACTTGTTACCGTAATCCGTCTCCGTTGGTGGTTGGTTGGAAAAAGAGGCCGTGCCTTGGGCTGATTTTGGCTGGACTTCGAAAAACCTTCTTTGTGGCCGAGGAAAAGCCGATGATTTTGGCGCGCATCTCAGCCGATAATGCGCGCAGGTTCAATAAACAAAAGGTATTGTTCTGGAACGGAACATATTGAACCACCTTAACATGCGAAAAAGGCCCAGTGGCAAAATGGCGATGCTGCGCGCCAAAACATTCAGGTTTTTCTCGGGCACGAAGAGGTTTTTCCCAAGGATCGAGCAAAATTTTGTCCTAAGCTCGATCTTTTTTTCCTACAAACCACCGACGGAACAGGTAATCAAATCAACGGTCCGGGAGCGGCCTTCATCAGAACCCCACGATGGGCCTAGTCAGAGTGCCATAATCAGAAGCCCAGAGCGGCAAGTGTTCATCAAAGTCTATAATTGTCATTTAGTTATTGTACATCGTCGGTGGCCGAGTGGTTAGCGTTGTAATGTTAATCTTAAGTTGTCCATGTCATTTATTCAGTCTGTAAAGCCTACATCGGCTAAGACGGTGTATGTCTTTTTTTTAAGTCGTAATACAGTCCACTTTAAGTTTGTAATGTTATGTGAAATAATTTGTGTGGTTATTTATTTCATCCAAAGAAAAATCTGATGCTATCAATCCATGCCATCAGGTATATTATGGAGATAATCGCACAAGTTCAGCGTCGTGTAAACCATCGACCATTTTTCTGATAAATTTCTTCAAAAGTCCGCTGCAGCCACCTAAAGAGAATCAACAGATTTCTCGACGCACTATGTCCATCGGCGCACAGCTGGTCAGACAGAAACACCCTAGCTAAGCAGTGATACTACCTTCAAAAATAATTTCTCGCGAACAGGAGAACCGCAATCATCGTCATTGTCAGCTTCAACTAACAGCTGACCACGATAGCTAGCTGATGAGCATCCCCTCTAGCTGCGCCGATCAAACTACCTTGGAAGGCCAGGGAAGCCGAAGGAGTTCGCCACAGTGGTGTAATAATAGATGGTCACAACCCCACGAAAAAATTTCAAAAACGTGAGTACTCCTATATGAACAACATGTTGTTTCAGCGATCGCTTGGACTGGCAAGCCGCATAAAATAGCCCTATCATTGAAATTTGTCATCCGTTTCATGTGCAATAATAAACGATTGAAAACAATCATCGGACCAATCTAGATTGCATAAAACACCTACCGTTTCCACCACGAGCAATGAGTTAGTTTGAGAGGAAAGAAAGAGCTTATTAGGCCTAACACACAACAAATGTACACAAACACCGTGGAAGGAACAGAATACATTTAATAATCTCGGCTCCGAAAAGTCTAAAAAAGTGAGAATTTACAAACGGATGATAAATTAAGGTATAAGGAATCGGGGTTACAGTAACAAATTGTTCTTTTTTTTTGTTCACGTATTTCCAATTTAGATTTTTTACTGCGGAAGCTGGCCTCGAATCCAGTCATGGTAATTTTTTCGCTAAACTGGGTTAGCAACAAGGTAGCCAAATTCACAGAACAATCTGTAATTTCACAGAATTTTGAGCAAATTTTCATCACAGAATCTGTGTCACAGAACACAGAATTTTGAAATATTCTCAGATTTCACAAAAGTTTTGAGTTTGAATGTATTTCCAAAATTTTAGATATTTTGGACAGTAAAAAATTTATACTTATTGCTTTTAATAAGAATTGTATGATCATATTTCTAATTTTAATTGATTTTCCTCAACTAAAATGTAGAAAGACATAATTTGTCATGAATTTTCAATGAAAATAATGGAAATAGCATCACAGAAAACCATCACAGAATTTTTGGGTAAAATCACAGAAATTCAGATTTTTTTTCTCAAAAACACAGGATTTTTTTTGGCAACCTTGGTTAGAAAGCGGAGTCTTGTACGGACGGCTTAAAACCCTGGTAGTTTATTTTTAGGCCAAACCTCAGCTAACTCCCTTTTCTACAAATTTCTATAGGATTTCGTTTTGTCTTTAGGGCGACCTCAAAAGGGCCGAAGTACGAATCTCTTTTTGGATACCCTGCAGTTTCTTTGTCAAATAAGGAAATCGAAAGGAACTCGCGACCGAGTTTCATCAGCTGGATAAAATAAGGCAGAGTAGGTGGTGGTTCCATTCGAATGTGGCGCTTAAGCCACCCGCTTAAAAACGGAAATGTGTCGGGGCTCGCGTTATAAATTGTTTTTGAATTGAGTTTATATTTCTATCAAAGTTTTAGTTCAATATGGATAGCTATTCGCAAGAGTAATTAAACAAGCATTTTTAAAGCATTTCAAATAATAAAGATGTAGAATTTTGAAAATAAAGTTCTTTTCTATTTAACACTGTATTGAATTTCGACGAGTCAATCGAAAACCCGTAATGTAATCATAGTGGAATTAAAATATCGTGTTGATGTGTTGTGGATAATGTGTTTCTTTTTTCCTCACCTATTAGAGTTTTTTAACAATTTTGGAAAACTTTTGGCTTTCAGTCAAATTATTTAAGAAAAATGTATTTCTCCTTCTTCAGGGTTTCACTGTAATTTGTGAGTGTAACAATGAAAGGTGTTGTGTAATATGATTTTTGTTTTACTTACTAGGGTGCTGTTTCTTGTCCAAGCATGTTGTGTCTCAACTTCTCTCCGTCCTGTTTTCTTGTCCACATCAGCGTAAATTTGAATTTGTTTTAACTGCTATGAATTTGTTTTAAACCACATCTACTGCTCTCATCGCACATTATATCGCCTACCAACATAAATTCGATTTAAATTCGGTAAAAATACTCGACCACACATACAAACAGAAAAGTTTACCCATCCTTGAGATGATACACATTTTCAACGAACCTAAATCTGTTAACAAACGCACTGATGTAGCGAATTTAAACTTAACTTACGCAGTAGTTTTACACAGTCCATACACAGCTACACACAACAAGATAACAAGGAAACCAACAAATTTACATCCAGTATACAAAGCACAGTTGACAGTGACACAGTGTAACTACCGATAGCAGTTAAAAACAAATTCAAATTAACGCTGATCTGGACAATTAAGAAAGCAGGACGGAGATCAGTTGAGACACAACATTTTTTGACAAGAAATAGCACCCTAGTAAGTAGACCAAAAATTATATTACACTACACCTTTCATTGTTACACTCACAAATTACAGTAAAGCTCTGAAGAAAGCGAAATACATTACGTCGAAACGTCGGATGAAATAGGAAAACGCTGTTTTTCTTAAATAATTTGACTGAAAGCCAAAAGTTTTCCAAAATTAACAAACAACAGTCGCAAAAGTTTTATTTATAACTTTTTTTTTTCAATTTTTGAAACCAAAGAGTATATTTGCTGTGTTTGATTCACGCATTTTTTTCGATTTTTTTTATCAAAGGTCTTTCTTTCAAGGTTTCTAGCATAAATTTCCAGTGAAAATATAACCATTTACGTTTTTGAAGCTTGTAGAAATATAGTTTATACCCAAACCAATTTTTTATGTTCATTAAATTACGGTACTATCTTTAATGGAAATTCATAATTTATAACAGGACCATTATAGGAGCTAGCCGATAAGGCAGTTCCTAGTCGTACTAAAAAGCGTATTGGAGAATGGAATAAGAGTAAAAATTAAAAAATGTTTGGTAGGAATTCGCAAACTTGTATTTAATTTTCCTTTACGGTTAAAAAAGGACAACTTGCCGGTTAGGAACACATAGACCCGGATTACTATTTTGGGTATATCTTCAAAACTACTGATTCCACAAAAAAAACTACCAATTTCCATTAATTCTACCATTTTGAAATTGTCTACATGTTCACTATATGTTAATGAAGAAAAAAATTTATTATAGAATATTTCATGTATCTAGCTACAACCGTTCCTGAGATATCACTTCGAAAATGTACAGCTCGGGTCATATAGACCCAAGCCGCAAAGGAAGGTTAATTGAATAGCAATATCAAAAATGATTTTTAATCTTCGGTGAGCTATTACCTTCAGTTACGGATTCAAGTCACAATAGTAAACCTGAATTACATAAGAATTTATCATCAAAGTCTCCCATATATGTTCCCAAATTCACATTATTTGAAATGGATATTTATTTTGTGTGTTATGTTATGATACAGTGGAAAAATGGCTTCATCACGCGCATTGGCAGCTCTGGTACCTTATGTTCAAAACTACAAAGTGGAAACATTTCATATCAACCCAAAACACAGATTCCGGGAATCGAGCTGATAGAAATCGCATTTCCCTGTACACATAACACACACTAACATTCAATACAAATACACCACCAAACCCGAACTTCTCCAAAACAGAGTCTATTAAATTCGAGGCATCATTAAGTGCTAAGTGTCGTAATTTATCAGCCGGGGATCCAGAACAACTCAACGCAGTTAGTTTATTTCTGTTTCGACTCGCATTGGGTTTGTGGCAAGGCGGGGGTGCCTCACTCGTTAACAGGAGAAGAATGATTTAGCTCCAAGATTAAGGAGCGGCTTCATTGAGATTTTTTTTTTCGTTGCTCTGCGGTTTTGTCGATATTCCTACCTTTCTTTATCGGGTTTCATCTGCGGGATTGTCGCTGTTATCGAGACATTGAGCCGCCTAAATGGAGCAATCATTCCCGAAGCCGACGGGTTTAACGGACTTCGATTTATCATTAGCGAAATGGGATACCAATTCATCAGCTAACTCAAAGTGAATAATTGACCAGGGAGAAAACGGATTTATTTGAACATTCAAGCGGAATAAATTGATATTATGGGAATGGAATTATTTTGACAAAATCTGATGATTATAAGTTTTAAATCAATTTGATGATAAAATAATATCTAATCTAATAATCTGAGTTCGTCTTGGTGCATCTTTGTGCCTGAAATTTATCCCATTTTCAAAGGGCATGTAAAGTATTAAAGAAACATGAGATACTACAAAATGAAAGAATATAAGCCGTAAATATTATGAATTTTTCGAAAAAAAATACAACGGCTATCTGACGGGGCTTGAACCTTCCTATATTATACCTTTCTTTGATATCTAATGTTTTTCTCATACTTTAAAATTATAAGAAATGATAACTTAATGAAAAAAAAATCAAAGGTAAATGATTTTTTATGCTAAAAAGCTTGAAAATGACGAAAATGCAAAAAATTACAAAGAAGACAAAAATAATAATAATTATAAAAATTACATTGACAACAGGAATGGTATCAACATTCACTTTACCAATAATGGAAAAAATTGTCAATTCAAGTCCTTTTAAATTTATATCATTAAATTCACTAGCAGTCTTTTTTCATCATCAACTGTCCACAACAGTTAATAAGCTTCAATAATATTGGTTTCATTCTCGCTGTATGCAGGTAATTCCGCAACAAACACAGCTCGCCGATTAATGCAACCGCGTCATTTCCATTATTCCGAGCCCGTTTACAAAAGAGGTGATAATAAAGTTGTCGAAGGTAGTCTCAGGCGTGCCCTGAACAACGACCAGATCACAGCCCGCAACATCCAAAGCACTCATTCACTTGCATATGAAAATACACCGAGAGATACCTACCTACTCACATTCACATCAAAGCCCTGCTGCATCCTCCTGCTGGCAAATTGGGTGTTTGCAAGTTCAGTTTGTTCCATATCGTCGTCGTCGTCGTTTCGTTGCGTTTCGCGGTTGATTTACGAGCTCGTGGCGTAAATTTTGCCGCCACCGCGCCGCGTCATCATCGACGTTGCGTTGCGCTGCGTTATAATTACATGCACCCGGGATGCTGCAGCGTGAAATCCGCGGGGCTTCTGGCTAGCTGGCTACCTTCTACTACCATCATGGATGAGTTGAGAATGTTCCAATTTTGGAGTGCATATTTTTTTCGCTGCACTCTTCCCGGTTTTTACCGATTATTGATGGGGCTTAATTTTCGACTACCGGAAAACATTGTTATTTGTTTAAAGCATGGTCAATTGCAAGGAGCGTGTCGATTTTTGTTGAATTATGGAAATTTCAATTTGTCGTTTTGAGTCGGAATGTGAATTAAAAAATTTAATGCATTAGATAAAAAATTATCTTATAAGCTCAAAAAGTTTGCTTTTTAACGTGGGTGAATATAATACCTTAAACTTACCCAAATAACCAATAAGCCATGTTAAATGGCTCCGAGTTGACATTATAGCAGGATAAGGAAAAAGTTGAACTGACCCAAATAGCTCTGTATTCCACTCAAGGGCTTACTTATCAAAAGCCGATTTTTACCTGTTGCAGTGCGACTGATATACGACTTATAGAGAGATCAAAATATTTTGCCAGTGGGTACAACCAACTGGATAAAAATATATAAAAAAAATTGTGTCTGTCAGTTGGGCTGTGTGGCAGCGGCCTAAAGAATACTACCACTGGGATACTGGTCCATGTCGTACGAGGCGACTTATCCAGTACTTCCCAGATACGTTTATCTCATATTTCTGTCTATTGGAAATCAATGAGGCGGGGGAGAAAATAGGTCAAGGTCAATTATTGCATGCAGAGTTCAGAAGTTTTTCAAGTTTAAAACATTGGAAGAAAATGTTTTGAATCTGAATCAGTTTTAAATTCTTGCTAGTATTTTTGAACCTTTGTACGTTTTTTCTCTCGAGAAGGGTATGCCAATAGTGCATATGTAGTACATGCATTTGCACAAGCTGTATTCTTCCATATTTTCTTGTTTTACCAATTTGGAATATGATTTTTCATTTATCTAATCTCTTTACTCTCCTAGTAACCCCGTTTAATAAAATCTCTTCACAAGTGTTCAAATGTGAATCGCAAACGCATCGCTTACGGTCCCATTGCTTTTGGCTACCTGTTAATACTAACCGATTTGAAATCATAGAAGAATATGATCTAAATTACATCAGTTATATCTGTTACGTCAAGCGCAAAATTAGTGTATTTTCCTTATAATGGACAAGTATTCAGTCCCTTCTATCTTTGGATTGGTAACAGAATTTTGTGGAGGTAAATGTCCGTTTATATAAAGATATTTAATTTTTAAAATATCGTCATGGTTATTCAATCATTCAAGCCGTACAAATGTCGTTTCCGTGGAAAAAAAAATCAAAAAATATTTTCTTTTAGGTTGCCAAAAGGCTTCAATATTCCCTATTAAATGAAGTTTTTGATCAAAACTTGTATCGCATGTCGACAGTCATATCTGTTTCACTTTATGTATGTCACTTCTCTTGTATTGACACATGTTCCCTTAGCTTAAGAATGGTTATAGTGTTAACAAGAGTCAGAGCTCCTTTAATATCGTACTCTGATATTTCGTATCATACGAAAATCCTGGTTCTGGAATCCACTGCTACAGCTTCGTGCAGTGTTAATATCACTTGTTTCAAGTTTGGTGTCACAGAAACTCATTGTAGTCGTCTAACCAGAGCGCTCACTGGTCAGTTAAATAAAAATACATAAAAACAAGACTTTGTGTTCTGAATCTTCTGTATGGTAAATCTATGATTCAGAGGTACTATTGTACCTTTATTTACCTTCCATTTAGTGTGTTCATGTCTCTCTTTTGCCCGACTACATTTTTTTTAATGTATGTCAGAATTTAACAAAGTAAGTTTAAAAAAAGTTCTTATTTCCAATGTTGTGATAAAAAAAAGCTTCATTGCTTAAAACCTCTATGTGGATAGGCTAAATGCCAACTTTGCCATATAAAATCGTTTATTGCCCTCATTGTAGCATCCTGTATAGAACATTTTCTGATCATTGTATTTAAACTCAAATCTTCTTAATTTTGTAGTTGTAAATCAATAATGTATGATTCATTTTAGCTCATAAATGCCTGTTTTTTGTTTGCTAGAAAGCTTTTATGTAATCCGCTTACCCTGTTATAAGTGTATCTAATTCTAAGAATTTAAACTAAAATAACAATCTGTCATTTTTCACTCAAGCTTCAATGCTTCAAAATCCCTACGTGAATCGGCTTTATGCCCTAAATATTCATTTCTTTTCTAATCCTTTTATGGTTTTCAGGTTTCTCAGGTATATGATGAAATCTGTAAAAAAAAGGCTAGGTACAATTTTCCCGTTTGTTTGGATAACGTGCCGCTATCAAGCCTACCCCTTTTCTGATACCTGATACCAGATACCTGCCTCCTTGAGCTATCTAATTTTCTGTCTCATTCCCCCTTGCAACAACAGTTGATGATTTTTCTTTGTCGAGCGATATACTGCTTATGGAACTGGGAGTCGAACTCTTGATTTTGCAATTTGCAGCGCCTTTGTTGTATGAGCCGTCTCATCCATGGATCAAACTTGGAAAATATTGCCTATTTAAAATTAAATTGTTTGATTTTTCCCGGTTTTCACAGAACATTAAACTCACACACTTTTTTCTGAAACAGTCGACCGGAGCTCTTTGGGGGCAGTGACCAACAAACGGGGCAGGGTTTCATCGGGCGGAGCCAGCGCATATTTCGTTTCCTTGCAGACAATATGCATAATAAGGGTCATCCGGATGTTCCACAGCTTCTAGGGCAGGTCACAGGTTGTCCACCGGCTAATCGAAATTAAGGTTGCTCGGAATTCTCAAAACCGTACAGAGAGATCTTTTTTGTCCTTCATTCTCAGTTCCGAAAACGATTTTCATGGGTAGAATTTGCTTATTGCTGACTTAAAAAGCAGCTAGGTTGAAGATTACAGTTATTTTTGTTGCAGTTATCATTTTTCGTTTTTATTTTAGCGAACATGACGACCAAAAAGCCCGTGATAGGCAACCTGTATACATATCTCAGGGGGCGATGGAAATCCCGTGCTAAGTGTTAGTAAAAGTGACGTAAGTTGCATTTTCAAACAAACAACTAACAGCGAAAACTAGAAAAAAGATATCATTGCCAAACTGCTGTTTACGATTCTCGCCTAGGAAACATAAACATCCTGGCAAGTGACGTAGGCTTTGTTTACCTTTTTACTTTTTGGATAACGAGCTCTGGAAAAGTGTGCGTGTTTGTTCGTCACCTTTCTTTGTACCTCATTGCGTGATAGGCAATACCATTTGCCCACTTAGCTTAAATCAGGTTAATTTAAAGTTCGTTTGTCAGATTTCCTACTGGCATTTGTGAACATTATTTATAGCTTATTGGAACTGTTGCTGTTATGATTTTGTTTGAGGCTTATAACCCAGCTTAGTGATTTGCTGGGTAGTTCATTTTAAATTAGTACAATTTCACGCATTTCTGAGATGTTTAAGACGCAAAGAAGACAAAAAAAATTGTTCACAGTTTTCTTCAATATCCATCATTATGAAATCGAGAGCTGGCAAAACCGTCGTGTATACCGAAAATTACTATGCCTGAGCCGTGAAGAAGTATGAGAATACTTTCAAGAATGACTACAAAGTTCAAACCAAGTGTAAGAGTGAAGCACATGATAGGAAACTACGGTTAAAGATCATCGGGAATTCAACGCTTAAACCAGTGTTTTAAATTTTAAATAAGCAAAAAAACTTATTGTAGATCTTTTATTATACCAGAAAACCCAGAAGTGTTGTCCTGCAATCATTTATGTAAACCAAACCTCAAAAGACAAACTTTTGCTAGTTCCAGAGCTCATAACCTGAGTAGTCGGTGCTGAGCCAATGCGACAGATAAATTTTAATGGGCTTTAAAACTTGTGAAATAAACAATATTTTACAAATTACCGAATTCTGTAACATCGCTTCTTTTGACAAGGTCTCTAGCAGATTAAAGTTTATGTTTGCTGGTTGTTTAAGGAAAAATATCATGATCTGGCAAACTATGCTCCTGTGGAAAAAAACAAAATTTTCGTGACGACACCTTTGGATTTCGATTTTACTTTTAATTGAGCCTAGTGATGAATCTACTATATTTTTGTTTGAATTTTTCTGCTGACATTTCAGTAAAAACTGGCACAAAAATAATCAAGTTTTGATAAATTGGAAACAGTTGAATCGACCAAATTGTCTCCAGTTTCTGCCAAACAAAAAGTATAGATCAAAACAGTAGCAGAAATAAAAGAAGAAGAATGTAGTGACCTAAATCATTGATTAAATAAAGTAAGTGCGCCGACCGATGGGAGATACCAAGAATAAAGTATAATTATTTCTTCCAAACTATAATGAATATTTTTATTATATTTTTCCATAAATTATAATGAAGTTACCTGCACGAAACCGGATGACATAAACCATCCTGTAAAAATACATAGGGATGTAAATTTCGAAATGTATTACCGTAAATATTAGAAATCTTCGTTTAAAATTCAGAATTTTCATCTTCGTTAATTTTTCGAATTTCTAGAATAGAGAGTGTCACCAGCAAAAGTCTAAGGCATTTATGAAATTTTCCTTTAGATAGGATTGGTCCGAAAAACTCATCATGTTTTAGTTAACTTGTGAATATTTTTATTTTTCAAATTCTAAAATTTGTAATTTCGAGTTCAAATTTTAAAATTATGATGGACTTTAAGTTACAAAAAATAAACTGTGTCGGTAAGATGACAGACCTAAGAATATCTCACAACAAAATAATTTTGTTATGTAAACTGTTTTCAGCGAAACATAAGGGAGCTGTGAAAGAGCTCATAAACCAATTTGTATTGTATTTCTACACATTTTTTTTTAAACCACTCCTTGGGACAGAGGGGGCGTGAATGAAATAAGTTTGAAAATCACTGGTCTAAACTACCGACAAACCATGAAACTCTTCACAAAAATAAATTTTTCGTGCAATAAAACTTCAACAAATAGCTTTGAATATAGATGACACATCTGATATGAAACATTTACTGAATTTTTTTAAAGATTTATTCGATTAGCGATTTGCTAATTCAACAATCATATAAAGAAAATGTTACCTTTTAAAGATACGTCTTATGTATGTATATCTCACTCGAATTTTTGCAAGTTGCAAAAACCTAAGTAAGGCTATAGAAGGAAGCCGTCTAATCATGCAAAAACAATGTGCTTCGTTTCATAAAATAACAAATTTGCAACAACTAATGTATGGAAAAAGTTTTAAATTTTTTTCTTAATGTACACATTATTTCCGACTGAATAAAATGATTTTTGACGAAAAATAAAAAATCATGAAATGAATGGTTAAGGATATTCAGACAAAGTTTCGAGTTTATTACTATGCAAATTTAATGTTTTTCGCATACGAACACATCATCATTGTTTCTAAAGCTGTCCTTAGAAAACGCAAAAAGTTTTGACACTGATAATGATCTTAGTGTATTAAATATATGTAAAAACCTGATTGAATTGATTAAAAAAACGATATTTCGTTAGTTTTAAAAAACATAGTTTGATGATTTTAATTTTCAAAAATATTTAATTTTGTACCAACAAAAAATAAACATGACCATGGCTTATACCATACCTCAACAGGAGGCATCCATTTATCTTGTAACACTGTTTAAGAGTGGGTGTGGAATGAGCTCGAGCGCTCCGAATAGTGACAAATGAGAGAGATCGATAGTAGCGTAAAGATTTTTTACATTTTACTTTTAAGTTGCTCGCCACAATCCCCCAACCCAAAAAACTGAGTTTTCTTGAAATGGACCCTTCAGTTCCCAGCAAGTCGACAGCACAAAAACAATATCAATCGGAAACAAAACTGTGCTCATGCTGGGCTGGGAACCAATGTTTATTTGTTAAACCTAGTTTCGAAAGAATTTCCGAGAATAAATACCTTTTTATTATCGTTCACATGTGAACCTCAATGAAATAAATATCCCTTTGAGAGATCAACAACAAAACATAATTTTACTAGAGAAAAAGTTAAAAAAAAAAAAGATTCTGCTATATTAGACTGCTTTAAAAATAGATTTCAGAAAATATATAAAGTAAAAACAAAAAAAAATATGATAAAAATAACAAAACCTAATAAAATGGTAGTTGGTTATCAAACTTGAGTTTCTTTGAGTGAGAGTGTCAATTTGGATTTGAAGGCAAGTCTTTTGTTAAAAAGTTGATTATGGTTTGTTAATGAATTGTATTTCGCAGCCCCAAGGATGGATATTCTACATTAACCTAGAGTTGTTGTTGATACAATGCGTTGAAGGTGATGGGATTGTCGAGCATTGTACAATCGTTCTGCGATCGTGAAGCTGATATTTCATTTGTTGCTGAATGCAAATTATCAATAACAAATAACAAGGTTTGCAGGCTACACATTTTATTAATAAGGGGGGAGGAAGGAAGGAAATAAAAAAGTGCCTTTTTTACGTTACATAATTAATGGATGCCGCCAAAACTGGTTTTTGGAAAAGAAAATTAAACGAAGGTTACCCGAGGCAACGTTTTTTTTATGAATTTGTATTCAATCAAATAAAATCACTTTTTTTCATAATTTTAGCTTAACACAGCTTTTGTTAATTTTTCTATTAAGGAATAAAAGAGAGTGAATGGAATGTTTGAAACATTCAACAACTATTCGAATGCTGTCTCAATTTGGAACCTTCTAAAAAAATTATAATTTTCCATACTAGAATTACTTATTTTTCTTTTTGATGTTCTCTTAAATGAGAAGTAGAATCTTTGTAATATTTTTAAAATGACGTATGATAGTGAGACATTATTTTTAAAATTTAATTTAATTTCACAAAATGCTGATGAAAAAACTGTTAAGATCTGTCATAAATAATTTGGTGATTTGAAAGTTATAAAGATATTTTTATGCAATTCAAGTGGAAATATTTGGCAACAAGTAGAAAAATGTTGAATTGTGAAAAAAATTCAGTTGATTTCTTTATCTTATCTCATATTATCGGTAATACGTCGTAGATAAAGCATATTTTAGTCCAAGTGAACGCATCTAACAAACCTACATGGATTTATATTAATGAAATTATTCATCTTTATAATGAACCATTTCGTTTTATTTTATAGGCATTCCAGTTCAGTTCAAAACAAAAGAAATCCTGCAAGAAAAAAGGAAAAATAGAAAAAAATAGTTAAAATTATTATTATTAGATTATTAGATTAAAATAAATAATACGAAATATTTTATGCAGCAAAATTGTGTATTATATCATTGTACAAAACCTATAAATCATGTAGTTTTTCATCGAAAAAATCACTTAAAGATAAAATAACTCCCATCTTCCACAATTTGTTTTTTGGTCTGGTAATCTTTCAGTTATTTGATTTTTTTTCTCAAAATTTTCATAAAATACTTCAAACTTTATTTATTCCTCCCTTCGTGATTTTTGGAAATTTTGTAGAGTATGGGGGAGGTGCGGTGACAAAAGAAGAAATTGATATTTGTTCCAGCCTTATAGTTGTATCCTCAATGTTCCATTTTCAGCTTTATCAATTTTTTTTACTAGAATAACCCGAAGTTCTGTAAAAACGTAAGATGTCACTTAGGAAATATTATTTAAAGGTTTAGCAACGGAACAATTCATAATTATGCCACCGATATCTTTCCAAGATTAAATATATTAATTAAACTTTGATCAACAACTTTAATTTGTATAAAAAAAACCATTACACAAATCGTCCAAACATATAATTCTGGTGGGTCAATTAAAAAACCGATAAAAAAGTTTCGTTTTGATATACTCATACCTGATTTGTACTGAATTCTCAAATAACGTTATAACGGATAATGCATTCATAACTTGACTATATTTTTTGCTGAACAATGTTATCAAGAGGACAGTTATTTTATATAAAGCATGGACTCAGGAGGAAATCTAAACTTTAAGGACTTCAGCTAGGATTGGTGGATCTTGAACGATCAATTAATTAAACTTTATGTTGATCTGATGTTATCAATCTTTGAGTTTTTGCTCGCATTAGAGATAGAAACTTATGAGAACTTTGTCTGCTGATTTTCGCCAAGAAATTATTATGCCAAGAAATTTTGGCTATCCTTTTTTCATCTGAAATTGAAATTTAAAGTAAATAGCTCAGCATTCAACAGTCTTATTTGAATTTTCAGACACACATTTCTAATTTTTTTTCTCTTTAAACTTAGCCATTTCGTTTCAATAAGGTTTTTTTTTATTTTTTGACTGATGAATGTAGTCTTTCTATAGGACGTTTCGGCTTCTCAGTCATATATTTGAATAAAATTAGAAACATCATACTTTCTCAGTGACCTACGTTTCGGCGATGCTTTTGGCCATCATCAAGGATGTCCATAAATTTATTTCATTAAAATCTTTTTTGTTTGACAAATTTTAAAAATCGACTTACAGAGAGTGTTCTGTTTGTTAAAAGGTGGGATCTTGACTAGTTCTATTGTAGTTTTTCCTCTCTTCCGATCTGTTCAATATCGTGAAAATTTTTTTTAATAGGACATGAAAAAAGGTGAATATACTCTGGTATGTACGTACATGTATTTGCATGTCCAATGCTAAATTTAGTTCAATTAAAATTGTACACTCATTTAAACGGATTGAATTGAAAAACAACAATAGAATAAGCTAAGATATCACCATTTAACAAACAGTACAATCTCTGTAAGTCAAATTTTAAAATTTGATAAACATAAAAGATTTTATTGAAACAAATTTATAGATATCCCTGATGATGGCCAAGGTCATGGCTGAAACGTAGGACACTGAGAAGATGTGCTGTTTTCAATTTTGTTCAAATATATGACTGAGAAGCCAAAACGTCCTATGTTTATAGAAATTTCGGATATTTTAAATATGTTTTGATTTTTTATTTGAATTTTAAAATAAATAACAGATACTCACAAAGATGAAGAGAAATCGAAGGTTTTCGCAAAAACGTATTAGCTGAAGACATATTTCTCTACGTAAATACTGAATCAACTTTTATTGTTTTCACTTATATAGGTACAGAATTCTCCCGAAAAAGAAAAAAAAAAATAAATTAAAGGCTTTGATTTTTGAAGTGGTTAAAAATTTCAGTGTTCAACACGTAGCAAAAACTGACTGCAATGATCCAACGTACCAACGTATACCGATACCAAATTAATAGGGCTGTTCGTCCACCTTCCGTAACGTGTTGTTCAGTCCGTACTTTTTGCCAAAATAAACCGCAACAATCGATCGATTATATTCGGCGGATTATTTATGACACTGTACAATTTCGGCACACTTGCTCGTGATATAAATGAACGATTCCCCAAAAAGATGGGAGGCAAATGAACGTGAAAATCGCAAGCACTGCAAGAAACTTGAGTCATCTTGAGTTTTTGGTTCGAAAAAAACTATATGAGTTTTAAAAATTTGATAAACAAAATCAAATTTTAGAGATACTTTTTGCTAGACATAAAATAGTCATACGCAATTGCTCTTCTCTAAAACAAACGCGCGTTTAGTTTTAGCAACAATCTACAGTATCGACGCAAGAAGGTTGCCAAAAAATGTGTAAAACTCCGACAAAATTTAAAACAAAAAACAGTGTTAAATTGCTTCGAAAATAAAAAATCTCGATGATGGTTTTGAGTTGTTCAAAATTTTGAATGACTTGCTTTTTTTTATAATGAAGAAATGAATAAAAATAGAACCGTTTTTTTTTTAATTGAAATTATTTCTCGAGTATACCAATATTCAAAACTTTTAGAAAAGTTTAAAAAATTGAGAGAAAGTTCATGAGACTTAACTCTAGCCTGAAAAATAATGTTTTATTTTTTCAAATTTCCAATTTCATACTATAATAGACTCAGATAACAGTCCCACTCAACTGAAATTTGCAAAAAAAAACACCAGACATCGATAATAATGCTCAAACGTCAGCACAAAAACAACGTTAAACGGAATGGCAAGTATTTTGCATAGTTTTTCACCCGGAGTTGCACACAAACCCTAGACAGAGAGCAAATTTCATACGGGATTTATCGGCATGGCAGCCAGCGGCGGTGGCGTTCAGAGATTTACCAAATTTTTCCCCGGAACCATTTATCGGGGGAATCCTGCAATTTTTCTCTTCCTCCTGGTTTCCATTTTTGTCCTTTGATAGAGCCAATCGGAAGTTGCCATCATCCAAACGGTGAACAACAATCGATGACGCGGATGGGGGTCCCTCTTTAACGCTGTACTTTTTTTTATTCGTGCACCCCGTTCAGATTTCGGGAAAGGATTAACCGGGGAAAAGGATTTTCGAACGGATTTGCATAAATGATAAATGGGTGGGATTTTTGCTTTCGCCGCTTCAGCTTTCCCACAGGCAGGCCAGCCAGACTGAACCTGGAATGTCAATGAACGGATTTAGGATTGGTCGATCTTGGATCGATCCTTAGTAGATCGATCTTTTCAACTCCGATTTTCGATTTTTTTGATCGATTCTTAGGCCAGGAAAAAATCGATTAGATCGGTTTATTTTCGATTCGATCTTTCGATTTTTTTTTCTCTTTTAGGGGAAATAAGGAGGACGCTTATTTAACCATTGAAAACAGCTGTAATATGTGAGTTACATCATTGTTTCGTGCTCAGACACTAAAAAAGTCCATTTTCTAACTGGATGAAACTTGAAAAAAGTAGACATAAACGTTTAAAAATGCATTTCAAATTTTTGTGCAGAAATCTGAAAATCAGTCACTGTAGGGGCAGTATAAGCACTGACCTCAGTACAAGCACCATCAATCGGGGCACAATGAGTGTTTCCTGCCGTAGAAACTAGCAGCAAATTTAATTTGATGAACTGAATTGTAGAGCTACAGCTTGACTAGTTTACATCTGACGATTTACCTATTGGTAAGGTGTCGGAGAGATAATCAGAAATCTCGAGTTCGATTCCTGGTTGAGACATTTTTTTTTTTCATTTAGAATTCATGATCAGTTGAAAAATAATTTAAGAATTTTTAATTCATTTCAATACAATTTTGCAAATTATTTCCAAACCTTATAAATGGGGTGCAGGAAGGTGTTTGTGATTGATTAGGATAAAAATAATTACTAGGATTAGCTAATCTGAAAAAAATAACAGCGATTTTCCAATAAATTTTTTTTTTAAACAAATTTGATTTGATTTTATTTTCCGCATATTTTGTTTGATATCTCTCACATACATTAAAAAATCTTGATTAAAAATGCCTTGCAATAATTTCTTTAAATCTCTAGAATATTTTTTGTCAGTACATTACTTAAAAATATCAAAGCGTTTCCGAGATATTTGGATTTTGATTAGTGTTGTTTTAGAACCCTCACCTTACATAAAAGCGCTTGAAATTTTTTCCTTTCCATACGTAGAAAGATTACCTATACAAATTTGAAATTTTGTGTCTTTTTTGCATATTTTTAATAAAAAGCAGTTCCCTCTTGTTACAAATAGTAAAGATCGATTAATCGGAGATCGATCTTCAAGCTTCGATTTTTTAGATGAATCGATTCCAGAACCGTTCATCTGAATCGATCTTGGAGATCGATCTTTTCCCGAAGATCGAACAATCCTAAACGGATTACCAGGATACTGCCTATTTCCGGGAGAGTTGCTTTCATTCTGTGACCAGATAACAACACTTTTTGTGTATGGTGTTTTTTTCCTCTTGCTTTTTAACCCCAAGCTCACTGATCAGGTTGCCCCCATTATTGGGACCAGCTTTTGCTATGCTTTGAATTTTATTTGATAAAATATGATCAAAAAGGTTAAATTGAAAGAAACATCCCTGGATATTTTAGACCTTGACTCGATCAAGCGACAAGCAAAAATCTAATAAAAAAAACAACAACCACATCTCTCGGATGCATCCCACAGCATTTCTGCTATGAAATCAATTTTCGAAACATAAATTTTAATCACTACTGCCCCCAAAAATGGACAAAAAAACCAAAGCCGATCCCCAACAAAAGCAATTCGTTCCAGGCAGTCGATTTTTAGGTTTTTTTTCCCCTTCTCAGCAGTTTTTAGTTATTTATGCTTAAATCTTGTTAAGCATCGCGCGAAAGCGCGCTCAAACCCAACCTAACAAGTGGACGATCCGGCGAAATCATTCGGAACCAAAGAACTATGAAATTGATACCGGACCGTTCGTTGAAACTCCTCGTTCCGGGGTAAGCTTCTTCGCCTGATAGCAATAAATAAATCGGCTCATATTGGTGATTATGATTCATAAGAGCTAGGGACCTTTTGGGGAGGGGATCTCCAATTGCTTTACGAATATTAGTTTTAGATGAATATAATTGCGAAAAAGGTTTCGACCCACCGAAAAAATCGAAAACTAGTTAATTTTTTTCAATGCCATATAAGGGTAAAGTCAACATTCCAGAATTGAGATCGTTCACAAATAGTGGATCGGTTAATGGAATTTCCGAATTGATGCCCAAATAAAATTAATACAAAACCGAATCAAATTATTTTTTTAACATGATTTGAGGAAAAAAATTTAAAAGATCTAATCTTAAAAAAAAGGTAAGACGGCAGGTGTTAGACAAACAGGTATCACAATAAGCCGCCCCAAAATTGTATAATGTCTGAGAATTTGAAGGCTCAACATGCAAATGATAGATTTAAGTGTGGAGAAGAAACTTTTGATGGGGCCAACTAAAAAAATCTTGTTTAGAGTTTTCGATAACACGATCTTTAAAAAATTTTTACTTTTGAAAGATTCGATGTAAAAACAATGAAGGTCCTATTATTTTCACAAAGTTTATATTTTTATTTTTTTAAATTTAATTTGGGTTGTTACTACACGTAAACAATATTAAATGAACAAAATAAGAATCTAAATTTGAAATCATCTAGCTTTTTTCTAAGTCATAAATTTTTTTTGTCCATAAATTTTTTATTCAAATGACCAAAATACACAGCGTGAAGTTTTTGAATGCCTAATGGATCAAAAGATGCTAATTTTTGTGCACTCAAACTTTGCTGTACAGATTGTGCTGTTTGTATCAACTTGTGAAGAGTTATTTACGATTCAATCCTCATTTAAAAACTCAATGTGAGATATTTGTAATTCATTTTATCAAATTCGGCTTTGTAAATACCGCTCAGAATTAAAATTCTTGCAATAAAAGACTAGAAAAAATAATAAAAATGAAAATTGATTAAAAGCCAAATTTTTATGCTTATTCAGAACCCAATGTCTCAGAATCCCTTTCACATTTGAGATTCAGTTAATTCCTTTCCCGTAATTAAATTTAGCTAGAATTTGATAAATAGCCTCCTGATCATTTCTTTAACACTAGAAGGACCGGCAAATTGAATATACCTATTCGGACCGTGACCAGTCAATATCACTGGTAAAGGAGAATTTTTAACTTTTTATTTTTGAAATTATATTGTTATTCATTTGATTACATTTTTGTTAAAAAATGGAAATATTTTTTCACCATGGGTGCACGGAATCACCTCACTTTGGCATAATTGACGAATGCGTGTATGCCATAAAATGAATATTTCAAATAATTTTCAAAAAATTTAAACACATTATCAGTTTAATTATAAAATCATGTAAGATGGCTATGGGTATTAACCATGGGTGCACGGTTTCACTTCAATTTTGTTTTCGTAGATATTTTCTAGCATCCATCGGTCTGAAATTTTTCAACACGTTACCTATAAATTATACCTGATATTGTAGGTTTTGAGGCGTATTTTTCCTATAAGTAGAGCAATTTACCATGGGTGCACGGATTCACCGCCATTCATCCAAAATCAATTTTTTTGCATGCTAAAGGTAAAGAATAAATACTTTTATTGTTGCAAATGAAAATGTGTGTTATATACATGGTTTTTCACTATGGGCACAGAGAACAAACATACAAGCTCGAACAAAAAATCGTCAAAAAAGTGTGTAAAACTTCAAATGCTATAACCAATTAATATACGTTGGAAATTGACTATAAACAGTGCCATCTATTGCGCCGTTCAAAAGTTACAAATCAACTTTAAAGTGCCCAGTTTTCGAAAAGACGTAATCGTATATGAACTCACAAAAAATGAGTTCAATGTCTCAGTAAAATGGACGGCTTTAATTTATGGCAAAATGAATGAAATCAGAGCAACTTTTAACTGGGAGGAATTTCACTTTCTTTATTTTTGCACTACTATGACAGTTAAGATAACTAACAGCTTTGGTATAAGTTTTTTCACTTCTTGAACAGTAATTAATGTTAGAAAATGCATCTCCTATGTCCAATCAAATACAAGAACATTCTTAACGATTAGCCTCACCCAGCAGTACTGATTCTAGGCATCTCAAAACGGGTTACTTTTATACATCACTTTTGCATCCAGCTGTTTTAAACTTCGTATTTCTAACAAATTTGAAGGAAAAAGATAATACCTTTTAGGATTATTTTTTTATGCAACATGATGAACGTTTAACGAAACTTCAATAGCGATTTTCTTGAAGCAGGCTAAGCAGCTCATACGACCTATAGAAAACTGACTGAAACTTAGTCAGCTTTGTTTTGACAGTTCTCTTTGATGTGTTTGGAGACATCTGGTGGCCCGATCAAAAATCAAAAATTGGTTCAAAAAGAGTGTTGGGATTTTAACACAAGTTTCGTGGGCTAGCTTGTACGTCTGTTCTCTGTGATATGGGTGCACGGATTCACCGCGTTTTAATCAAATATTGGACTTTTTGAACATTTAAAAAAGCATTTTTACAAATCTTAACTAAACCAAAGTCGAAACCATGTCTTTCATGTTGAAACATAATGATAAATAAATAAATTTGTTATTTCAAGATATAATTGAAATAATTCTTTTCAAGGAATGAAAAAACGGAGCTTAAATTAAAAATCGTTATTTAAGATTTTTATTTTAAGCTCCGTTTTTTCATTCCTTAAAAAGAAATATTTCAATTATATCTTGAAATAAAAAAAATCATTTATTTATTATTAAAAACAGGTTTTTGCAATCGTTTATTTATCTGATAAGATCTGATCAACATCCAAGAAATTGGAAAATGGATACCATAGACCGCGTGAATTTTAAGAATTATATGCATCAAATTATGCGATGGAAAACAGTGAAAATAAAAATATTGAATCAACATTGTCAAATGTACACGTTGATTTGTTTTTCCTTAAAAGTTTTTCAATTGAATAATATTGCATGTCAAATACCTATCATATCTAACTCAAAAGTATTTTGTGTTCCGAAGCAAGTTGAAAACTATTCATTTCTAAATAATTTACAACGGCGAATTTACAGCCATTCCGTGCACCCATGTTGAAATATCTTAGCGCCGATGTGGTCTATCAGATAGGCTGGCGCGAGTCTGGTCTAGGTATGCCAGGCGTACTGGGTTCGATTCCAGGTATCGGCAAGAAAACTCTTGAGTTCAAACCCCATAAGTTTCCGACAGGTAAGATGTGTTTCCTCTTATAATAAGAATGTTCAATATGAATGTTCAATCAGTTTCCAGCTGGCCAGGTATATACACGGGTGCCGGAATACCTATAAGTGAACTTGCATTGGAAATTTGTCGAACCTAATAATCTAAGAATGCATGTGAATACATACATACTTGGGCAGAAACTGCGGTGAATGCGTGCACCCATGATGGATAACTAACATATAAAAAATATTTCGTGCACCCATATTGAAATATCATTTAAATTATTCAGTTTCAAAGCTGGTGTCTTCAAATTTGAATAAATGAGTACGCAATTCATAATTATTTTACTCATTCTAGTTTAGTATAAAACATATTTATCACCTAAAACTACTCGATTTCTCGAATGGACATGTATTAAACCTAACATAACAGAAGGTTTGATTATAGTTGAACAGCAAAACAGACTAAAAAAATTGGGACATAAGTGCTTGAAGCGCCTATCCGAGAATTTTTTCTACAAATCTTAATGACTTCGCATCGAAAATCAATAATTTCATAACGAATGACACACTTCAGCCCACCATAAATCAACTAGGGCTCATTGTCTTGAATGTATATTGCAAATGAAACCAAAAGCAAGCGAAAAAAATTGATCTTGTTTGAGTTAACGGGTTGTGAATGTTACCAGTCAATTTGACTGGTCACGGTCCGAGTGTCCATGGCGAAATTTTTCTCGCTTATTTAAAGAGCTTGTGAAATAAAAAAATACATAGTTTTGTAGAGATTCAAAATTCATGAAAAGTCGTATTTTTTGCGAATTTTTAAAGCAAAGAGTTTGAAAGATATTTTACAAACAAAGTACCCAACCAGCCATTTTGACTGGTGCTGTCTTTATAATCATCTCAGTCATTTATGGCAAGTACTTCGATTTTCAAGTAGGTATTTATTAAGTGATAAAAGAAATTAAAAATATCCCAAATTGAAATCATTCAAAGGGATTGAATTGTAAATAACTCTTCACAGGAGGAAAAAAAAGCATTTTTTATGGCATCGACTTAAAAAAAAACTCGACACACTTTTTGGTCAGTTAAATAGAAAAAATTATAGATTATAGACTTTTTTTAAGAAAATAGATAGCTGATTTTATCATAGTAGTTTATAATCAAAAAAAAAAATCTTAATAAAATATAAAATATTTAAGCTTTGTGAAAAATTTAGCTCATCAGAACCTTCTTAAGAATAAAATGGATAAAAGTTGAAATTTTACTTGGATACGAGTATTACAAAATATACTGTCTTGATTTTTGGGAAAAGAAAATTAAAAGTTTTTGTTGTCTTGATTTTTGTAAAAAGTAAATCAAGTTTTTACCATTTCTCTGCGTTAGGCTGTATAAAAATTGTTTTCAATCTCGAAATCAAACATATCTTAAATTTAAGTGAATTTTCAGTTTAGGCGTTCTTAATTGATAATTTTGTATTCAAAAAAAAATTCAAGGATTATAAATTTTTGATGTAGGAACTAAAATAATACCCTTAACAAAGCCCGTGCGAAGGACCCGTCCATAGGAAGGGTTGATATTCAAATTAAGCTAGGAATGGATGATCATGGATCATCCAAAATCTGGACGCACTGTATTTATACCATAGCGCTCCTAGTTGTCGGATCAGGAATGTTTTGACAGTACTTTATATGGAAATGCTTCCTCTATCAGTTCTGAAAATTTCAATACGATTAGTTTTGTTTCAAAAAAGTTAAGCGTGATAGAAGCCGCAAGACGAAAATTAATTTTGAACACCCACGTCAAAAACCCGGCGTGGTCTGGTTCAAAAATAGCGAAATCTGATTTTGGGCGGCTTCCTGGCCAAAATTTTTAAAAAGCCACTGGTCGGCGTGATGTCCCCACGAAGATCAAATTCGATTTTGCCGATAAGTTTGCAGAAATGTATTTTCAGCCGCGGACGAAAAACTCCGAATTATGTGAAAAACAAGACCATGGACTCCGAAATGTACAAGGAGGAGTGCCTGAAAAAGGATTTTTTCCGTACATTAGATCTCACAAAGGACCAGTAAAGTTTTCGCCAGATTTAGCAAGCTGCCACTACAGCAAAGAGGTACTACAGTGGTATCGGGCCAACGGGTGGATTTTATCGAAAAGGACATCAACCTACCCAACTGCCCTCAATTCCGCCCTATCGAAAATGTTGGGCAGCTTTAAAGCAGAAGATGAAGAAGAATGGTAGGACGACTCGCGATGCAACAGAAATGAAGATATTGTGGAACAAAATAGTGGCTGAGGTCAGCGAATAGGGTGTCCAAACTATAATGAGTGGTACTCGACGAAAAGTTCGAAATTTCATCAAAACAACATCGGAATATTTTTTTTATTATTTTTCCTTTAAAGTGCAATAGAAACCCTACATTTTGAGTACAAAACATTTTTATTTCGTTTACAAAGCTCCGAGATAGATCCTTTTTAATGCGTCCAGATTTCGCGTGATCCATGCTTTCAAAGCAATACAAAATATGCACAATAAAAAATCATTTTTTGATCAATTTTCTTTCTTGTGACCATCGCACAAACTCGAAAAAATAATAAATTTTACTGATACTTGTTAAAATTGAAATTGAATCAAAGTTTAGAATCAATGCTATATCCGGTAAGTAACAAATTAATAATCCAAAATAATGATTCTTATTCTTATCTGTATAATTTAAGTAGGGGAGAGTGGGGTATCGTGGGCCATAGGGAAACGTGGGCCACTTTTAATATCTCAGATGTGTGTTGAGATATAAATCTCAAACCAACTGTCGTCGCTTTGCTTGAGCATATATTTCTATATGTTATTGACGGAAATACGCGTCATCTGCTTCTTTTATTTATCAAGCTCAAAAAAAGTTAGAAAAATTTATTTACACAATTAAAAAACACCCGCTAATTTCATCGATGGAGAACCTAGTGCGCATAACAAAAATATGCTCATACGCTTATGATCTTAGTTTTGTCATGATCTTTCACGTGGAAAAGGAATTTTTGATAAAACATAAATAAATCACACAAACGCAATTAATTAGCAAATCATAGCTTGTGGGGAATCGTGGGCCACACATCTTGAACCACCTATATTTTTATGTTTTTATACACATTCAGAACTTTAAATACGTTTTTCCTATCTGCAAAATTTTATTATGCCAAATGAAGAGTTATGAAAAATATTTTGTCCATCCTGCATAAGAAATTTTGCCAAAACGTTTGCGAGCCAGGGTTTGGAATCTATGTGATCATACGCAGCTCTCTTTTTAATTTCATCATCTGAAATTGCTTGTAAATAACGAAATGAATTAGGAAATCACAGTTTTGGGTCAACTCATGAGCTTCGCATGTTATTTGGTCAATTTGGATTTGGTGGCCCACGATTCCCCACCATTTTTCAAAATCCAAAAAATATTGCTTTTTTTAAACAGTAAAAATTCGAGGAAAAAAACTTAGTGAAATTTTTTTTTAAATATCTAATGATACCTTGAAAATGTAGAAAATCATACCATTTTTTATTTTCATTTTATCTTTTATAATAAAAAAGTTATAGAACAACGGAAAAAAGTGGCCCATGATTCTCCACTCTCCCATATATATTTTCGAAATTCAGAAAACTAGTGTTATTAAAAATTTCGAATAAAATCAGAAATTAAAACTTTGGGCATAAGAATCAGTACAAAGAAATGGAATACAAAAAATCAAACAGCGGATTTAAAAAGAAAATCAATCCTTATTTTACAATAAATTTCAGATAAGGTCAGTAGTTATCCAGGAAACAAAATTGTTTAAAAAAATTGAAATAATTTTCAATTAGGCCGGAACAAATATCAATTTCTTTTTTTTCAAAATTAAAATTTAAAATAATTTTGGAAATGTGAATTATCTTAAAGGAAAAAAAAATCCATTATGAACTTTTGAGAATGTATTGAAAACATAAGATTGTGATTGAATGGAGTTTGATAAAAGATCGGGATTCGACGAGCCCAATTAAATGCCATCAACATTCTCTCTAGAAACTTGAACTTTATGGGCAGATAATTTCAACTAAAGATTAATCGGAAGTTTATTATCTAAGGAAACCTTTTCGGTCAATATCAATTGCTTTTTCGATCCACATTAAGGCTTACTCGAGATCCAATCTCTGATGTTTCGAAATTTTCTCATGCCACTCAGTTCGGTCTGGTCGAATTCCGAAAATACTTTTTTATCACAAGAGTGTCAGTCAGAGATAAATTTTTCGATATTTTAAAATTTAGTTATCATAATAAAGGATAAAAAAGTTTTTTTTCCTTAAGTCATAATCGTTTCCAAATAGTTGAATACACAATACAATAACAAACAATTAAAATAAGAGAAACATATAAAAATTTTCAAGCGCAATTATAGTTTGAATCTTCAAGCTTTAAATATTTTGACGCCGTCAATTGAAATATTGGGTCCTGGGTTTAGTTTGTAGAATACAAAAATTCAGATCTGAAAATCAAAAGCAAATTAATTGAAAATATTTCTAAAATTTCATAAGTTTGTCTATAAAATTCCGTCAATTTATTTGAAAACAAAAATAGAATAAAAATTTGATTTATAGGCCTTTTCGGTAAAAGATATGTTGTTTCAAGATTATGAAAACAAAAAAACTGATTCTAAAATTGTTTATTTTTCTTTATTCAATTTTAGAATAGTACTAGCTGACCCGGTGTGCTTTGCTACACCTACCAAAAATGAATAAAATCTGCAAAATAATTGAAATTTAGATTTAGTTCCTGGGCAGCATTTCAAACCGAATTTCAATTTAATTAAGGAGCAATCGCTTTAAAAAGATAGCTGCAACTTTATAATATTTTCTTAAAATTGGTCTCTGTCTCTAAATTTGTTTTTCAAGATCTGAAACTTTCACCCTATTTTTATTAATTCATAGAGTTTATAATGATTCAAAATGTATGGTATGGACTTCCAGCTCTATCCCTTTTTCAATGCAAGAAGTGCTCATGAACTACATTTTTTTCGGATAAGTTTTCAAATTGTGTCAACTATAATATGAATATAGACTTGCTTCCTTTTTTCCGACTCCATCCAGAAATAAGGGAGTCTCAAATTATTCGTACGCAAACAACCTCTCTTCTTATTACTTGATAGATTCTCGATTTTTGCCAACAAACTTGTATAGAAGCCCTGATTTGAGTTTTAAGCTAAACAACGCAATTCATATAGAACCCCCTTTGTCCCTCCGTTCTTTACAATGCAATTCAGAAAGGTTTGTAATAATCATAGAAATATATCTCGTACCCAAATACCTTCCCATGTTAAATTCAAGTTCACAATTTATTTTGCCATATACTAAACTCGTGGTTTGACACATTACAATTGAAGTTATGCCAAACAGCACTTATCTTGGTATGAAATCTGACGAATTTTTATACTGAAATATTTTAATTTTTATTGTTTTAAGCAAAAAGTGCAAATTTTTATCATATGGATAAGCTCAAAGGAATAATAACTATTTTTCTATTTTTTTCTTTTCAAGATTTTTCGAGAATTTAGCTTATCTACTGACTTTATCTATTCATTAACAGCAGATTTTCAAAAATTGAATGGATTAAAATAAATCTATCTATGCCTCGACGGTGGTATGAATATTTTCTAAAATTTTTCATAAAAATATCACACAAATCATAAAAATAATAATCTTTGTGTCGAGGAGGTCATCAAAGTTTATTCTGCTCCTATCTTTTGCTTTCAATCTTAATTTAAATTAAGATACACTGGGGCAAATGCAAACGGATTTTACCATACTTGCAATTCTATAAATCTAAGAAAAATATTTAGTTTAGTTTAAAACAAATCAATTTTCGTTTGCTTCGATACTTATTCAATTTTCAACTAACCCTTTTTGAAAGTTAAATGTTGTTTATAGATTAAAATTTCTCCTGTTTATTGAAGCAAGTAAAAACACAATGCTTTTTCTGAACTTATTCATACATGCGTTACAAAGTGTAATGGCTTTGAAATGAATTTAATAAATGTTTTGTTTGTTTTATCAAGTTTCATTGATGTTCCTGCAATTTTTCTGCATCGAAATTTAATGTTTGATTCTCCACTTTCACTGAAAGCAGTTTTAAACAAAAGACCTTCATTTACAAAGACAATTAATAATTTTGAATAAACACTTCAGATTAAAGACACGATATAGCCCTTTCTGACCATCCCACATAATGCTGAATCATTTTGGAGAGGAAATTCTTAAAAAGTTGAAAAAAAATCTTCTTCCACTGGAGCGCCAATCACAAAAATTTTTTTTAAAAAAATGCGCATCAAAAGTCTTTTTTATGTAGCCAAAATATGTAAAACAACAACACACTTTTCATTTTTACGTACTTGAATTGTGTGTAAACAAACAGTACCGTGTTTTCTGGTGAATGATTTTAATAAAACGTTGAGTTCAGATTGTTTATTTGAGCCCAACAATTGATAGATGAAGAAATGATTTATACATTTTTTGTAAATGTTGAACGTTTACACTTGCTGTAGTGTACCTTCTTATTGGAAAACTCCTTCGGAAAATGCATATCCTTACTTTTTGTAATGAAAAAGTGTTTCATTTAATTAATAACAGCTTGCAAAAAATCAAAAAATTCTCTGCATTCGGCCTTGATCAATTCCATCACCTACATCAATTCCACATAATCTATTTTTAAGGACAGGCACTTGTTCAGTTCATGTTTCTATTCCTCTTCATTGGGTTTTGTTGTTGTTTTGAAAATTTAGTTATTATTATTTTTTTCTGTTATCGATATGAATGCGTATTGGATTATACAATAGTATGTAAATCTTCCCACTTCATATGCATCAGCATTACATATCAGCGTAGTTTTTATACAATTGCAGCTAACACGAAATCAAAATAGTTTTAATTTTTAAAATCATTTATATGGTTTTAATTCGATCGGTAAAATATCAATCTGGGCTGGGTCACACCTGGACGTCATTCATTACTATGTGCTGTACAAATGATCTAGAAATCGAGAAGAAAAAACACATCTAGGCTTCATATCGCCACCACACGCATTAAAATTATGCTTGGTTTAGAAAAGCGCGCCCAAATATTTCAACTAATCAGTATGCTATGCCTTGGTTACTATCCTTTCTCAACGTTTGCTGGCGACGCCTCAACCATGGAGATGAAAAATAAACTGCCCGCCCGGCGCCCAATGGAAAGAAAATCTCGAAAAAAAATAAAGGCCATGACTTTAATTTGATTCAAAAAACTACAAATTTAATTATTACGGACAATTGATGCCACTTTTTGTTATTTTTATTCAATATAAACCGATTCGCATGCCCACAGAATATTCTAAAAATAATTTCACTTGTATCGTTTGGGTAATTTCGGAGGAGTAGTACTACAAACACCGTTACAAGAGAATTTTATATAATAGATTTTGATGATGATGATGGTAATGCATGATCGAAAAAAGAAAAGTTCAACATAAGTTTTTTTTTTAATTTTTAAAGACAGGTATTTCTCACATAACTGAAAAAGGTTTTATTTAAAGATTTCATTTCATATAACGAATTATATATAACAAAAAAAATTAAATTCAATTTAGTTATTACTTCTTTAAATATTAATTAATAATCTTTTATTTCACGAAATTGGAAAAGGTTAACAAATTAAAAACTATTATTACTTTCTTTCGCAGATATCAACTTTATTGTGGTTTTGAAAAATGTTTTTTTTTTCGAGAGAAGTGTAGACATTTCTTAAATAATTTGCACCTAGTTTACTTTAAACCAGTTAACCCAGTTTCAGGGAACCAAAATTAAACAAAATTAGCTCATTATTTCTTTACACCTCAGATAAAAAAAAGGTTTTCGTTGCCATGTGTAATTTTTCAAAAGCCCTTTTGAATGTGAAGTTGAAGAACAAGAAATTGGTTAACAAAATTACGTATCTGCATCTTCGTATTGATAGGTAAAACGATTTTTTATGTCAAGATTTTAATTTCAAAACAAAAGGTTCATTTGAATTCAAATCGAGATGAACAATTGAATATTAGTTTGAATTCTTAAACCTCATATAGTGTTTTAAAATTAATTGTCTTTGGCCTAGCAATGATTCAGTACTAAATGCCGACAGAGGCAAGCCAATTTTCTAGCATGTTTTTTTTACACATATTTTAAACACGTTTTGTCATCGAAACTTCACGTTACTACGAAAATTCCTTCCTTGAACGGAAAATTTTACTTGGTCGAATATTTTGGTCGAATTTTTTTGTTTCCTAATCGTGTTTTTTAAATTTTCTCAACTTATTCTCAATTCTGCTTTTATCTGGATCATTGAGGCATCAAACAAGTTACTTAATTCCGCAGACCATATTCAATTTGGCTAATCTCCTTATAGTTTGATCACCTGAAATCACTCTTTCTTCCTCTGGAAACGAGCCGCCATATCATCAGCAAACAGATTTTTTACCACCCAATGCAGGGAGATAGAAAAATAAAAATGTTTGCCTACCGGTGGGATATTTTTTTTTGAAAAGAATCTCATTCAATAGGGTTACTCATTCAAAAAAATATGAACGTTGTTAGATTTTGTTTTAATTTTTTTTAACTTTCAATCCTTAAAAATTATTTTTTATTAAAAAAATGCTTTCATTTTAAATCCAAAATTTTTCCTCATATTAAGCATCGTTCAGGCCACCCTTGACAAGCACCGATCACTCATGTTTGTCAGCTCGACTTAATGCTAACGAGCAGTAAGTTGTGACAAGTTGTCATAAAAAGCAAATTTAGTCGGATTTGCTTTTGATGTTTTTTTTTTGGCTTTTCCCACACACAGATGCTTTCCCTTCCGATTTGTGCGGTGCGATGAAGAGGCTCAATTTGTCTTTCTTTCTTTTGCACTCTCCCTCTGGCAGCCCGCGGGGCATCCGAGTGGAATTCCGATAGAAAACAGCTTCCCGAAGCATAAAGTGCCGCCCCGTTCATGGTGTTTCCGATGCATCTGGTTTTTGTTTATGATGCAACCAATTCAATAGAGTGGTTCATTGATATTTTGGTAGATGTTTTTGACCAAGTGATCCCAGAAACGAATCAAGACATGACAGAGATAGTAAAAAAGGAATTAATTATGAAAGAAGCACATGAATCACCCTATTGTGATAAATTTGATTTCCCCTTAATATAATTTTAGGGAGTGGAATATGAACTTAATCTGTGCTTGATCGTTTAGTCAATCAAGTGATTTGAGCCGTCATGAGAAGATATATCTAATTGTTGAATTTCTCTTTAAAAAATGTGTTTCTCCTCCACAAAACCAAAACTCAAGATGAAGGTTATCAAAGCACGATTCAAAAATTCATAAAATTTGTAATTTCTAGAAATTTTTAGCAATTTGGTGAAAATTTTGACATTTTTAACAATTTTAACAATTTAAAAATTTTGACAATATTGACAATTTTGACAATATTGACAATTTTGACAATTTTGACAATTTTGACAATTTTGACAATTTTGACAATTTTGACAATTTTGACAATTTTGACAATTTTGACAATTTTGACAATTTTGACAATTTTGACAATTTTGACAATTTTGACAATTTTGACAATTTTGACAATTTTGACAATTTTGACAATTTTGACAATTTTGACAATTTTGACAATTTTGACAATTTTGACAATTTTGACAATTTTGACAATTTTGACAATTTTGACAATTTTGACAATTTTGACAATTTTGACAATTTTGACAATTTTGACAATTTTGACAATTTTGACAATTTTGACAATTTTCACAATTTTGACAATTTTGACAATTTTGACAATTTTGACAATTTTGACAATTTTGACAATTTTGACAATTTTGACAATTTTGACAATTTTGACAATTTTGACAATTTTGACAATTTTGACAATTTTGACAATTTTGACAATTTTGACAATTTTGACAATTTTGACAATTTTGACAATTTTGACAATTTTGACAATTTTGACAATTTTGACAATTTTGACAATTTTGACAATTTTGACAATTTTGACAATTTTGACAATTTTGACAATTTTGACAATTTTGACAATTTTGACAATTTTGACAATTTTGAGAATTTTAACAGTTTTGACAATTTTTACAATTTTTACAATTTTTACAATTTTGACAATTTTGACAATTTTGACAATTTTGACAATTTTGACAATTTTGACAATTTTGACAATTTTGAGAATTTTAACAGTTTTGACAATTTTTACAATTTTTACAATATTTACAATTTTTACAATTTTGACAATTTTGACAATTTTGACAATTTTGACAATTTTGACAATTTTGACAATTTTGACAATTTTGACAATTTTGACAATTTTGACAATTTTGACAATTTTGACAATTTTGACAATTTTGACAATTTTGACAATTTTGACAATTTTGACAATTTTGACAATTTTGACAATTTTGACAATTTTGACAATTTTGACAATTTTGACAATTTTGACAATTTTGACAATTTTGACAATTTTGACAATTTTGACAATTTTGACAATTTTGACAATTTTGACAATTTTGACAATTTTGACAATTTTGACAATTTTGACAATTTTGACAATTTTGACAATTTTGACAATTTTGACAATTTTGACAATTTTGACAATTTTGAGAATTTTAACAGTTTTGACAATTTTTACAATTTTTACAATTTCTACAATTTTTACAATTTTTACAATTTTTACAATTTTTACAATTTTTACAATTTTGACAATTTTGACAATTTTGACAATTTTGAGAATTTTAACAGTTTTGACAATTTTTACAATTTTTACAATTTAAACAATTTTTACAATTTTGACAATTTTGACAATTTTGACAATTTTGACAATTTTGACAATTTTGACAATTTTGACAATTTTGACAATTTTGACAATTTTGACAATTTTGACAATTTTGACAATTTTGACAATTTTGACAATTTTGACAATTTTGACAATTTTGACAATTTTGACAATTTTGACAATTTTGACAATTTTGACAATTTTGACAATTTTGACAATTTTGACAATTTTGACAATTTTGACAATTTTGACAATTTTGACAATTTTGACAATTTTGACAATTTTGACAATTTTGACAATTTTGACAATTTTGACAATTTTGACAATTTTGACAATTTTGACAATTTTGACAATTTTGACAATTTTGACAATTTTGACAATTTTGACAATTTTGACAATTTTGACAATTTTGACAATTTTGACAATTTTGACAATTTTGACAATTTTGACAATTTTGACAATTTTGACAATTTTGACAATTTTGACAATTTTGACAATTTTGACAATTTTGACAATTTTGACAATTTTGACAATTTTGACAATTTTGACAATTTTGACAATTTTGACAATTTTGACAATTTTGACAATTTTGACAATTTTCACAATTTTGACAATTTTGACAATTTTGACAATTTTGACAATTTTGACAATTTTGACAATTTTGACAATTTTGACAATTTTGACAATTTTGACAATTTTGACAATTTTGACAATTTTGACAATTTTGACAATTTTGACAATTTTGACAATTTTGACAATTTTGACAATTTTGACAATTTTGACAATTTTGACAATTTTAACAGTTTTGACAATTTTTACAATTTTTACAATTTTTACAATTTTTACAATTTTGACAATTTTGACAATTTTGACAATTTTGACAATTTTGACAATTTTGACAATTTTGAGAATTTTAACAGTTTTGACAATTTTTACAATTTTTACAATATTTACAATTTTTACAATTTTGACAATTTTGACAATTTTGACAATTTTGACAATTTTGACAATTTTGACAATTTTGACAATTTTGACAATTTTGACAATTTTGACAATTTTGACAATTTTGACAATTTTGACAATTTTGACAATTTTGACAATTTTGACAATTTTGACAATTTTGACAATTTTGACAATTTTGACAATTTTGACAATTTTGACAATTTTGACAATTTTGACAATTTTGACAATTTTGACAATTTTGACAATTTTGACAATTTTGACAATTTTGACAATTTTGACAATTTTGACAATTTTGACAATTTTGACAATTTTGACAATTTTGACAATTTTGACAATTTTGACAATTTTGACAATTTTGAGAATTTTAACAGTTTTGACAATTTTTACAATTTTTACAATTTCTACAATTTTTACAATTTTTACAATTTTTACAATTTTTACAATTTTTACAATTTTGACAATTTTGACAATTTTGACAATTTTGACAATTTTGAGAATTTTAACAGTTTTGACAATTTTTACAATTTTTACAATTTTTACAATTTAAACAATTTTTACAATTTTGACAATTTTGACAATTTTGACAATTTTGACAATTTTGACAATTTTGACAATTTTGACAATTTTGACAATTTTGACAATTTTGACAATTTTGACAATTTTGACAATTTTGACAATTTTGACAATTTTGACAATTTTGACAATTTTGACAATTTTGACAATTTTGACAATTTTGACAATTTTGACAATTTTGACAATTTTGACAATTTTGACAATTTTGACAATTTTGACAATTTTGACAATTTTGAGAATTTTAACAGTTTTGACAATTTTGACAATTTTTACAATTTTTACAATTTTTACAATTTTGACAATTTTGACAATTTTGACAATTTTGACAATTTTGACAATTTTGACAATTTTGACAATTTTGACAATTTTGACAATTTTGACAATTTTGACAATTTTGACAATTTTGACAATTTTGACAATTTTGACAATTTTGACAATTTTGACAATTTTGACAATTTTGACAATTTTGACAATTTTGACAATTTTGACAATTTTGACAAT
The DNA here is from genome assembly GCF_029784155.1 of Uranotaenia lowii. Taxonomy (NCBI): domain Eukaryota; kingdom Metazoa; phylum Arthropoda; class Insecta; order Diptera; family Culicidae; genus Uranotaenia; species Uranotaenia lowii. The sequence goes on from NC_073693.1 coordinate 38,911,638, forward strand.
TTTGACAATTTTGACAATTTTGACAATTTTGACAATTTTGACAATTTTGACAATTTTGACAATTTTGACAATTTTGACAATTTTGAGAATTTTAACAGTTTTGACAATTTTTACAATTTTTACAATTTTGACAATTTTTACAATTTTGTCAATTTTGACAATTTTGACAATTTTGAGAATTTTAACAGTTTTGACAATTTTTACAATTTTTACAATTTTTACAATATTGACAATTTTGACAATTTTGACAATTTTGACAATTTTGACAATTTTGACAATTTTGACAATTTTGACAATTTTGACAATTTTGACAATTTTGACAATTTTGACAATTTTGAGAATTTTAACAGTTTTGACAATTTTTACAATTTTTACAATTTTTACAATTTTGACAATTTTGACAATTTTGACAATTTGGACAATTTTGACAATTTTGACAATTTTGACAATTTTGACAATTTTGACAATTTTGACAATTTTGACAATTTTGACAATTTTGACAATTTTGACAATTTTGACAATTTTGACAATTTTGACAATTTTGACAATTTTGACAATTTTGACAATTTTGACAATTTTGACAATTTTGACAATTTTGACAATTTTGACAATTTTGACAATTTTGACAATTTTGACAATTTTGACAATTTTGACAATTTTGAGAATTGGAGAGTCTGGCAACTCTGCCTAGTGCAGTTTTGATTACTGTGGTCGGTGTAATTAAATCGTTTATTCCGGGTGAAATTAGAAATATTAATTAACTTTATATGATTCGCTAACAACGTAACGTGTCCGTGCCATCGTTAATAGTGAAATTCTTGGACAAGCCTTACACAACAGTGTGAGATTTTAAAAAAGAAAAACATGTTTGTGTTAAAAAAAAAACAAATTGTGGTATAACGGGGATAACGGTGTGATGAAACTGAAAATTCATAGTAGTATGAAAAGTGCGTGGTTCAGAAGAATGTGACTAAGGTTTGCGCGATGACTCAAAATATTTTCAAACGGATTCTGAACAAAAACGTTAAAAAATTCATCGTGAATCCCCGGTATCTTACTAAAACCCGAAGCTAAGTATATTTTTTCCTATTTTTGTTTACTTTTAAACACCTGCTGTTCATAATATAAAATTGCCCCTATAAGCGTTACTCATCATTAAACGCCTGAAGTTAGACAACAAAATTTTTCGTATAATTTTTCGAATCTACCTTCCAGGCGTTTAAGACAATGAAGGTATAATTTCTTTCCGACCAGCTTTATGTTAGCAATTTTCAATCTAGTTAATTATATCATGGTTTAATTTCGCAAATTAATTTGAAAGTATTGAAGATTATTCAAGATTCATTATCAACAAATTAGAAAAAATATCATTCCTATAATAATGCCTTATAGAAAGCCTACCACATTTAGCAAAACATATCAAAGACGACTACATTGCCGCCGAAAGTTCTATACACTAGTTTATTAAAACCATCTAAACAGGCAAAACTATATTTGATTAATGAGGCTTTAGGCCGTTTAAAGATAACCAATATATTGATTTTCTTATCTGACATATTTTCAATTTCGTTCATTAGCGTTACATTAACTGCTATCATCTGTTTAGCGAAAGTAAATATGCGATTGTGTTATCAGCTTTTTTGATAATTAAGCTATGTTTCTATCGGCACTACAATCCCCACAATTTTTTATAGCCTGACGTTTGTAGAGTGATAAATTTCACTTTATTTAGTAGCACTACAATATAATTTATAATGTCTCAATTTACCGTAGTACGTGTTAGATGCAAGCATTATCAGATATGAGGAAGAACTCATTTTAATATTTTTTAATTTTTCAATTCCGAAAAGGCATAAAAGTTTCCATAGATTGTTAATTCAAACTAATAGAAGATAAAACTTAAACACTTTTAAGGTATATGGTATTGATTTCTGTATATCTAGATATGTAGATACGTAGATTTAATGTCTTTCAACACGTTTGCGTTCCCGGAACTAAAATTAATAAGTCGAGTATCGAAAAATAAAGCTCTAAAATTGTTTATTATCTATGTAAACTTTGCGTTAGATGCTAGAGACTTGCTATAGGCTGTGGCCGTCGATGACGGTTGTATTTTTTTGGCAGAAAAAAATTGAAGACTCTCAAACCATCCTTTAAAATGTTCATTTTGGCTGTAAATGTTTGAAGACTGCGGATGCGGAAATGGGATAAGCGAGGAATGGAAATCAAAACAAAAAGAATAATCGACGGTGAAACGGGAAAATTGGAGGTACGAAAAGTATTCGCATTTCTGCAAATATTCGAAATGTGTTTCACCATAAATCCTAACCGAAAGATAAGTATCAGATTTTAATATGTAAAAACCATCTGGAACAATCCTTTTCACAATAGACGAACAGAGAAGTCAATCGTAGGCCCAAATAATGTTTTCAATAATTGAGATAATTTTTAAGATTCAGATTTTTTCCTTATTAATGGCTTTGAGCGTATTATTCATAACCATAACTTTTTGAAAATGACACAAAAATATTCAAATGGGAAATTGTCTCAACACATTGTCATAGTATTATTCTCTCTAAGAAACAGGTTAATTTTTTTAAAGAAATTGAATGATGTAAATGCTAATGATTTTGAAGAAATTGTGTTTGCGTGCGCAAAACTTTAAACGATTTTGACAGCAATAATTTCTAAATGTTATATCAGAAAAGCTCAAACGTCCTCCGATGAAATTGTGTTACATTCTATATTTTTTTGGGATTAATTTAATCACTCATTCCTCTTTTGAATGTTTCGGTTTGTGAGTGCTCAAATAACAAATTTAGGCTGAATATTATTTTTCTACACGTATATATATAAAACAATCTTCAGGTTCGGCCTGATAATCTGAGCTGTTATTTTTGAATTAAAAGCATGTTTAACATATTGTTACAGAACTTAAAGATACAAGAATTTTGGTTTAAATAACTCAAATGATATACCATAACAGGGTTTCAAATTCGACTTATCGACGAATTAGGTTCATTTATAAAATTTCAAGTATCAGTCAAGTTCCACCAGAAATTAAAAAAAGAACTCTAAGACATTGAAGATAAAATGTAATTCTTTCGTAATGCAACTTTCAAAACACGATATCCTGCACTGTTCATTTTAAACTCGATTTAATTGGCAAAAAGGGTTCAATAAGATTGAATATTAGAAGAGAATATTTCACAATGAAAAGTGTCAAGTTTTATTATGCGTTTAAAAATTGTTTTTTTTTTATTACAACCTAGTGTTTATTGATTAAGTCTATACAAGAAGTAGTTATGTTAAAAAGAAAGTCTATCATAATAAAACTGTAAAAACATAAATAGAATTTTTCGAAAATCTCTTGAATAATTGGAAACAGACTTTCAAAGAAGCATGTATAAATACAAAGAATAGAAATGATAATCTCAATAACACAGGAAGACCAAAAGAACAGGATGTATAATATTAAATTGCACTAGTCAAAAGTGTCTCCTAATCATATCCTACCCTCCATTTCCAAACCAAAATTGTTTTGCTAGGATGCAGAGGTAACCTCGGTCCTAAAGCATGAGTTATGAATCTTTCAATCCTTTTTCTCTATTTTCCTTCTATCCATTGACTACTAGGACGTGGCCGGCGCCGTTATTGATGTTTAAAGAGAGAGCATCAGTTTTGTTCATTGTGAATGTGCTGTCAATCCCAGACACCATTCTTTTGACCTCTGAATAAAATTGATGGCCTCGGTCATTAACGGAGTAGCAACCATTGGCGATGTGGAACTTGTTCCACTTAGCCACGCCAGCGATCATGGAATTCGAAATGTTGATATGCTATAAAAGTGTTTTAATTACAATGAGAAAATTTTGTTGCGTTGAATTAAATATTGCTTTACAACTATTTATGATTCATTTCGAGTTCAATGATTTAAGGTGGATGTGAGTAGTCAATCAAGCTAAGCTAAGCTAAGCTAATTTTGACAATTTTGAGAATTTTAACAGTTTTGACAATTTTTACAATTTTTACAATTTTTACAATTTTTACAATTTTGACAATTTTGACAATTTTGACAATTTTGACAATTTTGACAATTTTGACAATTTTGACAATTTTGACAATTTTGACAATTTTGACAATTTTGACAATTTTGACAATTTTGACAATTTTGACAATTTTGACAATTTTGACAATTTTGACAATTTTGACAATTTTGACAATTTTGACAATTTTGACAATTTTGACAATTTTGACAATTTTGACAATTTTGACAATTTTGACAATTTTGACAATTTTGACAATTTTGACAATTTTGACAATTTTGACAATTTTGACAATTTTGACAATTTTGACAATTTTGACAATTTTGACAATTTTCACAATTTTGACAATTTTGACAATTTTGACAATTTTGACAATTTTGACAATTTTGACAATTTTGACAATTTTGACAATTTTGACAATTTTGACAATTTTGACAATTTTGACAATTTTGACAATTTTTACAGTTTTGGCAATTTTGACAATTTTGACAACTTTTTACAGTTTTGGCAATTTTAACATTTTAATGAAATTTAAATCATGTTTTTATTCGTTTATTGAACTTAAAATGCTTTTGGTCCAAGTAGTCAAAAAGTTTGTTGACATTCCTGTCTTTTAGAAGACCACCTTTCTTGTCTCCTTAATTTTGGCTCTTCAAAATCCTCAGCAATGCCTTTGGATATAACCCTGGACCCGAGCGAGGAATGTCGCTTCCTGAACAAAGTACATCGACTTATCCGGAGAATGGTAAGGAGAACGCACTTTTCCCAGCAAGAGCTCGAAGCCTGCCTGTTGATTTATTACAAGTTGGTCAACGATGACGATAGTCCAGTGACTTCGGCGTCTCCAAAGGTTTGCGGAATCCGGGAGTTGAGTCGAGTGCAGTTTGTTCGATTTTTTGACAGAGCCTTTGGGATTCCGGACGAGACGACGGCCAATCGAATCCAGGCGGCCTTAACCAGCACCGAAACTGCCTTCCTGTCGATGGAGTCCTGGGTCCGGATGCTGTCGATTTTTCTCCGTGGAACTATGGATGAGAAAATTGAACACTGCTTCCGGGTTTACGACTTTTGCCGGGAAGGTGAGTTGAGAAGAGAGCATATGATGATCCTGCTGAGGAAATCGTTCATCAAACATCACGAGGAAGAGGTTGAAGAAACGATCAAGGATATGATTGAGATGTTGATCCGACGTTTGGACGTTGATCGAGATGGTGTGATATCGCTGGAGGACTTCCGGGAATCAGTTAAAAAAAACCCAGAATTGATGGAATGTTTCGGACAGGCTATGCCAAACCGATCCTACGTCTATGCGTTCTCTCGAACATTTCTGGATAAGGTAGAGAAATTTTAATTTTTGTTATAGGCTGAAAATTAAAAAAAAAAAACAATAAAAGTCCAAACTAAATCTGATCCACCCGTTTAGATTAGTTTAACATACACCTCAGTGAAAGTTCCTTTCCAATCCCAGCGCGATGATTTATTCATCCATATTGGTTTTCACGAGTACAGGTTAAGATTGAGAGCATTAGGATGTCATTCATCTTTGGCTAGAATATTACCATCATCATGGGAAAAGAGGGTCCTTCAGAAATTCACTTAAAAGCTCGTAAGCTTCCAAGTAAGTTGCTGCTGCTGCTGCTGAATGTTTTATTCCCTTTCGAAAGGAGGGAAGACTCGAAGACTGCTGAATATAGGGATCGTCGTTGTTATTGCAGCCAGCCAGCCCGTTTATCCCGTGTCGTCTAGTCTCGTTCAAGGACCAACCGGGAACATCCTTCTTTTCGCACTCCTCAGGAACCAGCCAGCCAGCCAGCCAGTAGTGGTGCAATGCAATATGCTTGCTAGTGGCTTCCGTTACCCCAAAATTGTTAAAGTATGGATAAACGAAGGACGGAGCTCCCAGGGCCAAACACTGCCATTCATCGTAAACGCGGTCGCGTTCTGGAGCAACGAAACTTAAAGTATCGCATTGGAATGCTCTGGGGTGGATCTGAAAAAATTTTCAAACAAATTTAACAATCTTTTTTTATCAACGAATGCATTTTTTCATTTGAATCAACTCATAATATATATTTCGATCAGATGGTGTTATCCAAGGCCGGATTAAGCCTTCGGAGGGCTCGTGGCAATTTTTCTCAGGAGTGTTTCCAGTATTTTGGCCTGATGGTGGAACCAAAAAATACATTAATATTTCCCTGGTGACAAGTAATGAGTATTTTAAAGTTGATAGAAGAAGCGATTATTTTAAAAACCAACTTTTCATTGACAAATGTCAGAGCTTTATATTGGTATTTCATTGATACAAAAAAGATCATTCCAAAAATTGAAGAAAATTTACCACTTATAAATTGGGAAACAATTCGGGAAAATTTAAACAGCAACTTCTTAGCAGCTGAAGATAGATCGCGATTATTTGTGTTAGTTAATGATTTGTTGCCAAACAAAGAAAAATTACGTTCGTATAATATAGGTCGCCTAGAAAACAGCAATTGCGAAATTTGCTCAGGGCCGGATACGAATATACATCGCATCAAAGAATGCACAAATGCAAAGCCTGTATGGAAGTGGATAGAAAAAGTCATTAGAGAAAAATTCAAAATATCTGTACAATCTCTTGAAGATATTCTTTCGTGGAAAATACAGCCCGAAAACCAATGTCAAAAAACTGTGCTATGGTTAGTCGCTAGGGGAATGAGCTTTAATTTAGGAAGAATAGGAAATTTATACATTTTTAAAAAACGCCTGAACGAATACAAATGGAATCATAGAGTTGTATTGAAGAAACATTTTGGAAAATATGTAAACCTTTGTAACTAATGTGTATGTTTTGTGAATAAACGACTTTATTTTATATATAAAAAAAAAGGTTAAAATTGAGAAAACAAAAAAAATGTAAAAAAAAAATAAAAAAAAAGTTATATTTAAATTCTATGATACAGATATAAAAGTTTAAGGATTCGAAGCTTAAAATCAGGTTTTGTTTAGAACCACAATACAGTGTCACAAATAAAATTCATAATATTTAATCAAGTTTTAAAACAAAAATAAAAAATGAAATTAAAATACAAAATTGAAAATCAAAGTTCCAAACAGAGCAAAACAGGAATTGAAAATTTTTGATTCCATAATCCAAATTTGTATTTCAATTTTATATCTTTAACAAACAAAAAACAATCGTTTCAATTCAAGTTATGATCTAAAAAAATAAAAATAATAGGTGGATCACATGTTTTCAAAGAAAAACATTATTCAAAACAGTGGAAAAACAGAAAATTTTGTCAAATTGTTCTTTTGAAAGATGCAAAAAAAAATGTTTGAAAATATGAACTCATAATGGAGATTCAATGTTCAAAACACAGAATCAGAACCAAAAACAAAAATATCTAATTCTCCAAGTCAGTGTTGGATGTAAACCATTTCTCGGATGGAAGAAAAATGTCCCTCGATTTGTTGACGAATCACCAAAACAGAAGCGACATTTCATGTACAGTTTTTGGTGCTCTGATTCTCCATGTTACTCTTCCTATTATTTCACAAATTATCATAAAATTGCAACACTTTACTATTAAATTATGGCAAAACTGTTTGTTATTAATAATACAATATAGTTTGCATTATATCCGACGTTTCGGCCGTAGATTCGGGCCTTTTTCAAAGGAAATCTAGGAATTTATTTGGAATTCCGAAAATTATATCCGTTAAATTATATTGAAAATTATGGCAAAACTTCAAGGGGTTTTGATGAACTTTCTGAACTTTTTGAATTTTAGGTTACCAATATGTACGAGAGTGATCAGTCAGAATACCGTGAAACTGAACTTCAGTTACTGGAGAAACAACTTAAGACTTAAAAGTCTTATTGAATTGAATTTGAAAAAGATAAAATTAAAAACATAAAAATATTCATGTAAAGAGAGTCACTCAATGAAATTCGCAATTGAACTAAGGCTCAAAAGGAAATTAGTGCTATAAATTATTGATTTTGAGTTGATGATGCCAAATAATTTTTCATGTTACAAACTGTATGAGAGATTTTTTTTCGGATTTTTTAAAAACATACACATTTTCATAAAAATATATGGAAAATCACAAAGCAGAACAATTTAAAAGCTTGTTTCTTGTTTTGTTGGATTAGCTTATCTGCACTGATACCTGTTTGGCTCCAAGCGCCTCAACTATGAAATCATTTAAATTACAGAAATAAAACAAAATTTGAAAATTGTTCAATTATAGGGAAATGATATGCTGAATTCAAGATATTTACTTCAGTAAAGGTTAATTGTACATCAGAAGTTTTACAATCAACAGTGTAAAGCTTAAATCAGTAAAATTTTTTGAATCCGTTTTAAAAAATTTAGACTGATTTGAATCAAAATTTCCATAGAGAATTTCAGTATTAGTGATTGGTTCAATTAGAGCAATCCGGGCGACACCCAGAAAAATTTCGTTTTGGAGGCATACTAGACTGTTCCCGAATTTTGTATTAAATAACCGGATAAACCGGAATAACCGGAAGTCAGGCAAACTTAACAAAATTCCAATTTATTAAGTTCCGGGTTCTTAATAGATTGCAATACGTCTTGTATGTGTAATCTGATATGCTATCTTCCTGCAAAACTTTGTTTGAATATAAAAAAAAATTTAATGTATAAGCGAAAATTGTTCAAACGAATATTTTAAACAGATTTAAAAATAACTCGAAGTCAAAATTTCATATCATAAGAAAAGTTTGCATATTATCTCTAATTTTTGACGATTAATGTTACGCAACCAATTAACAATAGGTGCCTTATTTAGACGGCTGCAAGCTTTGTATGAAAATTTGAATTTTATTAAATTTTGCACCTTCCATGACATTTTTTGGTTATTTTGACTGCTGAAAATAGCAATAAAAATTTTGGAAGCGACTCGCTGAGTCCTGAATAAACACAAAGATGTACTGTGACTACTGTGAGTAAAGAAAAATATATATTTGGATTTTAAATATTCCTTAATTCTTATAGTAAATGAAAACAAACAACAAACGTAACATGTATCCTTGAAAAGATATTCTTTGCTATCCAAAATAAATGATTGCATATTTTTTAGCTATGATGACTGAATATTTTAAAGATATTTCACTGTAGAATGAAAATAAATAGAAAATAACCAAAAACTGCTTCACAAAGCTAATGAGTTTGATGACTTGGCAAAAATATCGAATGAAGTTATTGAAAGCCCTAGCATGCAAAGACTTCCATTTTGAACACTTTTCCATGGATTCAGATTTTTAATTTTGAAGTGGTTATGGCTTTTTTTGAATTGCTTTGATTCTCCTCATGTTAACAAAAAATAAAGCTTAGGAATTTGTTCTACCATACAAATTTCCACACCAAATCGAAAAGCGTAACATTTATTCAGGAATCAACCAAATCATCTCAAAATTCAACACTAATACTTGGTGACCTGAAAGGCATCGAAAAAAAAAATGTTTGAGCAAAAAGTCAAACGTGCAATGTTCATCAATGCAAAAGGTCTAATGTTCATACCCAAATAAGATCTTGAAGTCCTTTGAAAATATAGACAACGATTTGAAAATTAAATTAAAACGAATGAGAAAAACATATCTTATTTAGTTTGTTGATCTGTTCAAAAAAAAATTGAAGCGTAAAAATGGTAAAGCAATCTCTTTAACTGTTTGCTGTCCCTACGTTCTGGTTTTTGCTCATCCGAAAAACAGTCCGACACAAAACACAAACATTTTAAAATTTGAACATTTTGTTTAAGGTAACATATTTTACCATTGAAGGTTTTATCTCAAATTTATATTTTTATTTTGATCGCGAGCTTTTCATGTTAAGTGTTATTCTCAAGTCATATGTTTTTTTGATTACCAGTAGGTATAGTTTTTTTCATATTTTTCTTTTGAAATCTATCTAAACAAATACTTTGCATGCATATCATCTATGAAATATTTTGTTTCATAATAGAATATTTCAGATTTCTCAATCTCATTCTCATTCCTCATTCTTGCTGTAAACGAAAATATTTTACTGTAAGTTTAAAAGTATGTAGTTACACACGATTGGGTGTTTGAAGTCAATAATCTCATGTTGATAAAGATCATATAAACTAAAAATTCAAAATTTTAGATCTAATCCGAGTTGAATTCAAAATGTTGAATTTAGCTTTGCAACTAGTTTTTCTCTACATGTTGTTCAATAATCCATACAAAGCGGAACCCTGTTGAAGATTTTCAGGGTATTCATATTAGAAGCCCGACATTGGGAATCAATTACAGAAATTGTTTTCCAGTGTTCATATATTTATTCGTTTTTTAAAGAAAGGGTATTGAAAAATACGGTAAATTAATTCGCAATTGCTGAAAAAAAGTTTCAAATACGGATGTACCAAAATCAATAAACTTAATTGAAAGTTGGATGCGTGAATTCTTTTGTATTTTGAATACTTATTTGGTTAAATAGTTAATTTTAAGAATTAGTTTGTGATATAGAGAATTTCTATTAGAGATTATCACTTACGAAAAATTTGGAAAATATCTTGAAATTTCAAAAAATCCATTATTAAACCTTATTATTAGATCTCACTTTTAATGGATCATTAATTCTGGAGTAGCTATTGTTTGCTTTGTCAATATTTGGATAAACTTCCTTAATTATCATTTTACATGAGAAATAGTGTCTGTCCTGGGAATTCCCGGTCGAAAATTGCCTGGAATCAAACAATTTCTGGAATTCCCAAATCCCGGAAAACGATGGAAAAATTCCGGGAACTCCGGAACACAATAAATCGAGCTAAATTTTCGAAAAACTATACTACCTAAATTGGAAAAAAGGTCAAGTCAGTAAGAAATATAATTGTTCTACCTTGGTATATGGTTAGGCCTATTTTTTTCTATGGATTGTTTAAACACGGACATCAACTAAACCAAATTGAAATGAAAAAAGGTTTGTAGTGAAAATAAAAAACAACGCACACTGCACTTGCACTCGCACTTGCACACTGTGCATAGTAGAAAAATCATTGGAAAATAAATGACACTATTTGAAACATAAGTGCAGCAATGCTGTTATCTGAAAATTTACGAGAATTTTTAAATCACCTGAAGTCAGGCAAATCAACTTCTATCGATGGTAAAAAATCTTTCTAAATTTTATCCAATTTTTGCAGCAGGAAGCACTCAATTATGTTGGCTAAAGTACTACAGAGCCCCTTCAATTTTGGCAACATTCGATTTTGGTAACATCCGTTAAGTTTAGACCGATTTTAAGAGATTTCATAATCTGAGGCACCGAAATGGGAGATCTAGTTTCTTTTTTTAATTATAAGTCAGGTTGTGCACCACAATCCCGAAAGAGAAAATGATACAATTCCGAAGGACTGTTATTTCATAAAACGGAGAGTTGACGAGTAGCGCCAACCGAAGTTTAAGGCGACTGATCAAGCGAATGCGAATCCGTTTTCAACCGTTCGTTTTTGGCAACATTCAAAAATAGTTTCTCAGTCACTTTTTTATTTATTTTTATTTTTAAATTAATCAAAATCAATCTAAAACATGATATATGCATTAAATTTATAAGATTGGCTCAATTATATAAGTTGAACGCAGATAAAAATATATTCTTCATTATACTGTTAAAAACTTTCATTATTTTGCCAAGAAACAAAATTTATGCTAATATTGTGGATGTAGATTTTTCGAATAAAGAGATTCATATTTAATTATTATTGTTTTCACCGTCTCATGCATAAAATATGCAACAGACAATTTTTCGTTTATGGAAAGAACCTTGTCCACCTCTAACTAAGAAATTTATGCAAATGAAGTCTTATAGTTTTATATGTTTTACAATAAAGAATAAGGCTGAAAAAGTAAGTAAAGAATACCATATATCTATGATTTCGTACATATAGAGTAGAAAAGGGCTATATAATCTCCTATAAATTTTTTCCCGGGATCCGAACGTAAAAATGACTGTGAAATGGACATTCTAGTGAGAAAATATTTGTAATGACAAAAATAAAAAAAAAAACACATTTTATAATTGTACTTTTGAGACCATTCCTTGAAAATGTACAAACATCGAACAAAAATCTAAAACAATAAACTTTTTTTTTCTGATCGAAAAAAAAAACCATTAAACGAACGTTAGAATGGTTCAGAAAAAAAAAACTATCAAACGGCTTTGAGTTCCTTTTGGGCCCAATAGCAACTGTGCAAGTTTTGGTAGTTTTAGGATATGACATGGGATGTAGCGAATAATTTAAAGGTTGTATGGAAATCCTAGAGCCACTAAAATTTGCATAGTTCTTATTGGGTCCAAAAAGAACTAAAAATCATTTGATACTTTTTTTGATCCCATTCTGACCAGTCTATTGAACATACATGAACATTGAACAATGAATATAAATAAGGAAAATGAACGTTATTTCAGTATGAGAAGCAAAACCAATTTCCAACCGGTGTTTCAAAGCAAATTTTTAATAAAAACCTTGTTTCAATGATGACGGTAATCAAAAATTTTAAACTTGATACAGAATGCTAACTCAGTACAAAGAAGTTGAGTTTTAATTTTGATAGAAGAAAAAAGTATCAAAGCGTCCGAAAAGTGTTAAATCTTATTGAATATTTGGTAATTGGGAATTTTATTCTGAAAACTGCAGATTTCGGTCCTGAAATGTGATAAAGAGGTTCTAGCCTTTATTTATGATCAAGATTTTAACTCCTCCCGTTTTAACGGACCTGTCTTCTAGATCCTGCATTGAGGAAGCTGCCACCAACCGCTTGAAGGAACACTTCCTGGACTGTTTGGGAGTTTTTTTTTAATTTTCTCTCCTTACCAGCAGATGCGCAGCAAAATCAGATGTAAATTTCAATGTAAATTAATACTTTGAAAAATAACAAATGAATAAAATATTTCATAAACTAACATTACAATCCTCCGAAGCTTATATTGCAAAATTTCACACATTTTTCCCGTGAATCTATAAACGTTTGAGTCACAACAAAATAAATTGTGTCGAAAATCGCAAACCAACCAAACATATTTCATTGATTGACCCAGAAACTGACCCAAAAAGGAAAATTGAAAATTTCTAATTTTTATTTTGATGACTAATGACTTGAAAATGCATAAATCGTCAAAATTTGATGTTATCAAGAAAAAAAACTATTATCAAAAAAAAAAAATTAAGAATTTCAAAAAACAAGTAACGAGGGACCACAGCAAATCCAAAAAATCAAAATTGTAGTTTTGGGACTCGATTTGCCGAAAAACGGTCACTACTCCAAAAAAGTCACAAAAAGTCCATATTTGACCAATTTTTTCGAGATAACACCAGATCTCGACTTTTCATGAATTTTGTTTGGCATCATTTGGCATCAAAATTAAAATTTTGATTTTCCTGATTGTTAAGGTATTGCATTCGTTATTCTTAATCATAAAGTTTATCTTACTCTCTTGAACTGATCATTTTTTTAATTTTATTCTTTTGCTGATCTTGTGTAATTTAACATATGATATTTTCAATTTATTTTCTAGTTTTATTAATTGACTTCAATCATGAATTTTCAAAAGCTTCAAATAAGCCGTAATCTTTCACCTGTGAAGTAATTTGAAAATCATTCAGATTTATACATAATCCCTGATTGAAAAACTTGGAAGTAAAATTTAATTCCACCCTAGGTTAAACATGTGAATTTAGCGGTAGATTCATCCCTGGCGGATTCGCTTCAAGATTTTGCTCCTGCAGCCAGCCAACGATTCTGCCAGTCGAGGAGCGATAGTCGACAACAAGAGTGAGTTACGAGCTGGTAGATAGAACTGTTTTTATTAAAATTTATACGTTTCATGTCGCACATTTCATGAGTTTCATAGTTTGGAAAAACAGAAGCCGAGGAAGCATCCCGGACTTGGTATCGATTCACTGTTTACATAATTGAACAGGTACATGTTATTTTCTAGTTTTGGATTCTTAAGGTTTGAGAAATTGAATCATTATTATCTGTACTTTGAAATCTAATTTTAAATTAAACTAACTAAATTCGAGAAATTTCTGACCAAACCCCAAATGAAATCAATTCTCGAATTGATAAAATGTGTTTGAAAATTATCTCCAAACACCGGCCTGCAAATGTAACGCGACAAATTTACCCAACGAAAATTGTCAATTCTTGTCACGAACGATTGTCGCTAATGTACTCCCAAACGACTTCTCCAGTTTGTTTTTCCCCCTACTTCCGAGAGCTATTAACTTCCAGCAGCAGTTCCACTTTGCTAAAAAAAAGTTCCCCAAAAGTATTTCCTCCGCAAAAAGCACATCAGCAACAGCTTCGATTATACCTCCATGGAATATGGCGAACGCAATAATATGACCATCGGGCAATCAAAGAGTCGTAAATTTCGGAACACAGGTCCACAAGATTAAGGTGACGCTTCTGGGGTGCGTGCTACTTTTATTTTGGGGAACAGGAGAATTGGAAAGACTGGAACCCAAATGGAAGAGAGCCAACCAACGTAGGTACATCAGCCAGGACACTTGTGCAGTAAATTGAAATCGTTTTGCAATGTTATACAGACTTCTGGCGAATGGCGAAGGAAAATGTTTCGGACGGATCGTGGATCAGGGATGAGAATTGTTTTTCTTGGTTCAAGTTGAATGAAGTGATGTTCTTAAAAAACATTAGAAATTTTGAGCAACCCTGGATTACGTTTTCCTCCAAGTTTTGTTTTGGAATCACGAGTTTCTGGTCTTTTGATCTTTATTAGTCAATAATTTCAAGATTACGAGTTGGATGAGTTTTGTATGCTCAATTGATGTTGGGCAATTTGGTTGAATATGTGTTTTAAGAAGTGCAAATTATCAGATCGTAAATCGCTCTTTTTTTGTTAAGCATATTCTTAATTTTTTCGATTTTGGCATTGCACATGACAATAGCATTTTTGGAACCAACGTAATTGCAAATGTTGAAACTCGCCGTTTGTTTCGGGTTCTCCAGCAGAAGATATTGCTGTTTTGCCGTTGAAACCAAAATATTGTTTGTTTTGTTTCCCAATTTTTCCATGCAATTCGCAATTGCGAACAACAGATTTGGTGATTGATGATGACAGACAGCTGATGATGGAAGACACTGTGAATACAAAGGTTTACATCATCTCACTGTGAAGCTGAATTACTCAGTCTAGGTTCTTAGTAACTCAGCAGTGTTGCCAGATATTCTGAGTGGTTAGCTCAGAATAACACACGAAAATTAGAACATCAATATCAAGGATATCACTGCAGTGTAAGAGTAATAAATAGCTATTGCTAATGTGATAGCCTATAGTTTAAGAACTACAACGACGAAAGGGAATAAACGACAACTTTATTTCACCACTGAAACCTGCGTTTTCATTAGCAAAACATTAAAGAAGTCTAGTTAAAAAATCTGGTACCTAAAATCAGAAATTCATAACATTTCAGTAAAACCAGTCATTAATTTGTCATGATAAAAAACATCTGAATAATAAAACAGGAATTTTTAACAATATTTTCATATTTTATTAAAAAATCAACTGTTCTTTATTAAAAATTTCAAATATCAAAAAAAATTGGTTTTCAATAATAACTATTGGAAAAAATAAAAAAAAAATCTCAGGTGTCCTTGTGGAATAAACCTGAATTTTTGTATCGAATATTTTTTATACAATTTGGAACCTTGATGATGATTGCATATTGTGATAAACTTTTGTCAACACTAATAGTTATTCAGTTTTAAATTTTTTTTAATTATAAACTCACTTATCTATATTTCAAAAAAATGCTGTTCTTATACTTTTTTTTTCTTTTTTGATAAATTCAAAGCCTAGATCTGGAAAACTCGTGCCTTGAGATGAAAACAAAGACGTATTTAAACGACGTTCCTTCAACTTAGTCCAATCTGCTTTGAAATATTTAAAACACAAAAAATTGTGCGTTTTATTAAGCGATGTTATTGTGCGTTTGCAGTGTCCGACTAAACAACGCTAAACCGTTAACCGCTTATTAGTCCGCTAACTTTCGGTTAGCTAATTAATTTTCTCGCTTGATTTTTCTTCATCTAGCGAATAAGCTAACTGAAGAACACTACCTCTTTGAAGTATTAGTTTTGCCATAGACTTATAGATCATAAATTCGGCATCATTCAGATTTAATATTTCGAATCCGATCAGGTTTTTAAATTTTCATTAAAGATTGATATCAGAAGTAAATTCATTTCGATTTTGACTGGAATTATCGGAATAAGCGTCTTTTTGAATTGTCTTCACATGAATTTATGTCTGAAGCATAAACCTTCTTTGAATATAAAAGAGATGAAAAAGTTGTGAAAAAATAAGTCAACAAGTCTATCAATCTTAAGAGTTTTAATGTCAAAAAAGGTGATAACTATTTCAGACAAAACAACACATCTACTTAAAGAGAATCTTCGCATTAACTGATGTCAAAAGGTGATAAACGGGTGAATATTTTGAAAAATTGGATTCAAAAGTTTTTCCTTTTACTTTCCACCAAATACGCTAACTAAAACTAAAAGTGGACTGACGCAACTGGTATGGACAGAAATATCACAAAATAAGTTCTAAATTATCTCTATTGATATCATTTAACAACTTTTTTAGTTTATCTAGTCAAAAAATCAAGATGGCTGCAAATTTTGTGGTTTGCTCATCTTTTTCAAAACTTTCTACTATCGATTTACGATTAGCGCTTTATTATAGATCGATAACTTTTACGCAACATTTAGCGGATTTAATTAGCGATCATTAATTTTGGCCGAGTCTAATCGCAACCCTCATTGGGAACAGAACGTACGATAACCGGGCCGGTTAGAAAGTATTTTGTTTAAGTATTCCTAACGAGCTGGATTCGTAACTCTTTATTAAAGTTCTGATCTTGACCGTCGTTTCGTATCAAAACAATCAAAAGTGGTGAATACGAAGAAAAAAAAACAGTTATATCAGGCATTTTTCTAAAATAAATTTCGTCAACACTCTTTCTTTTGTTGTCGAACAACCATTATAAAGTGCTCACTTGTTCACTCAGTTCGATGAACTCACGTATCAGTAGCAATCGATCTTCATGTGCAAAGTCCAAGCTTGAATAATTGGTGGTCTTGTGGACAATGACGAGTTCATCCCACGGGGGTGGGAGGAGCTCTTCAGATGTGGACAGTTCTACCATCCCCTCCTACATGCGAACATCAACTTTCGATGGTAAGAAGCGTTGGCTTCAAATGCGACAACCAGGAATTAATCCGTCAAGCTTACCGAAAAATCCGTTTTTTATTGCCAATGCGCTCGAAAACCAGCTACGTAAAGGATCTCTTCGAAAAGAGCTTCAATTGAATGTGGAAAATGATGGAAAAAGCTTCTCCATCTCTACCTACAATGTAGAGTTGTTTGAACTTCTAAAACCGCTTGGATCTCAACACCGCAGTCGAGGTGGTAGAGCACCCGACCTTGAATAGAATTCAGGGTTTGTGTTACCAGGCGGATACTGTAGATCTGTCTGACGATGAACTATTGAACGAGTTGAAACAGCAAGGCGTCCTCGCTGTCCGTCGGATCACTCGACGAGAAAATGGTAAAGTTGTCAACACTCCTCTCATTGTCATTAGTTTTTCGGGCACTAGATTACCGGGAGAAATATATTTTGGGTGGACCAGAGTTCCAGTTCGAACTTATTACGAATCACCGATGATTTGCAAAAATTGTATGGAATATGGGCATACAAAAAAACGATGCACAAATAAAACTAAATGCCAACGATGCGCTGGTGAACATCCAATCGATTCAAAAAACCAATGTGAACTTCAATTCTGCTGTCCCTACTGTCCGGAAGGAATCAACGACCATTCAGCTATCAGTAAAAAATGCCCTAAATACAAAGAAGAAGAATCTGTCATTCGCGTTAAAACTAACGAATCTCTTACTTGGTCTGAAGCACGAAAACGTATCGCATCCAGTCAATCAAACAAACCATCGTTTGCGGCTACAGTGGTACGAGCCTCCGCAGCTGATACTATACGCAAGGATGCACAGATATCGGAACTTACTAAACAAGTCGAAAAACTAACTGGACTGCAGGCTGTATGTGATAACCTAGAAGCTAAATTCGAAAAACTCAAGAAGCTGTACGAGCAAAAGTGCAATGATTATGAAACACTACGTTCTGAGATTAAGGAAAGAACCAAAGTTATGGAACCTACAACATCGTCAACCAAAAAAACTTCAACCACCACAACCCACATGGCGGCATCCGAAATCGCTCTTAACACACGCTCTAAGAGCAAAACAGTATCAGCCAACATCGAAATTCCTAAAACTGATCAAAACAAAAACTTTCAAAAAGGAAAGCGGGAACCGTTCTCCTCTGGACATTGAATCTAAAAAATTTCTGAGCAGTGCTACATCTCACATCAACTCCAACTCCGAAATGAGTCCATCAAACAGCGACCTATCCGACTTCGAAGCTCCTGAAACTCCCAGAGCAAATACATTTCTCGGAAGAAGCTCCAGTGAGAATAGTGTATTTCACTATGAACACAAATAGTCTTTCTACATCTCATCACTCACAATTTGGACACACGAGCATCATTATACCTCAATCCATTCTCATCATGAGACTGCTGGTTTGAGGTCACGTATCCATCGCCTCTTCGGTTTTCCCAACAATTATTATCCACGGAAACAGTCTGAACCAAGATCCCGATCAGTCGCTCTCGAGTGACCTAGAAGCTGACAATAGCCGCAAGCCGAGAGTAATTGCTATCCCTGGGATGTAGCCTGACAAGATATCCTGAAAATCTTCAAATCTCACCTTGGATCCACATGCACCTGCCATTATGACGTAATAATGAATAGCGAACTAACATAACTACTAATCATCTGAAAATTGTGAGTCATTTCAAACACATGAATGAAAATGTAAATGATTTTTTAACTTTCTTTAAACTAAACTTGGAAAAATTTAAAACACTAATTATTTTCAAAACAACAAAAATTGTAAAAATTTAAATGTAACCTGTAATTTTGAAAAGACCCGAATAACCCAGGAGGTTAAAAGGTCTCAAATAAATTTTAATAATAATAATAAATTAATTTTGGCCGAGCTAGCTATCTAATAAGCACCACTAACTTTTCAGTTAGCGATGCCGAACACTAGTCATTTGAAATTTATCTCATAACAATCATTATATACCCTGCAAGGGGATAACATTTTTATTGTTTGTTTGCAACATATACTTTTAATATTTGCAAACAAAATGCAGACCACAGCTAGTGATTTAATAAAAATAATGTTACTAGTCATAAACCACAATGAAATTTTTAAATCACATAAAAGAATAAGGATTTGAGAAAGAGTTAACTATTGTATTTTTCTGAATATGGAAAAAAATATTATCACATTTATTACAATATTATCACAAATACAGGGCCGTAAGAAGAACCGCATTTTTTTCACGATATTTTTGCTTAAACAATGCAGTGCATGAGAAAAGATTCTCATGCACTGCATTTTCAATACTTTTAGACTATTCAGTTTTAAGGTAAAATGCATCAAAAGTTTTTCGTATTAAATATAAACTTATGAAAAAACAATTTAAAATCTTTTAAATGGTTAGCTACATTTTCAAAACGAATCCTTAAGTATGTTTGTATGTATGTATGTATAAATCCACCTTGGGTTTGCGGCAGCGCCGCAGTTATGGCCAAGAAAATAACCCACGCGACCATCTTGGCTACCACGCAACACTGTCATAACCCCTCTATGAGACTTTTAAGGGAATGGAATCGCAAGCAGAGGCACTTACGGTATCCAGGGTTAAAGGGGAAAAAGTCTCGAGAAGCTATAACCGTGATGTTGACTAACCAAGATAGCATGCAAACTATAATCCCGCCGCCAAGGCTTCCGAAAAAAGAGTGCGTCCTTCTTTTACAAAAAGTAATCAAATACGACCATTTTCTCAACCATGCCAAATTCCCTTGACATAAATTAAGAAACGCCAAGTATTCGAAACGGGTAACAAGCACATACTGCTACTCGCTCCTTTTGCAAAACAAAGGTACCCTGATGCCCCTAACCCATTTTTCGCATATTAAATGAGCATTTTTGTAATAAAATAAAATATAATGAAATATAATATAATATTATAAAATATAATATAATAAAATATAATATAATGTAATATAATATAATATAATATAATATAATATAATATAACATAATGTAATATAATATAATATAATATAATATGAGATAAGAATGTGGTACACTACTAAGGATCGCTTATTGTTTCCTGAAAAAGATAAAATACAGTGATTCATTCATCACTCAAAACAATAAGATATTCAAATGTCAATACAAATAATTCAATAATCTGTAGGATACAAGTAAGGTGATTAGCTGAATATTATAAATCAAAGCGATCGAGATCTGAAATGAAGAGTTCATCAATTATGGAAAACTAAACCTTTTATTTTAATTAAAGAATATTTGTTTCCATCCTGAGTATTAACATTTTCACTTTTCTCCTATACGGCTGTATATGTTGTGTTGTCAACATTTAAAAATAATTGTAAAATTAATTGTTTTAAGAATAAAATTGAATAAAACGGTGAAATATAACTGCAAATAAAAATGATTTTGCAAACGTCTTATAAATTGGATATCGGTCTAGCTAAAAAAGATGAGATATTACCTATATGTAAAAACTAATATAATAATAAAATGAATAAAAATAATGAAAATTAAACTGTCAATAATTAAATATTGAAGTGCTGGAGGGGCTGGAAGCTAAAATATACCCAATTATAAAATTTGTGCTGAAAATAAAATATAAGTAAAAGGCTATCAGATGCATAGTTCAGTTAATCATTTGCTTTCAAAATATTAGGCAGCTCAGATTCCACTTGTTCCAATTTCGCGGTGGGATCCAACTGAATGTATTGAACAATTATAAATTATATTCATTCCCATAATTAGTGATGGTCATGGTAACACAATAACTCATAGTAAGCTAGAACTATAATTTAAAAAGTAGGAATATAAATTATTACTAATGGATAGCATCGTTGTAAACAAGGATTTTTATGTTAGGTCTTTTTTGTAATATTTTGTAGAAAAAAAATAATTCAATGCTAAAAGACTTTGATGATTGTTTTATATGTGATATGTGATAAGTTTTAAATATTTGAAGAACATTGTAACATTGTGTGATTTTATTTAAAAATTCTGCAGCTGGAAATTTAATACTTGATGCAGCATCATCTAAAAACTTGGTTAATATTAAGATATTGATCATAAAATATTCCAATCAGATGACACCTGTCTACTAAATAGAAAAAGTTTTAAAAACTCATTGCCATTGCCAACAAAGATTGCGTCTGACTACCGAAACCGATTTTACAGCCGAGCAACGAAAAACTGATCAACTTCTGAATATAGAATCGCCCGAAGAAGCCTCTGATTCGTTAAATATTTTTTTAGAAAAAAGTAAAATAATCTGATGCAACAAGTCCGATTTTACTGTATCATTAGAACTTAAGAGACGACCAATTACCCAGTTAGTACTGTATTGATAACCTTTTAAACCACTTTTCAACACGTTAGTAAACATTATTATTTAATATGAAGAAAAAAAAACAATGTTTACAAATATTATTTAAACAAATATGAATCACTCGTCTGGTTGATGTTTGATGATAGAATAATCTGGTGTTAAAAAAATTTAGTTCTAGACAAAGATTTTTTTTCTGTAATGTGAACACACATGGCGTTTTTTGTCTATGTTAAATTAAGATAACCATCAATTATATTGCAACGACTAAATGTTTCTAAAGAAATCAGTGAAATCACTTATGGGTACATATCAAACAGAAATTTCATAAAATCATTCATCAGATGGCGCCAAAACAAAAAAAAGCAAAATAACTCACCAGATGTCGGTGAACATATAAAAAATACTTCCAAAATGTCACACCAGGTATGCAAACCTCTTTCTAACTGTACTAGTGACATCTGTGTGTGTTTTTATCTTACGAATTTTTAAACCATGCACTGATGCGTTATCACAGAATAAATCTAGTAAAATTGGAAAAGTGCTTAGATAACCTGCTTTCAAATGGTTAAGTAATATTAACTGTAAAAACACCAACAATTAAAATTTTTTTTAACCATCAGTAAATTATAAAAAAATAAGTGATAGAATTAAGATTAGGTACCAGTATTATAAAAGTTAAATCATCGCATCAAATTTCAAATAGTCTTACGAAATTTTACTAAACAAATTCGTCCAATTAACGAAAAGAGACCAGAGTAACGTGTAAGTAGATATATAAAAATTTACTTAGCTTCGGGTGATGAAAAGAATTATCCAATCCAATGAATTTGTCCCAGTTAAAAATTGATTGGGAACACTTTTACACTGAAACCACTCTGCAACGCTAACGTTAGTATGGATCCAAACCGTCTTCATAAGTCTCTTCAGCGCCATCTTTTTTTGTTCTAATAGTTTTTTTTTCGAAACTTTGGAAGCATTATGGAAATGGCGTCATCCAGAAACCAAATTTTAAGCACTTTAATCACAAATCGCTCAGAATCCCCTAAAACTTTTGAAGGATCTTCACACTTAATACACTCACGAACACTTGAATTAATGTTATCACGAAAAATACAGAAATTTAAATCGCATTAACTTGATAAATTCGCAGAAAATTCTCTTCGAAGAAAATCGCGTTAAGCAAAAGCCAGTGCTCCCAAACTCGAACTGACATTTTTAAAAGGAATCCTTAAGAAACACAAAGGCAAGCTTACTTTCATTGATGGTTGAATTCTTTGAGTTTGCTCGAGAATCTGGAAAGTTTAACTTAATTGGGGCCCTCAGAATCGAGGCAGATAAGTGCCAAAATATTTGATTTTGAGTCAAGTTTACCAATCGATTCCTTTTATCTTAATCTACCGCCGGTGCAAAACTAAGATTTTTTGAAAATATTTGTATGCACTCTTTAGCTTGAATTAAAATAGCTCAAATTTAAAAAATGTTATTCGAAACTATGATTTGATGACTTATCTCCCTCTGGTTGTGAGCCGCTCAAAGAAAACCTTTTTTTTTTTTTTGAAAAAAAAAAAACATATTCTATATTTAAATCAAATCTATCCAATATTTCAGCAATTTTAAAAAAATTACCCATCGATAAAAAAAAATAATCAAATTTTCAAAAATGCAAGAAATAGATAAAAATTTTGTGGTTTAAATCTGATTCTCGCAAACTTGATTAAAATTCCAGGTTTAAATTTGAAATTTGGCTCTTGAAAAAAGTTGCAATATTGATTTTGTTACATAATATAATCAAAAATATGGAATTCCCTGGAGTTATTCAAAAGGAAGATAACTTGACAAATATTTTTCATTAATTATCAATTTCATTATTAAAATCCTGTGGATTATTGTTTTGAAACCAAGAAATTTCATTAAATAAAACTTGCAAAACAAACTCAAATTTTACATTTATTTGTGACTTTTAGCTGAATTATGGCTTGATTTTTTAAATTGAAAAATCATACAAAATTAATAGTCTGCGAACTCATGTTATTTAATTTTTCTCAACGAATAATTTCTGTTTGATTGTGAATTCATTTTCAAACTGAATCTGAATTTTTAATATTATTTTTTGCGTGATTAAGAATATTTACTGGAAGTGAATCTAAATTTCGAACCTTAATTCAAACTTTGAATTTTGGATCTGTTTCCGCATTTCAATATGATTTCAAATTAGAATTTCAAAAATAAACAAAGAATTGAAATTTGTTTTGGAGCTCTGAATCTTGAATATATTATTTTAATTCTGATGTTTTGGGTTTCAATCTGAATTCATTATCGAAATCATATATTTTTGATCCAACTTGCAAATCTGAATTAAAATATGAATTTTGAATGATGCACCTCATTCTTAGTTTTGAGCTCAGGATCGCCATTTTGAAGCTGAATCTGAACTGTTGTTTTGAATTTTGTATGAAAATTAGGGTAAAGTACTTCTTATCTGAATGTGAAACTGAAACTCAGGGTAATTTTTTTTCCATATTCGGAAAATTGTCATCTTAATATTGGAGCGAATATGAGTTTTGAAAATCATTAACAAAAATTTTGAATGAGATGCGAAACCAAATGAACGATGATTTCAATACAACCTTTTTTCTAAAGACGATTCAAAGCGAAAATCAAGAATTCTAAACTGGACTAGAGTGCCCCAAATGACCCGACTTTAAAAAAAAGTTATACGCTGATTGCTGAAATTGATTCTAGGTCTAGTACAAGATCTGATGCTAAATTTGGGCCAGATCGGATCACGCGAAGGGGTGGCTCAACGGGCCCGAAGTTTGTATGGGATTTTGATTCATTTTATTCTGAAGAAACATGAAAAACCAGTTTTTCATAAATTACTTACATAAAACCCCATAGAACAGAAGTTCTATTAATTAATGGATTAAATTTAAGACTGTATCAGAATTATGAATCTTGGATTAGTTTTCAAGGGTAAATTTTTGAGTGTAGATTAGAATATTTCGCTTGCTTTTTTGGGCCCTCATGGGGGTGAGCTTAACCCCCCAAAACCTCTTCTATTCCTACGACCATGTTAAAAGGTCATAAATTATTTTGTGTATCAAATTTTAAAACAAAATAGAATAGCTTTAAAAAAAAACTCAATCATCTAGAACCCATATTTGTTTAAGGTTAACCTAAACAGGCATTTAAAAAAAAATTCTTCTTAGATTCTTCGTAGATGGTGTAGTCAAAATAGCACAAGATAATTTATATATATTTATATAAAAATAAAAAGCACCTAGAATTCTAAAAGTTCACATCTGGGCTTTCAACTAACGCTCGAAAATCTTAAACACAAAATAAACTATTCAGATAACAATTTTTAATAATATTTGTTGTTTCAAATCGATCTATTTGAAAGTTAGAGATTTTTAAATTGGTATGGTAGATTATTTTTTCGTTTAAAAAAGGTGTTCCAAATCAAAAAGCATTACAAGAAAACGCTGTAAAACTACTGTCAACTAATTCTTCCCAATTTTTTTTTAATTTTTTGATATTTTTACTTGATTTTAGTTCAATAATATATTCGTACATTAGGCCCTATAAATATTGCGCAACATCTTAAAGCAGATTTTTTCTACAGAAACCTACTTTTTCGTCATTTCTTCCTCAAAATGAAACTTTTAAAACGCTCACTGAGTGGTTGCTTTAAATAAACACAGTTTTTTTCAATGGATCTTAACTCCAGAATTTATATTCTTAGATACAAAAGTGACTTTTTGGCTTCATAGTAGCTCAGGGCGTCCTTTAAATAGTGGAACGAATAAATGTATGTCAAAATAGTGCACAAGACCACCTTACAGCTTATTTTGAACTTACAACTGACTGAAGAATGAAATAATTTTTACTGGGAATCGAGTGTTTGTTAAAAACGAACATCAGACCATTTCAAATTTATCATAAATTTTACGATGACCTCAAAAAAATACAAAAAAGAACAAAAAAGAAACTATTAAAACCATTCCAAAATGGTTTTGTGATAAAAAAAAACCGGTCCAGTAGTTCTGAATATGGATCCAAAACTGTAAACCATTTTTTGTGAATTGTGTTTTTGATCCAGAAATTTGATAAAATACCTTTCAAATACTGCAGCTTATGTCAAATTTGATCAATAATCTAATAAAAATTGAAGAACAGTTTAAGTCAAAACTTTGTATAGAGTCGCTCGGTAGTTTCCTGAACAAAGTATAGAGATTTTGCATAAAACTATAGTCATTCGCTTGTAGGTTCTAATTATTGATAAAAAGAATCATTCAAACCCTAATTTTCTTCTTTTGATTCTCAGAGCTGTGTTGTAACGTTTAATCACGAAATTCAGCACGACTGCAAGTTGTTGTCGAACGTCCCGTTTAAAGAATTGGGTATTTTTTCTGAAGATTTGCGCAAAATGATTTTGGCTCACTGCTAAAAGATACAGCCAAAACAGAAGATATAGAAGAATATTTGCCCCTTTGCATGGCCGTAGGAATCAAATTTTGATGATTGCGTAATGTTTTTCAAGGGTAACAATCTCAACTCAGAACTGATGCTAAAACCTTAGAAGAAACTAATCTCAAATTCAGAATTTGGCTACTTTTTTTCAATATTTTCTCACATGTTGATTGAAATTCAGTTATGAATAATAAATTTTGAAATACTTGTTTTTCTTTCCATATTTCGGATTCTGTATCCAGGTTACAATTCTTGATATTCAAATCGAATCAACATAAAAATATTTTTTCAATAATTTACTCTAAATTTGATTTTGCATCTCATGTAAATTTAAGCTCTTGATTATCAAAACATACCAACCATCCTGAGTTTTTGTTTCATAATCAGATTTGAAGAGCTTGAACTTAGTTCTTATGCAGAATTCCAACATTGTAAATCTTCGAAATAGCGATCCATAATTAAAAACTCAGTACTCAAAAATCTTCAACTTCAAAATTTAAATCAAGGATTCATGATTGAGGCTTATATAAAAATACCACATCTTGGGTCACACAGACTGCGATTGATTTTGACAACAAGCTCTAATAATTTAAGTTTGCTAAAATCGAATGATGCCGTTTTTTCCTTATCTTTTTTTAAAACTTGTTTCTACAAACAAAAAATAGGTAGAGTGGTGTGGAGTGAGCCATGGGGAATCGTGGGCCACTATAAATATTTCAGGTGTGTAATAATAAAAATCTCAATTCAACTGTCATCGTCGTTGCTTTGCAAAAGCATATTTTTCTATATATTTTTTAATAGTTTTATGAGAAACACTTTACCATCTTTATGGCATTCGTGTCGAACTATCTTTTTCTATACGTAATTGACTTAAATACGGCTCATATGTTTCTTTTAGTAATCGAGCTATAAAAAAAATTAAAAAAATTACTAACATTATCAATTAAGCACCCGTAAATTGCATGGATGGGGAACCAAAAGTTCCTAACAAAAATATACAAGAAAAAATCTTAGATTTGTCATGTTCTTTTACGTGAAGAAGGAATTTTTGATGAAACATCAATAAGTCACACAAACGCAACTAATTTGCAAATCATAGCTTACGGGGAATCGTGAGCCATTTATATTTGTATGTTTTTAAACACATTTAGAACTTAAAATACGTCATTCCAATCTGTTAAGTTTTTTTTTATGCTGTATGAAGAGTTATATAACATATTTTCTTCCAATGCGACAGAGACGATCGTAAATCCTGTAAAAAGTATTTTGTCAAAAAGTTCCCGAGGTTTCAAGTTTTTGGTCAGAAACTTTGCATGTTATCTAGTCAATTTGGATTTGGTGGCCCACGTTCCCCACCATTTTTCAAAATAAAAAATACTTTTTTTTAATAGTGAGAGTTTGGGGAAATTAATTAATTTAAAAAAAAATCCTTAACTGTACCTTAAAAATGAAGAAAACGTTATAATTTTTTTGCTTTTTACTATTTAAAATAAAGACGTTATGAAGCAAACAAAAATAGTGGCCCATGATTCCCCACACTCCTCTATAGTTTCCTGAAACCTTTTTCTTTTTGAATGCTTTTATCCAAACACCTTAGCATAATTAGAGACCGATTATTCATCGAAAGTGTACTAACTCAAACTTCAGTGACAATTCCGAAAAGCCGTTTTTCGCCCAGTTTCGATTTGTGTTTATCTTTGTCGACTTCCATCCTGCCAGCGATCGTGACACCGAATAACTATCACAGCTCATCTTCATGATGCTAGGGGAATCTCGTTGGCAATAAGTTTGTCTTTCAGATATGATAGAAGGAGAGGTTAATGATACGAAAACACTCACTCCAAGTAGAATTTCCTCGAATCACTTTTATTTTGATATCTTAATTAAAGCTCAAGATGCTTCGCCGATTCTTCGAATGAGGGGTTAAAATCTAGATCGTTCGAATAATGTTTGGGTTCTGTTGGCTTTTTTAAAATGGTTGAGGTGAATTGGTTTTGGAAAGTTTATTTTAAATAACACCTCTGTTTAATAAATTTATGTATATTAATTTTGTTTTCATTGTTTTTGATATTAGTTAAATTTTATATCTTAACGCTATGAACACTAAGCATTGAATTTGCAATTTGAAATATGGATGATTTCAATGGTTTTAAATGTTTGCCCTTGTTAGTGTTATTTTTTAGATCATTTGTATTTAAGAAGTGATGTTTGAGGTTGATTTTGGTCCTTTTTTCCTTGCAAAACTCGTTTTTGTTCTGTTTATTTTTCAATGTTAACACAATTTTAGTATGAAAAATATTTAATTAAATTGAATCACAACCATTTTTTTTCAAAATTGATGCTTTATTCAAGCGTGAATTACAAATTATAGTTTTAAAAAAATTCAACAAGTGTTAGGAGCATAAATTTATGGGCAAGAGAAAGAGAAAAAAACAGCAGTCAACCGAATTGCGTGCTTCATTGGGCATGTTTCTGGTTTCTTGTTTTGCTACTAAAGTTGTTAATTTGGACCATTCGGAATCTATCGGCTGAGAACGAAGGGGAGGAAAGGTCGTATTTTGTCCCCCTCCTTCCATTTCCTCATCCACGTATATTTTCTGTGGGATTCAGTTGAGTAGCATACAAATGATGGCCCGAGCCAGCCAGTCAAGTCAACCATCAACCATCGAATAGTGGGTGGGGTTCCAATAAAACACTGTCAACTGGAATGGAAACTACTGACTTGCTGGCTGACTGGGTACATTAGCTGGTTATGGTTTCGCGGTGTCACTATTATCATAATTTATGACCGAGAACTTGTCTAAGCAGACCATATGCAGCTCAGTTACTCAGTTCCAACTTATGTTCATATGTATCTCCACATGTGAATCTCATGTGATTGGAGACTCTGATCGAAGTGCTAGTGTCAGTTCAAGCACATCGGATTTAGACTTCGGATGGATAACAGCCTAATGCGAATCTTGCTTCTAATTGATTCGATGCGGAGGTTTCAGAAAGATACGAGAGATGACACTACCAATTTCGCGATGAATCAATGGCTGTAACAAATATTTTGAGCAAAAGCACAATCACAGTTCTTTACATACAATTTTTATTTGCAATTTTTTTCATTTTTGTCATTTTTTTCCATTTTTTGTCATTTTTTTTCATTTTTATATATTTTTTGTCATTTTTTGTCATTTTTGTCATTTTGGTCATTTAGTCATTTTTGTAATTTTTGTCATTTTTGTCATTTTTGTCATTTTTGTCATTTTTGTCATTTTTGTCGTCATTCTTGTCATTTTTGTTATTTGTGTCATTTTTGTCATTTTTGTCATTTTTGTCATTTTTGTCATTTTTGTCATTTTTGTCATTTTTGTCATTTTTGTCATTTTTGTCATTTTTGTCATTTTTGTCATTTTTGTCATTTTTGTCATTTTTGTCATTTTTGTCATTTTTGTAATTTTTGTAATTTTTGTAATTTTTGTCATTTTTGTCATTTTTGTCATTTTTGTCATTTTTGTCATTTTTGTCATTTTTGTCATTTTTGTCATTTTTGTCATTTTTGTCATTTTTGTCATTTTTGTCATTTTTGTCATTTTTGTCATTTTTGTCATTTTTGTCATTTTTGTCATTTTTGTCATTTTTGTCATTTTTGTCATTTTTGTCATTTTTGTCATTTTTGTCATTTTTGTCATTTTTGTCATTTTTGTCATTTTTGTCATTTTTGTCATTTTTGTCATTTTTGTCATTTTTGTCATTTTTGTCATTTTTGTCATTTTTGTCATTTTTGTCATTTTTGTCATTTTTGTCATTTTTGTCATTTTTGTAATTTTTGTAATTTTTGTAATTTTTGTAATTTTTGTAATTTTTGTCATTTTTGTCATTTTTGTCATTTTTGTCATTTTTGTCATTTTTGTCATTTTTGTCATTTTTGTCATTTTTGTCATTTTTGTCATTTTTGTCATTTTTGTCATTTTTGTCATTTTTGTCATTTTTGTCATTTTTGTCATTTTTGTCATTTTTGTCATTTTTGTCATTTTTGTCATTTTTGTCATTTTTGTCATTTTTGTCATTTTTGTCATTTTTGTCATTTTTGTCATTTTTGTCATTTTTGTCATTTTTGTCATTTTTGTCATTTTTGTCATTTTTGTCATTTTTGTCATTTTTGTCATTTTTGTCATTTTTGTCATTTTTGTCATTTTTGTCATTTTTGTCATTTTTGTCATTTTTGTCATTTTTGTCATTTTTGTCATTTTTGTCATTTTTGTCATTTTTGTCATTTTTGTCATTTTTGTCATTTTTGTCATTTTTGTCATTTTTGTCATTTTTGTCATTTTTGTCATTTTTGTCATTTTTGTCATTTTTGTCATTTTTGTCATTTTTGTCATTTTTGTCATTTTTGTCATTTTTGTCATTTTTGTCATTTTTGTCATTTTTGTCATTTTTGTCATTTTTGTCATTTTTGTCATTTTTGTCATTTTTGTCATTTTTGTCATTTTTGTCATTTTTGTCATTTTTGTCATTTTTGTCATTTTTGTCATTTTTGTCATTTTTGTCATTTTTGTCATTTTTGTCATTTTTGTCATTTTTGTCATTTTTGTCATTTTTGTCATTTTTGTCATTTTTGTCATTTTTGTCATTTTTGTCATTTTTGTCATTTTTGTCATTTTTGTCATTTTTGTAATTTTTGTCATTTTTGTCATTTTTGTCATTTTTGTCATTTTTGTCATTTTTGTCATTTTTGTCATTTTTGTCATTTTTGTCATTTTTGTCATTTTTGTCATTTTTGTCATTTTTGTCATTTTTGTCATTTTTGTCATTTTTGTCATTTTTGTCATTTTTGTCATTTTTGTCATTTTTGTCAATTTTGTCATTTTTGTAATTTTTTTTTTCATTTTTGTCATTTTTGTCATTTTTGTCATTTTTGTCGATTTTGTCATTTTTTTCATTTTTGTCATTTTTTGTATTTTTTTTCAGTTTTGTCCGTTTTAGATTGCTTAATTTTACAATGATAAACTTCACGTTCTTAGGGCCTCATCGATGCTTAATGCGATTTTCGAGGATCTAATTATCGATTTCCCCCAGAAATATCACCGCAAAAATAACCAAGAATTCCTCAAACGTTGAGAAAAGCTTCCCACATTTCATCTCAGCCGAAACCAGATGACGATGATGATTCGGATGACTCGCTGATCCCACGCACGCACTCACAAACCAGCCAGCAAAAATTGTTGTTGTGGGATGCGCATCATATGATTCATTTTTATGCTCACTTATGCTTCCAGAGGTCCATAGTTAGTAGTTATCTGTCTTCACTTCACGTATGCCGCCGTCTGACGAATTGTGGTCACGTCATTTTCCCTGTGATTTGAACGGAGGAAAAGAGGATGATACCTTCCGAGAGTTCCGTGAGGGACTAGACTAGCAGCAACCGGCGAATAATCCATTCCACACGCACAACGCGGTTCTGGTTCCGTAACACATGAGGCAGACGTTGCAGAGAGTTGGAGATATCCGTCGTCAGGCGGTTCACCAGAAGGTTCAATCTGGTTCGTTGGTTTGGTTTCGTCAAGTGCACAGTGGTCAAATGCTAATTTGTAGAACCATCGAAGAACTTTATCATTTTTCAATTTTGTTTTGTCGAAAGAAAATTTTTTGACCCTAATCGATTTACAAAAAAGCAAACAAAATTGCATCCCGCTTTGCCTAAATATGCGAAAATCAAATGTGTCGACGTGAAAAATCTGACGTTCACTTTTCCAACAATAATAATGTGCAATTGTTCATGTACATATTTACTTAATGTTCCCGCGCCGATCCTCCGGTGCATAGGGCCGTGGTAAAAGACCTCGACTGTTGATGATCAACTGGTCCCAGTCAAGATTCTCGTCGACAGTTCGGATTTCACCGGCTAGGCTTCGCCGCCACGAGTTTCTGGGTCTGCCTCTTCTTCGATGTCCTTCTGGATTCCAATCTAGCGCCTCGCTTCAAATCTCGTTATCATCACTTCGCAGCGTGTGCCCAATCCATCTCCACTTACGTTCCCGAATCTCGATTTCAAGCGCCCTTTGATGACACCGGCGATGTAGTTCCTCATTCGAGATCCAGTTGCCAGGCCACCAAGCGCGGATAATATTCCGCAGGCAGCGATTCACAAATACTTGCAGTTTTCGCGTCGTCGCCGCATATGTGCACCAAGTTTAACACCCGTACAAAAATACGGATTCGACATTTCAGTTGAAGATGTTCTGGAGACTCGCAAACGCAAATCGGGCCTTTCTGATCCGGGTTTCGATGTCTTTCCTTGTACCACCATCAGGCGTAATTTGGTTACCAAGATACTGGAAGCACTCAACTTTCCCAACCTGATGCCCAGCTACCACGAAATTGGAACGATTTTCTGTGTTGATTTCCATCGACTTGGTCTTTCCGACATTGATTTTGAGACCTGCTGCCTAGTAGCTTTCCGTGAGGTCGTCGAGTTTCCTCTACATGTCCTGTTGTCTTTGGGCGAGCAAAACAATATCGTCTGCCAGGTCAAGGTCGTTCAGCTGCTTCATATTCGAAGGATTCCACGGCAATCCTTGGTTTGGTCTACAGTCAATCGATCCAGTCAAGATCTCATCCATTACGATTAGAAAAAAGTAGCGGTGATAAGATACATCCCTGTCTCACTCAAGCAGTTGCCGGGATTGGTTCGGACAAGACACCGTCGTGCAAGACCTTGCACGAAAATGCCTCGTACTGTGCTTCGATGAGATGGACTAGTTTCTCTGGGACTCCTCATCGGCTTAAAGCCGCCCAGATGTTTTCGTGGATAAGTCAATAAATGGTTTTACGAAATCAACGAACATCAGTAGAAGAAAGTCTTGGAATTCGTTTATTTGTTCTAGTATCATTCGTAGCGTTGTGATGTGGTCCACAAATGATCGTTCGGATCGGAATCCAGCCTGTTGCCGTCGGAGTTTAGCATCGATTCCCTGCTGGATCCAGTTCAGGATCACTTTGCAGAGTACTTTGAGGGTTGTACAGATCGATGTTTTGCCTCGCCAGTTACCGCACTCTGCCAGGTCTCCTTTCGTCGGGACCTTTACGAGGATACTCTGCATCCAGTCGGCCGGGAATGTTGCAGTATCCCAAATGTCAGCGAAAAAACGGTGCAACATTTGTGCTGACAAGGCAGGGTCGGCTTTCTATTGTTGGATTTCATGTTTTTGATTGCCGCTTCTATTTCAGCCAGCGATGGCGCTTCTGAGTTGACGTCATTTATGCGACTTACTGTTGACGCTTCGAGCTGCGGGTTCTGTTGGCCTTCGCTATTCGTGACTCGGAAGAGTTGTTCGAAGTTCTCAGTCCATCATTTGAGCAGATCTGTTCGATCTGTTTATCACTGAATTGCTCGGTCGTTTAGTGGTATTCTTGCATTAGTCTTTGTACCACTAAGGCGCCGAGAAATGCCATAAAGTAATCGGATAG
This sequence comes from Uranotaenia lowii, assembly GCF_029784155.1. Classification (NCBI taxonomy): domain Eukaryota; kingdom Metazoa; phylum Arthropoda; class Insecta; order Diptera; family Culicidae; genus Uranotaenia; species Uranotaenia lowii. Next base: position 38,945,196 of record NC_073693.1, read on the forward strand.
TTCCAATGACAGTGGCTCTTTCTCCCTCTTCGGCTAAGGAGTTTGTCCAGGCTCTCTTGTCTCGTCTACAAGCTCGTTTAACTGCCTTACCCAGCTCCGCATAACGTAAGCGGGCAGCTGCTTTTTCTGACCCGGTATGTACATGCCTTCTCAATTCCGGCTTCGCCTTTCTCCGATCATCGATTATCCTCCAGGTTTCATCCGACATCCATTCACTTCGTCTTCCACAAACTTTACTTGGCTCGTCGCGATAAAGCCATTCTTGATTCTTCACCACTGTTCTTCGACTGTTCCGTCTGTCGGCAGTTCCGAGGCTCGGGATTCAAGCTGTTCAACGTTTGCCCTTTTCAACTCTGGATTTTCCAAACGGCGGACGTCGTACCGACATCCGACTTTCTCCTATCGCCGCTGGACATGCGTGACTCTCAGTTGTATCTCACAAAGGACGAGGTGATGGTCAGATGCAATGTCTGCGCTTCGCTTGTTGCGGACATCAAGAAGGCTCCTTCTCCATTTTTGGCTGATGCAGATGTGGTCAATTTGATTTTCTGTTTGGCCATCTCGGAATACCCAAGTGACCTTATGTGCTGGCGAAAAGAGGAGAAGAAAAGCGAACACACTCTCATTTTTTCCTGAGCTCGTTTATTTTTGAGTATTGGGTCCTCAAAAAACCAAAATTTAAGCTGCCTCCCGTTATATGTTCTTTCGTCCGTTCAATCATCCGATGGATGATTGTTTAAAGTGAATGTTTTGGAATTGGTCTGCGATGTGATTGGCTATCTTTTGTGAATCTTCAGTGTAATCTCCTCTATCGTAATTTTTTTTATTATTATGATGTATTTTTCCCGTTATTTCACCAAATCAACTGCTTTATTGCACCAAGAATGTCACATTTAGGAGGTTGGAGTGTGAGTGTTTAAAGAACTGGCAAACTATTCCCAGGCTTTCTTATTTTCCTTTCGGACCGCATACCTAGTATTTGCTCTAGCATGTCTAAAAGATGAATTTGGCTTATAAATCTTGATTCTAGCTTTTATATTCTACTGTTATGCTTGGCTGAACAAATTCAAAAAATCTAAGACGAAAAAGCCACTAGAATTCCTTCCAAAATCTCTTGAACCATCAGTTGGAACTAGGGATTTTTTTTATCATAATCTGAAGGGTTTGCGCTGGAAGTCAGTCGGATCTTCCAAAAAATTTCAAATTTGGTTAATTGTTACGTTTTAAAAACACAAGTATTTTTCAGGTTTTTTTAATTTGAATTTTTTTTATGGATTAAATATTTTCTTTTTGTAAATAAAGTTAAGAAAATATTTTAAAGCTACAAAATTTTGCCATTTTTTGACGGAAATCATAAAATCGCAGAGTATTGCATTAAAAATAGTCATTCAATAACTCGCTAGACATCCAACAGTGCACAGTGGTGCAGAACATCAATCTAGCTGTACGAAATTAATAGCGCTCAGGGATGAAGAGATAGACATTTGATGTCTTCAGCAACATTGTTCAGTTTTACATGGAGCATTTTCCTATATAAAAGTTTTTGCCGAGGGGTCCACCAATAGCGAGATAAAAATGCTAACTTTTTTGTTCTTCAAATTAGGGCTTTGATGTCTTCGACAAAGTTGTTTATCTGATCAAAATACATAAGTTTGTCGAATATGTTGAAGTGCTATCACATCACCCTCAGGAGTTACAGTCAAAGTAAAAAAAATCTCTTTAAAAAACAGTTTTTTGAACCTGACACGTTGTAGATCGGATAAAATGGTTCGCTGTCTTTGAAACAAAGTTGTAACAAGCCAAGATCTACAATTGTCTCATACATTATGATGGGTTTAGAAGTTGGTGAAGCCCTATAGGAAGCATTTAGTGAATTTTATTGGCAATTTTGGAAGGCTCGTCCATAAAAAAGTGCACATTTTCGCAACAATACCTTTTTTGTGATTATTTTTTATGATAAACAGAACCATTTCCATTTAAAATTAGCGGGGAAATCGGTGGAAATAGTAGAGATTTGAATGTTTGAAAATACACTTTTTATATGAAAATTATCTATTTTGCTTATAGAAAAAATGTTGATAACATTTAATTCATCAATAAAGTGTTGCATTTTTCTTTCAAATATATTGTTTTATTAAAAGACATTTAAATTCGATTTTTCAAATCATTTAAACTTAAAAAAATGAAACTAGATTAGTTAGATTAGTTAAATTTGGTAGAGCATTAAATTAGTATTTGATATCATATAAATGAATAATAGAACCGGTACAATATAACTGCTTCAACCGGTTGAATTTAGTGCTCTACCAAACTTAACGGATTAGTTCCATTATTATTTTTTTTGAGTTTGAATGATTTGAAAAATCAAATTTAAACGTCTTTTAATAAAACAAAATACATTAAAGGTAAAAACAACACTTTACTAATGAATTAAATGTTATCAACGTTTTTTCTATAAGTAAAATAGGTAATTTTCATATAAAAAGTGTATTTTTAATCATTCAAATCTCTACTATTTCCACCGATTTCCCCGCTAATTTCAAATGGAAATGGTTCCGCTTATCATCAAAATTAATCACAATAAAGGGGGTGTTGCGAAAATGTGCACTTTTCGATGGACGAGCCTTCCAAAATTGCCAATAAAATACACTAAATGCTTTCTATGGGGCTTCAGCAACATCAAAACCCATCATAATGTATGAGACAATTGTAGATCTTGGCTTGTTACAACTTTGTTTCAAAGACAGCGAACCATTTTATCCGATCTACAACGTGTCAGGTTCAAAAAACTGTTTTTTAAAGAGATTTTTTTTACTTTGACTGTAACTCCTGAGGGTGATGTGATAGCACTTCAACATATTCGACAAACTTATGTATTTTGATCAGATAAACAACTTTGTCGAAGACATCAAAGCCCTAATTTGAAGAACAAAAAAGTTAGCATTTTTATCTCGCTATTGGTGGACCCCTCGGCAAAAACTTTTATATAGGAAAATGCTCCATGTAAAACTGAACAATGTTGCTGAAGACATCAAATGTCTATCTCTTCATCCCTGAGCGCTATTAATTTCGTACAGCTAGATTGATGTTCTGCACCACTGTGCAGTGATGTCACTTGATTTTTTTTATTTTTGATGGCAAAAGACATGCCCTAATTCAACACCAAATTACTTTTCAGCCTAATAAGATTCGAAGTTACAGTCTCCGACAAAGTTGTTCGGCGAAAATAATTCCTTAAATGAATTTTTAAATTGGCATAAAAAACATAAGCTGGCTCGGTTCCACAGAAAAACACAATAATGTTGTTGATTTTCCTGTACAAAATAATCAATTTTCCCATACAAACCGATAGTTTTAATTTACTCTTTTAAACGTTGCTTAAAAACTCTGCAAAAGATCATTGATGAGTTTTTAACCAAAACAAAGCTTTTTTGACCCCAGGGTTTAAGAAATTCAAAAATGATGCTAAATAAATCGACTCAGCCTGATAGCTGATAAAAAAAATTTATCTCAACATTTCAGACAGGAACAACATTTTTGGTGCTTGTGTGTTAATAACTGATTTTGGAATATTTTGGCGTTCTTTATTCAATTGACTTAGAAATGCTCAAATTTATTAAATGAATTTTAAGTATTTTCATAACTCATCTCGAAAATTAGATCTTATAGAAATAAAGATGCTTATTCCGCCCACAAGCTATTCAAAGTTGGTTTTAACATTCTTTGCACCTCGGAGAAATATGATTTTTTTGCCTTTTGCCTTTTGCCTTTTGCCTTTTGCCTTTTGCTTTTTGCCTTTTGCCTTTTGTCTTTTGCCTTTTGCCTTTTGCCTTTTGCCTTTTGCCTTTTGCCTTTTGCCTTTTGCCTTTTGCCTTTTGCCTTTTGCCTTTTGCCTTTTGCCTTTTGCCTTTTGCCTTTTGCCTTTTGCCTTTTGCCTTTTGCCTTTTGCCTTTTGCCTTTTGCCTTTTGCCTTTTGCCTTTTGCCTTTTGCCTTTTGCCTTTTGCCTTTTGCCTTTTGCCTTTTGCCTTTTGCCTTTTGCCTTTTGCCTTTTGCCTTTTGCCTTTTGCCTTTTGCCTTTTGCCTTTTGCCTTTTGCCTTTTGCCTTTTGCCTTTTGCCTTTTGCCTTTTGCCTTTTGCCTTTTGCCTTTTGCCTTTTGCCTTTTGCCTTTTGCCTTTTGCCTTTTGCCTTTTGCCTTTTGCCTTTTGCCTTTTGCCTTTTGCCTTTTGCCTTTTGCCTTTTGCCTTTTGCCTTTTGCCTTTTGCCTTTTGCCTTTTGCCTTTTGCCTTTTGCCTTTTGCCTTTTGCCTTTTGCCTTTTGCCTTTTGCCTTTTGCCTTTTGCCTTTTGCCTTTTGCCTTTTGCCTTTTGCCTTTTGCCTTTTGCCTTTTGCCTTTTGCCTTTTGCCTTTTGCCTTTTGCCTTTTGCCTTTTGCCTTTTGCCTTTTGCCTTTTGCCTTTTGCCTTTTGCCTTTTGCCTTTTGCCTTTTGCCTTTTGCCTTTTGCCTTTTGCCTTTTGCCTTTTGCCTTTTGCCTTTTGCCTTTTGCCTTTTGCCTTTTGCCTTTTGCCTTTTGCCTTTTGCCTTTTGCCTTTTGCCTTTTGCCTTTTGCCTTTTGCCTTTTGCCTTTTGCCTTTTGCCTTTTGCCTTTTGCCTTTTGCCTTTTGCCTTTTGCCTTTTGCCTTTTGCCTTTTGCCTTTTGCCTTTTGCCTTTTGCCTTTTGCCTTTTGCCTTTTGCCTTTTGCCTTTTGCCTTTTGCCTTTTGCCTTTTGCCTTTTGCCTTTTGCCTTTTGCCTTTTGCCTTTTGCCTTTTGCCTTTTGCCTTTTGCCTTTTGCCTTTTGCCTTTTGCCTTTTGCCTTTTGCCTTTTGCCTTTTGCCTTTTGCCTTTTGCCTTTTGCCTTTTGCCTTTTGCCTTTTGCCTTTTGCCTTTTGCCTTTTGCCTTTTGCCTTTTGCCTTTTGCCTTTTGCCTTTTGCCTTTTGCCTTTTGCCTTTTGCCTTTTGCCTTTTGCCTTTTGCCTTTTGCCTTTTGCCTTTTGCCTTTTGCCTTTTGCCTTTTGCCTTTTGCCTTTTGCCTTTTGCCTTTTGCCTTTTGCCTTTTGCCTTTTGCCTTTTGCCTTTTGCCTTTTGCCTTTTGCCTTTTGCCTTTTGCCTTTTGCCTTTTGCCTTTTGCCTTTTGCCTTTTGCCTTTTGCCTTTTGCCTTTTGCCTTTTGCCTTTTGCCTTTTGCCTTTTGCCTTTTGCCTTTTGCCTTTTGCCTTTTGCCTTTTGCCTTTTGCCTTTTGCCTTTTGCCTTTTGCCTTTTGCCTTTTGCCTTTTGCCTTTTGCCTTTTGCCTTTTGCCTTTTGCCTTTTGCCTTTTGCCTTTTGCCTTTTGCCTTTTGCCTTTTGCCTTTTGCCTTTTGCCTTTTGCCTTTTGCCTTTTGCCTTTTGCCTTTTGCCTTTTGCCTTTTGCCTTTTGCCTTTTGCCTTTTGCCTTTTGCCTTTTGCCTTTTGCCTTTTGCCTTTTGCCTTTTGCCTTTTGCCTTTTGCCTTTTGCCTTTTGCCTTTTGCCTTTTGCCTTTTGCCTTTTGCCTTTTGCCTTTTGCCTTTTGCCTTTTGCCTTTTGCCTTTTGCCTTTTGCCTTTTGCCTTTTGCCTTTTACCTTTTACCTTTTGCCTTTTGCCTTTTGCCTTTTGCCTTTTGCCTTTTGCCTTTTGCCTTTTGCCTTTTGCCTTTTGCCTTTTGCCTTTTGCCTTTTGCCTTTTGCCTTTTGCCTTTTGCCTTTTGCCTTTTGCCTTTTGCCTTTTGCCTTTTGCCTTTTGCCTTTTGCCTTTTGCCTTTTGCCTTTTGCCTTTTGCCTTTTGCCTTTTGCCTTTTGCCTTTTGCCTTTTGCCTTTTGCCTTTTGCCTTTTGCCTTTTGCCTTTTGCCTTTTGCCTTTTGCCTTTTGCCTTTTGCCTTTTGCCTTTTGCCTTTTGCCATAACATCAGTATTGATTTCAAACAGAGCTACACCTCCCTGTGTAACTGGTCTGCTCGGAACCTTGAGCAGCACTGATTGCTTCTTCATTTGACCGTAAGTTGCGGCAAACCCGAAGCAATCGACCATGTCCTCGCTCGGCTAAAATCCCGAGTCGATGGGTGGGATTCAGCGTTGCCAGATTGGAAACCGCTCAAGTCCGTAGATTTGACGAAACACGAAAATTGAACTGATTTTGGCAAAATAAAACTTGATGACTTTTTTTTTTTGGTCGTCAGGTAGAATTTTCATTTATCCGCAGAATCCCTTGAATTTTTTCGATAATCCGTAGAAAATGCTGAAAACCCGTGGATTTCGAGCATCGATCCGTAGCTCCGTAGAAATGCTTAAAATCCGTAGGACTACGGAGAAATCCGTAGATCTATCAAGGCTGGTGGGGTTAGAGAAACAAGAGAGATCAATAGCGGGAAAGATCACATGCGGGATATACATGGTGTTTTCGATAGAAGGTCCAGCAGTTGGTCGGCAGAGCTCGATTGCTCGTGTTGGCCGGTTTCATCACGTTCACCGTGGTGAAATTGGCTAACGCGCCGTTGTACTGAAGCGGAGATTGCAGGTTCAAGTCCTGCCGGTGAGCCGTTGTATCTTTTTCGAAAAATTCATGATATTTACGGCTTACGTTCTATCGTTCTTTGATAGCTCATGTTTCTCTAATTCTCTCCATCACCTATGAAAATGTGAATATTTTCAGGTACATAGATGTACCAAGCGATTTCATAAAATCAGTATTGATTACAAAAAAAAACTGTCAAAATCGATTCCAATCCATTCCAATCGATCCGAGCTTTAATCGTGGAGCTTTTAGCTTTCTAATTGAAAACTCAATTGAATAGAGTATCGTGATTGCTGTGTAGTTCAAGCAAATAATTTTAAAGCTTGTTCTATGAATTTCGAATTTGAACCGTTTTTTTTTTCACTACTCTGGTGTTTCATGTCGGTAGTTAGAAAACAATGTGTTTGTTGACAAAATTCAAGTCCATTTATCGCGATCCACCATGCATCACTAATCACTAATCATACTTCTATAGCCAGATCTTATGTCTGAGTCCCACAGAATAATAGAGTGTGTTATTATTCCTCTTTTCTTTGTTCATGTTTTTAATCATTTTAACATCAAAACATTAAAATGATCAAAAACATAAAGTGGTTGAGCCTACCATGGAGCAGAGAACGCAGAGACATCTGGAACACAGGAACAGGAAGAAACGTGGACCACCAGTACCATACGTTTCAAATGGGCAATATCGTTGGAAGCATGCTAAGAAAAATGCTCCTTGATGAAGAAACCATGTGTAATGTAAAGTAACTTCGTCAATCGATTGGACTTTTCTAAGTGGCTTGAAATGACTTATTTTGTACACAGAAATCACAAAACTTGAGAATAGGAGTATTTTGAAGAATTAATATAAAAAGTTAAAGTATTGAAAATTGTTCAGCTATTTTTCTTGAACTGTTTGTGATTTCTGTGTTCAATCATTTCTGGTCATCGACCAAGGATATAGCGCCTTTACTCGCTCTTGAAAATAAAAAGAGAAGCAGAAAATATTAGGGTAAATGATCTTGAGCGGAACTAGTCGAAATCTGATCTTGAGCGGAACCATTTATTTTTCCTAAGATATAGGCAATGATTGTTTATGAATCTTATCAAAATGTTGAAAAAACACTTTTTCAAAATCTTTTCATACAAGCATTAACATTTTTGCTAAAGTCTATTAACTGAAATAATGTTATTAGAAGATTTAAAAACATACGCATTTCTGCTGCAATTTTCATCAATCTACGCTGACTTTGAACGTCAATTTTTGTAACCCTTGGCCGTTATAAACTGATTCTCAATGCCTAAAATGGTAGAAAAATTCTTAAAGAAGCATTATTCGGATTTTTGTAACAAGTTTTCCATCAAAATATCAATAAATCGCGTAGTTTTTAAAAGTAAAATATGATCTTGAGTGGAACCATCTTTGATCTTGAGCGGAACTACTGGCTTCCGAAATAAACCGCTAGGTGCGCTGTCTTATGCCTAATGGGGATTTTTTTTTATTATCTGACGGGTTTGCGCCGGGGGTCTTCAGATTTTCCCCAAAATTGAAATTTTGGTTCATTTTTGCGACTTAAAAACACATGTATTTTTTCAGATTTCTAACATTTTTATTTTTTGAGTTAGCTTCGGTTAGATTTTTTTGTAAATAAAAAATAACCATTTTTCAAAGCTACATAACTCTGTTGTTTCTCAACGGAAATTATAAAATAGCACATCAAAATGCATTGAAATTTTATCAGCTTTCCAAATAGAATAGTTGAAAAAAATTAAATAATGACCTTCAACATGAAAAGTTGTAAATAAACTTTAAATGGCGTCTAAAAGTACCGTCTGCACCACCGAATATTTTGCAAAAAATACCATTGTATAGCTCGATTCATGATGCAACTTTCATCTGAAGACACCAAAGTGGGCCATTAACACCTTGAAGAGTTATGAAAGAAATAATGACAATAAATCTCTTTTTTTGCATCGAAAACAAACAATGGTGGAACAACTGCACTCACATATGGAGATAGCAAGCACTTCTAACAACATGGAAACAAAAAAACTTACCAAAGCAGGTAAAAAACACTATGTTTTCGTCATTTTCAGACTGCCCCTACACGCATAACAGTCCCATATGAATTTTCGTCATTTTAGGTCAACATAAGGCTTCAACATAAAAGACTAAAAAAAGAGGTTTTGTTCTAGAAATTTCGAAAAAAAATAACAATTCGTGGCTGTCCTATATGAAATATACCTGAATAACAGTCCCATATGTGAAATACCACGGATTTGGTTACTTTTCAATGTTTCTTTCGGCGAAATAGTCTTTGGTTTATTGCTTTGAATCATTTAAACATTTTTCAACTCACTTGATGTCGAATGATGCACACTAGTTTTCGAAGGCAGGTCTGACTTTCTTAGGAATGACTTCCTGAGCGAAAAACTATTGGATGCAATCAAAAATCGTAAAAATATTCAACTTACAATGTGGAATTCATGATATTTTTTTGCAAAAGTATGTTTCTTTTTATGACAATTGCATTTAGAAGTTCAAAAATGATCAAATTTAAGTCTTAGAAAGTAGCTTGGTGATAAAAATATATTTTGTATGGGACTGTTATGCTAGTAGATTCGAAAAAGGTTTCAAATATGGTCGATTAACAGTCCCATAATGAATAAAAATGGTGCTCTCGACCTTACCAATAACCCAATTTCGAAAATTTCAGGCCTAACGATTTATTATGACAACCTAGAAACGATTTTCGTTTATGCTGAAAAAGCTGATTGTCTCGCTTGCTTATTTTTGTATATGGGACTGTTATGAAAGAAGGGGCGGTAGATTGTTGCAGCTCAACTGACTTCATGTTATATCCAAAAGTCTATTAACGTATGCGTTTATACCCAGTTTTGCACCAGGTCACAACAAGTTATGCACATTTTACTGTCATTTTTAGAAGTTTATGCGCTAAGTTTTGCATCCGTAATTCCCCAGATTTGATTTAAAATGGACGGTGGAACACTGAAGATTCTTGTGTGAGCGATCGAGGTAGCAAAACACTGACGACGAATTATGTTCGTTTTAGTATGGTAAACCTTAACTGGGCGAATGTAGAAAACGAATACGGTAAAAGTATCATATTTTCATCATTTTACAGCCTGGGCTGGCTATACTGAGCTCTTTGATTATTTCTACAACATTTGTGCCACTTTCTCATACTTTTTTGATCAAAGGGAAAGGATTTTGGTGTCCAGTGCTTAGCTCCCGATATAAACACTATGTAAAGCACGTCTATATTTCATTTTTTTAATCACATTTTTATGATCCCAAACACAGGGACTGGACCTTCTACTCTTGGCATTGATTAAGCTTCACAATGATCTTTGCTCGAAAAATTAATAAGTTACATAGTATATGACCAGGTTGTAAAGCAACATTCCCATTATTAGTTATATCACTTAAACAATACGATACTCAGAATTTTAGTTAAAATTTAAAGTCAGTTTTGCTGTAAACACACAACAAAGCACGAAAAAGTAGTGTTTTTTACCTGCTTTGGTAAGTTCTTTTGTTTCCATGTTGTTAGAAGTGCTTGCTATCTCCATATGTGAGTGCAGTTGTTCCACCATTGTTTGTTTTCGATGCAAAAAAAGAGATTTATTGTCATTATTTCTTTCATAACTCTTCAAGGTGTTAATGGCCCACTTTGGTGTCTTCAGATGAAAGTTGCATCATGAATCGAGCTATACAATGGTATTTTTTGCAAAATATTCGGTGGTGCAGACGGTACTTTTAGACGCCATTTAAAGTTTATTTACAACTTTTCATGTTGAAGGTCATTATTTAATTTTTTTCAACTATTCTATTTGGAAAGCTGATAAAATTTCAATGCATTTTGATGTGCTATTTTATAATTTCCGTTGAGAAACAACAGAGTTATGTAGCTTTGAAAAATGGTTATTTTTTATTTACGAAAAAATCTAACCGAAGCTAACTCAAAAAATAAAAATGTTAGAAATCTGAAAAAATACATGTGTTTTTAAGTCGCAAAAATGAACCAAAATTTCAATTTTGGAGAAAATCTGAAGACCCCCGGCGCAAATTGTCAGATAATAAAAAAAAATCCCCTAATGTCTCACACGCGATTTTTAACCCCTGAATATATGCAGCACCTTTTATTTCCTTATTATATCAGTTTTAGAGAAAGAAAAGATGTAAAATTAAATTCGAATAGAACAAAAAATAATTAACTGGTGTCATAGCGTACCAAGCTAGGCACACACAAAGTTTAAATTTTTGGGGTACAAGAAATGTGTTTTTGATTCTATCTTTCAGAGGGTCGACGGGAAGGAGGAGGAAGGCTTTCATACATATTTTTGGCATAATTCGAGAACTAATGAAGCCAATAAAGTTAAGTCATTATTTCAGAATAAGAATCAATCTTCATTGCCGTTACTATTCGTACTTTAAGAAGTAGCTTTCATTTAAAGAGGTTGTTTTATATGTTCAAATTCCAATTGAAAACGATATACTACCTAATAAACAAAAATTTAAATTTCTTTTAACACACATTCCTTCAGTTTTACAAAGTGTAGCAAAGCATACCGGGTTAGCTATTTTATAATACTCCACGATTCAATTGGTGGCCCGGTATTGAAACTCTATCCAATTCCCTTGTGTTTTGTTTTAACACTTGAGCTCGAACTGGAAGTCGGTTTGAGAAATGATTGTTTTATCAATTGAGCTAAAAAAGTTTCCAATGAAATTAAAGGAACTAAGGGAGTGAGAAATGACAAAAAATCAGATTTTTTCTCTCAAAAACATTGATTAAGAGCAATGTATCTACAGTTTTTTTTGCAAAATCTGCTATTTAAGGCATCTTCTTATGTATTTCTGACTCTGTCGTTACTTTCAAAAGTCGTTCGGGTCAATATGACCCGAAGCGCAGATTCAAAGCATCTTAATCATAATTACAATATACTGAGGAACTGACATTTTTGAGAGACCAAATATATTCTATGAAAATGTTAATCAAATTAACGAAAAAGAACTAAAATTGAAGTTTGAAATATCAATTCATTAAGAAATGAGATACAGCGATGCAAAGACAAAATTGGATGTCTTTGTTTTGAGATAGATTTTTTTTCTACCGGAAAATCCAGAATAGCGGTCAAAAATTCATTGGACCCCCACATATTTATACATCGTCGGATAGATTTATTCTTAACAATTCCAGAAATTAAAAAAGTACCCAAATATTGCAAAGTTGTCAGAAATTATAAGCAATTTAAAAATAAAATTGTTTTTTGGGACTTTTTTCATTCGGAGCCAACTACCGACAACCTAGTAGAACAAATTCACTTCCTTTTAAAATATTTAGAAACTAGAAAAAATAACCTACACAATGAATCCAATATCATGAAAATCGGTCAACATTTGCGGCCACGGAAATAACAACAAATTACAAGTCAAATTTCCCTGAAACGCAGATTTTAAGAACAGCTTTGGAAGGTTAAGCAAGCAATAAATTTGAACGGATATTTTGAGAACAACTTTGGAAAGCTAAATTTCTTTTTTTACGTAAAAACATTAATTTTTTAACTTTTAAATATTCAATGATGAAATTTAATTGAAGTTTCACAGTTACACATGTATAAGGAATGAGAGCTATTAAAGATGTTGACAGAAGAAAATGGTTCCGCTCAAGATCATATTTTAGTTCCGCTCAAGATCAGCGTGGTTCCGCTCAAGATCAGAATCCTTACTCCAGTAAAACAGCTCTATAGTTATTAGGATATACTCTAAAATATTCTAAAAATCATCATTAGAAAGCAGAAACCAAGATCTATCCACTGAACTAAAATTTTTTTTTGTTTGGTTATAACCCGCAGCCATACCGCTTGATCAACTGTTTCGAGTTGCGTCGAATTGAGCCATTTAGTTCCGCTCAAGATCATTTACCCTAATACTTCACAAAACCTTTCGAGGTCTGTTTAGAGCTCGAGAGGTTCTTTAAAAAAAATCATTTCATTCATATATATTTAAGTAAATATTTTTATGTAATAAAATCAAGTTTCTTCGAACCACAATTGTACAATTCACACTTAAGTTTTGTAACTGATCTACCAGGAAACTTCATCAAAGTTTCAAAATGGATACATGACAATTCTCAAGGATACTTAGCTTTGCGGGGCTTCAGTTGTTATTCAATGAACACAATTTCCATTTGAAAATCAAGAGTAGTTGCAGTGCAGCAGCATAAAAAATGCGTCACATGTGGGGGAAACGCCAAAAAAAGACTTCACTGATGGTGTACAATTATTTTCACCCAAACCACACTAAACATATTTTGCTTTTCAGAGCTAATACGGACTTGGACTGGAAACGAGTTTTTGCTCAAACTTTTTACTAGAAGCGATTCCTTGTAGCAAGCCCACTTTCCTACGTTTCACAAGGTGTTTTTATTTTTCCAAATCACAATAGGTACGCTGTATCACAAACGTCGCCTAGGTCCCATAGTTGTTAAGATAACCGATGAAACCTATGAAAAGATCTTTAACTGTTCTTTCAAGATCCTGTTTTAAATTCTACTTCCAACCACACAGCACAAATTGTTTTATTCACTCCTAGCACCGGTGTCAATTTATAAATTAAAATTGTTTTCTCATTTTCAACCACAACACTAAAAACTCCGACCATAGTTTCCTTCACAATTGTTGGTGTCCGGTTAGTAGCAGAGCTCTAGAAAGTACAAATTAAACACCAGAGAAGCGCTAACAATTCTCTTCCAAGCTGCTCATGATCATACTGAATTCTAGTCTTTTTTAATCATATTTTGGTTATGATCCTTTTAACACATTTTCGTATTTATCACCAAAAAACACAAATTTCCGAAAATTATCACGAGCGAAAAAACGCGTGCGTTTGCCGTTGCTCAACGCCTACCTCTTATCGCGATCCACCATGCATCAAATTAAATACTGTTATGTTGGATTTAATGAGAATTCATTTTAGAGCTTGAAAATTAAGTAAAAAAACAGTGCTGAGGATTTTTTCTCAGCTTTCAGCGATGAGGCCAGATATTTTATTTTAAGAGGGATCAGATGTCGCTTTTCTTATATGCAGGTTTCCCAATCAACAAATATTAAAATAACAACTTTTCTAACACTTAAATCTGTTTAAAAATAATCTTTGGTAAGCCAAATTCAAGAATTTGTTTAATTTCAATCTGTCTATTTAAATTATCTGTAATTAAGCAATGTAAATAAAAAAGTAAACAGTTTAGACCACTTACAATTTTTTCGTTGACAAGCCTTCTCAACCGATCTTTTTTTTTTAAGTGAACCCTTATTTTGGCCATGATAATAAACTGGATACCTTTTAAATACTGTTTATGTGGTTCCAGAAGTGCTTAGAGGAATAAGGTGACCAAGTAAATCCCAACGCAGTAAAATACAACTTTTTTGTTCATAATATCAGTTTAATCCACCTCGATGTCCAAAACCGACCACAAATTTTTTGGGAATCAGTGGTCTAATCTGTTTACTTCTAAATTTCCTTTGCTGAATAACAGATAATTGGAATTAAAATATATTGATATGAAACGAATAAGATTTTTTAACAACCCAAACTCATTATTTTTAGTCTAGTTTTACAAATCCGTATGAAAACAATACCAATTTTTGCTACATAAGTTGAAAGTTTGAGTTACTGCGCTGTTCACAACTGTTAACTTTTTTGTTTCCAGTACTGTACTTTCATTATAAAACGCATACTGAAGCCTTTTTTACAGAGTTTTTCCAATTATAAAAGAAGTTTGTCGGTCAATTGAAGATTTTGAGTAGGTTGCTCAAGAAAGTTTTAGAACTCTCTTTTATATGATCCTACTCAGAGTCAAGTTATGCTGAATAATTTTAAAACATTTAAAAAAAAATTTTTTAGATGAAAACAGAAAACTTTTACCCAATGTGCCCCTCGAGTAGGCTGGGAGTAGATTATGATGTTCCCAACCCAAACCCACCTCCTCCCGAGCCATTCACATTTTTTATCCGATTCCGAGTAAATAGGTACGATTCGTTTGGGTCGGCCGATGTGATGACACATTTGGATCGACTTGATGATTCCGGATGAATAGCACGCGCGCACTCGAAGGTCTCTGACGACTGACTGGGACCAAAATATGATTAATGGTTCAAGGTTGCGCGCGACCCCCTGCATCTTGATCTGTTCTATAGAGGGAGTGAACCTCTGTTATTTTGTTTTTTTTCTTCCTGCTATCCCGGGAGTTTGAAGAATGTTTTCTCGGATTCAGTCAATTGAACGATGACGTGATGGAAAAGGTATCACACGTCGCGTCGTCCGTTTTGGGACTGAATGACACGGATCGAGAATGAAGGGAAAAATAACAGACCCAGAGTAATTCTGTCTTATTAACAATGTCTCAGTGAGAAGGGGGAGAATCAAAAGCGAAAGTACCCGAAGCATTTTGTTAATTCTTTGGCGCCAGAACTTCTCTCCCCCGTTTTGGGTAGAGCGTAATTACTGAGCGTGTTTCTTGAAGACTGTCGGCGGCTTTATATTAAGTGAACGCGATCGCATTGACTTTGATTGAAGCCAGCGGTCTGTAATGATGACTTGGTGGAATTACTGGTTGATGTTATCTTATTAACACCAACCAATTAGAACGAGATTCGACGCATCTTCATTGGGAATGAAATGTTTCTGAGCAAAGAACGAACATGTATGACAGATCCCAATAAATTTTGAATCCGATATAAATTCATGACAATTTTATGATTTTTCAAAGACAATTTTGAAACCAATTTAAGAACAAATTTCAGAACGAATTTTAGAACAGACAATTTTTAAACAATTTTGAGATGTTTTTGAATATTTTGGCAATTTTGACAATTTTGACAATTTTGACAATTTTGACAATTTTGACAATTTTGACAATTTTGTTAATTTTGACAATTTTGACAATTTTGACAATTTTGACAATTTTGACAATTTTGACAATTTTGACAATTTTGACAATTTTGACAATTTTGACAATTTTGACAATTTTGAAAATTTTGAAAATTTTGAAAATTTTGACAATTTTGACAATTTTGACAATTTTGACAATTTTGACAATTTTGACAATTTTGACAATTTTGACAATTTTGACAATTTTGACAATTTTGACAATTTTGACAATTTTGACAATTTTGACAATTTTGACAATTTTGACAATTTTGACAATTTTGACAATTTTGACAATTTTGACAATTTTGACAATTTTGACAATTTTGACAATTTTGACAATTTTGACAATTTTGACAATTTTGACAATTTTGACAATTTTGACAATTTTGACAATTTTGACAATTTTGACAATTTTGACAATTTTGACAATTTTGACAATTTGGACAATTTTGACAATTTTGACAATTTTGACAATTTTGACAATTTTGACAATTTTGACAATTTTGACAATTTTGACAATTTTGACAATTTTGACAATTTTGACAATTTTGACAATTTTGACAATTTTGACAATTTTGACAATTTTGACAATTTTGACAATTTTGACAATTTTGACAATTTTGACAATTTTGACAATTTTGACAATTTTGACAATTTTGAAAATTTTGACAATTTTGACAATTTTGACAATTTTGACAATTTTGACAATTTTGACAATTTTGACAATTTTGACAATTTTGACAATTTTGACAATTTTGACAATTTTGACAATTTTGACAATTTTGACAATTTTGACAATTTTGACAATTTTGACAATTTTGACAATTTTGACAATTTTGACAATTTTGACAATTTTGACAATTTTGACAATTTTGACAATTTTGACAATTTTGACAATTTTGACAATTTTGACAATTTTGACAATTTTGACAATTTTGACAATTTTGACAATTTTGACAATTTTGACAATTTTGACAATTTTGACAATTTTGACAATTTTGACAATTTTGACAATTTTGACAATTTTGACAATTTTGACAATTTTGACAATTTTGACAATTTTGACAATTTTGACAATTTTGACAATTTTGACAATTTTGACAATTTTGACAATTTTGACAATTTTGACAATTTTGACAATTTTGACAATTTTGACAATTTTGACAATTTTGACAATTTTGACAATTTTGACAATTTTGACAATTTTGACAATTTTGACAATTTTGACAATTTTGACAATTTTGACAATTTTGACAATTTTGACAATTTTGACAATTTTGACAATTTTGACAATTTTGACAATTTTGACAATTTTGACAATTTTGACAATTTTGACAATTTTGACAATTTTGACAATTTTGACAATTTTGACAATTTTGACAATTTTGACAATTTTGACAATTTTGACAATTTTGACAATTTTGACAATTTTGACAATTTTGACAATTTTGATAATTTTGACAATTTTGACAATTTCGAAAATTTTGACAATTCTGACAATTCTGACAATTTTGACAATTTTGACAGTTTTGACAATTTTTATAATTTTGACAATTCTGACAATTTTGACAATTTTGACAATTTTGACAATTTTGACAATTTTGACAATTTTGACAATTTTGACAATTTTGACAATTTTGATTATTTTGATAATTTTGACAATTTTGACAATTTCGACAATTTTGATAATTCTGACAATTTTGACAATTTTGACAGTTTTGACAATTTTGACAATTTTGACAATTTTGTCAACCCTTAGCTTTTGACTCTACCTTACATTTGGTGATTTCCGTTTGTTGCTGCTTTCTAAAATCAGCATTGTCGAACTCCTCGGAATGTGCTCTAAAATCCGCTAACAAACAAGCCAATTCAGTTTGACGGTTCCTGCATAGGTCTCGATTCTATGGAAATTAATCCGATCCACAAAAGGACAACATAGCGATGCAAATTCAGCCAGTGGTCCGACTGGAATCATAACCATATCGACGACATCCCGCCCTCTAATCATGAGTAATTTAATGTTAATCACTCTCTCTATAGCTAGCTTTCTGGTCTGAAGCCACAATGTTGTAACCAAGCAATTCTAACCAGCAAAAGGTTGAGTTGGCTCTACCATGAAAAGGTCTAATTCAATTTCCCGCCCCAACTTGGTTAAGTCGCCAGCCATTCAAGGATGTGGGAAAGTCCCGGCTGATGAATACAAAATGGCACTAGCTTGATAAGCCAGCTCCTGATGTTCGGAATTGTTTGTGGTGGGCAGCTGTGGTGGGTCATCCGTGGCTTATGTGGGTGGCAATCCTTTTAGCTGGGCGACTACTAGCTAATGTGTTGAGCTGAAGTGGAACAAATATAGCAATTGAGGTTAAAATTTAAATTTCAATAAAATCCAAAAGTACCATTTAGTTCATTTTCTCATACAATTGCTAGCCATACTTTTCCGAGGAACTTTTGTCTGGTTCTAGAAAGTAGTAGAACATATTTTTACAAGTTAACAGTCTCACAAATTTCTCAATTTCAACAATATTTACAGCATTTTGACGAAGGACTCCAATATCAATATTCTAACTGCTCCATTTTTGTGTCCTTTTTCCCTTTTTCTTTCAGTTGGTTCCGGAAAAGCGTCAGTCAATTTATGGGACTGGTGTTGCTGCTGTTGGCAGTTGGCATTGGGCCATGGTCCTCACATCCGGTTAGCTCCTCGGAGCTGGGCCTGTTTGGTGGTCAGGGGATAAGAGGTAAGTTTGCAGGCGAATCTTTGACTATTCTGGTCTATTCGAGATCATTCAGTGTTGCATTTTATTCATCTCAATATTTGTACCGTAGGTGTTCTGGGAGTAAAATTGCTTTGGAAGTTGACTATGAATAAAAGAAGCAACTGGCAATTGTCGTTAGATATTCAAGTCGTAAACATTTGGTAGAAGAATAGATGATCAGATTTTTTGTTAATATTTTGAATATAATGTCAAATTTTGGACTTTATGGGTTTCAATATGAATCGTCAAAAATTGTACTAATGTTGACAATACTCAACATTTTGGAAAACGTAATAAAACAGCTCAAATACATTAAAAATGGCTATCAAAAAATGAGGACCACCAATAGTTCGTCCAATATAAGACAAACAAAGCCTATTCGAAAGCAAAATTCAAAGCTAGACTATCGATTCTATTCCTTATTCTATTCCTTATTTTTTCTATAACCCTTCATGAAGGATCTCCACAAAAGTTGTGTTACTTAAAATGTATTTAAACAATATTATCAAATAAATATCTATCAATTTTCTTAGAACGAGGATTTCAAAGTCTTTATTTTTTTTTAAATAAAATAATGAAGCTTATGACCTTTGTATTAGATGAGGGATTAAAGCATAAAATGCGCCAAGGAACAGCATTTTAATATGTTGGTTTCACCAGATGTCGATTGTATGTTTGTTGTGTGTATTTATTTCCGGCAAATCAGTCCAATCATCATTAACAATCGAAATTTATTTCTAAACCGACGTTTCGATGTCGTATGACATCATCTTCAGGGATTAAAAATTGTCGTTGTTATTGCTTTTGCACCCAATCTTTTTATATAAATAACCGTGAAACTAAAGTGACGAACAGATTCGAACAGTACGCTTTTTCCAAAAGCAATAACAACGACAACTTTTAATCCCTGAAGATGATGTCATACGACATTGAAACGTCGCATAGTGGGCCTGAAACCACACTTTTGTGTCCAAATTGACTGCAGGCAAGAGGGTGGGTTGTAGCTCATCGGTGGCTTCGACAAAGTTACTTGACTTTATTTGCGCTATGTATTGATGGATTTGGATTAGTTATCTTTTTCTCCCCAAGGTGGCGCCAAAACCTTCCTATTACAGAAGCAAGATACAGTCATGGTTTGTACTACAATGTTGTTACTTATAAATTTTACATCAACTTTGTCGAACACTGTTAAGCTCTATGTTGTTTGCTTTCCTTGTAAAAACAATAATTTAAAAAACATAGCCGTTTTGACTTACTTTCGTTTGAGCTATACAATACCTCCAAGTTTCAGAGTACTCGATCAAAATAGACTTAAATGAGATATTCTAGTGGAAAACTAATTCGTTTTGAAGATTTTTCTGTCTTAATCGCAAAAAAGGCTAAAAATTTTTTTTTTCAAATTGCAATAACTTGCTTAGTCGCAGATTGGCGTACCTCATATTTCGAGGAGTGACAGTTGTGATTATAATGATACATGTAAAAATGTCTGAGGAGAACATGCGCATTTCTTATCAAAATATCGAATTTTCAAAACAAGTAACAAAATACATTTTTTGTGTTTTTTTTATTATAATTTTTACAAGGAAAGCAAACCACATAGAATTCAACAGAATTCGACAAAGTTTATGTGAAAGATATAATTAACAACTTTGTATAACAAACTATGTGTTTATTTTATTTTGCTTCTGTAGAAAGTAAGAAAAAATAAATAATCCAAATCAATCAAAAGATAGGGCAAATATAGTCGAGTAACTTTGTCGAAAACACCAATAAGGTACAACCAACCCTCTGGCTTGCAGTTAATTTTGACCACAAAAATGTGGTTTCTGGCCCACTGCGGTTCGGTTAAGAATAAATTTCGTTTGTTAATGATAATTGTACAATTTGCCGGATATAAATACATATACTTTGATGTTTTTGAAATATTCTGTGGTCCTGGTTTCAAAGCATTTTTTTTTTCATTTACTGTAATCAGGGGGGCCCGGAAAATTTTTTTGAAGGAGGCCCCTATGTAACGATTATTTTTTTTCGAATGTCATCTCATGCCATCACACTGAATATATTTTTTATTAAATGTTTTGTAATAAAGTTATCTTTAAATGATTACAAAATGATGATGACATAATTTTACGCATCTTAAGCTTGTTTTTTTTAAAGATTTTTTTATATAAAATTTGAAAATTGAGCAATAAATGTACAAATTTTTACATTTTTCGATGCCGTAAAAAGCTTTAACCAGTAAGACGGATAGGGTTGATGATAATACCTATCATTTTTTTTACTGGTATTCTCAAGCTATACCAACACTGATGGTGTAAAAATGTTTTCCGAACAATCACTCAATTTCTTATATCAGTATTTTTATAATTCAGTTAGGTGTCTTGGGTAAAATGCAACAAAATGCACATCAAAGAAACATCTTTTAAATCCCGTTTCCATGTACTGGCATATGAATGTTTTGCATCACGCGTTTTTAAACATTGAAAATTCATTCATCCAAACATTTATTTTTATGATTTCAGCTTGTAGATTTTTTCGTAGTATTATTTAACCATATTTCCTTATTTCCTTGGCTGATAAACGGTGGATAATGTGCAACACGAGACCCCATAGTGGTCATATCACCTCTTATTCACAACTCCTATCTCTACCTCCCCGCGGTGCCGGCTGGGGTGCGAGTAACCTAAGCGGAGATCGGGTACCCAACCCCGGTGGATGCTTTGGTCGCATGCAGACTGAGAAGGTGGCCGCACGCGTCTGTTCCCCAGGTCAGGGGCGGCGTGCAACAACAACCGAGCGTCTGTTCTCCAGGTCAGGGGCGGCTCAAACAGCGTCTGTCTTGCAGCAAGCGGCTGAATTTATGAAATGCGGCTCCCGCCAGCTAAGTCCAAGATGGCAGCCCCATCGCGGGATAGGGACTTTAGGCTAACAACCTACTGCTCCCGATTCATAACTTGTTACGGAATCCGAAAGAAATGACCGATCTGGAACTTTGGCGACGACTTTTAGCATGAAAACACGGACACGAATTGGAACTTGGAATGTTTTAACCCTTGCCCAACAAGGCAAACTGGAACAACTTGCTAGAGAGGCTAGCCGCCTCAAGCTTGAAATTCTGGGACTGAGCGAAGTCCGTTGGCCTAATACTGGAGAACACAAGACACAATCCGGGCAAGTCCTGCTTTACTCTGGCATACGAGGAGAACATGCTACTCGGGAACGAGGAGTTGGTTTCCTGTTAAGCCCGCAGGCCCATGCGGCCCTCATAAGATGGGAACCGATAAACGAAAGAATAATCGTACCAGATTCAGAACACGGGTTAGAAACCTTACAATGGTCCAGTGTTATGCGCCAACTGACGTTGCCGATTTGCAGAAGAAAGAGCAGTTTTACAGTCAATTGAACAGCGTGGTTGAGAGAATTCCGAAGGGTGACATTCAAATCCACTTAGGCGACTTCAACGCAAAGATTGGCTCCGATAATCAGGACTTTGAGCGCATCATGGGGCGCCATGGCCTAGGACAGATGAGCGAAAACGGAGAGCTGTTTGTAGAATTTTGTGGCAACAACAACATGGTGATCGGTGGATCGCTCTTCCCCCATCGACCAGCACATAAGGTCACTTGGGTATCCCGAGATGGCCGAACAGAAAATCAAATTGACCACATCTGCATCAGCCGAAAATGGAGAAGGAGCCTTCTTGATGTCCGCAATAAACGAAGTGCAGACATTGCATCTGACCATCACCTCGTCCTTGGCGAGATACGACTGAGAGTTGCGCGTGTCCAACGGCGCGAGGAGAAAGTCGGGTGTCGATACGACGTCCGCCGGTTGGAGAATCCAGAGGTGAAAGGGGCATACGTTGAACAGCTAGAATCCCGAGCCTCGGAGTTGCCGACAGACGGAACAGTCGAAGAACAGTGGTGTGGAATCAAGAATGCCTTTATCACGACGAGCCATGGTACTCTCGGTAAAGTTTGTGGAAGAAGAAGTGAATGGATGTCGGATGAAACTTGGAGGATGATCGATGATCGGAGAAAGGCGAAAGTCGGAATTGAGCAGGCATGTACCGGGTCAGCCAAAGCAACCGCCCGCTTACGATATGCGGAGCTGGAAAAGGTTAAACGAGCTTGTAGACGAGACAAGAGAGCCTGAAAAAACTCCCTAGCCGAAGAGGGGGAAAGAGCCGCCGCCAATGGAGATATCCGATTACTTTATGACATTTCTCGCCGCCTCAGTGGTGCAAGGACTAATGCAAGAATGCCGCTGAAAGACCGAGCAGGTCAGTTATTGACCGATCGAACAGATCAGCTCAAACGATGGACTGAGCACTTCGAACAACTCTTCCGAGTCACGAATAGCGATGGCCAACAGAACCCGCAGCTTGAAGCGCCAGCAGTAAGTCGCATAAATGGCGTCAACTCGGAAGCGCCCTCGCTGGCTGAAATAGAAGCGGCAATCAAAAACATGAAATCCAACAAAGCACCTGGGATCGATTGCATCCCTGCTGAAATGCTGAAAGCCGACCCTGCCCTATCAGCACAAATGTTGCACCGTCTTTTCGCTGACATCTGGGATACTGCAACATTCCCGGCCGAGTGGATGCAGGGTATCCTCGTAAAGGTCCCGAAGAAAGGAGACCTGACAGAGTGTGGTAACTGGCGAGGCATAACGTTGATCTGTACAACCCTCAAAGTACTCTGCAAAGTGATCCTGAACAGGATCCAGGAGAAAATCGACGCTACACTCCGACGGCAACAAGCTGGATTCCGATCCGGACGATCATGTGTGGACCACATCCCAACGCTACGAATCATACTGGAACAAATCAACGAATACCAGGACTCTCTTCTACTGGTGTTCGTTGATTTCGAAAAAGCATTCGACTGACTTAACCATGAAAACATCAGGGCGGCTCTAAGGCGACGAGGGATCCCAGAGAAACTAGTCCATCTCATCGAAGCACAATACGAGGCATTTTCGTGCAAGGTCTTGCACGACGGTATCTTGTCCGAACCAATCCCGGTAACTGCTGGAGTGAGACAAGGATGTATTCTATCACCGCTACTTTTTCTAATCGTAATGGATGAGATTCTGACTGGATCGATCGACTGTGCACCGAACCGAGGATTGCCGTGGAATCCTTCAACAATGGAGCAACTGAACGACCTTGACCTGGCTGACGATATTGTTTTGCTCGCCCAAACACAACCAGATATGCAGAGCAAACTCGACGACCTCACCGAAAGTTCCAAGGCAGCAGGTCTCAAAGTCAATGTCGAAAAGACCAAGTCGATGGAGATCAACACAGGAAATCCCTCCAGTTTCATGTTCTTCATATTACCATTGATCGCTTTGTGTGTGTGTTTCTTCGAGTTCAAGAGAACTATAGAAAAATCGAGTTAAATTCAAAACTTAAAATAACATTTCATTCAAAACGAAATTTGCGTTTTTCCTATCAAAGTTATAATTCAAATAATATTTGAAATAAAATTACAAATGAGTTTTAAATATAAATTTGAGAATCAAAGTAACAATCAAAGCCAAAGCAAGAATTTTAAATTTATTAATTTATATCCCAATTGTTTATTTGATTTTCACATTTTTAAAACGGTTCAGTACCTTAAACAAAGCTCTCGAGTTTTCAAAATTCAGAAATTTACTAAACTGAAGAAACAATACAAGACTTGAAAATCTCAACAAGTTTAATCTCTCTCCGAAAATCTGGGAAAAGATAAGATAACATTGGAAATTTGTGTATAAAGAATCACTCTAAAAGCTAGCAATTCAGCTATGAGAATATTTAAATGATGATAATAATTTGAAATAGATCTATTGGGAAAGGATATGATGAATTATATTTACTTCAGTAGAGGATAATTTCAAAACAGAAGTATT
This sequence comes from Uranotaenia lowii, assembly GCF_029784155.1. Taxonomy (NCBI): domain Eukaryota; kingdom Metazoa; phylum Arthropoda; class Insecta; order Diptera; family Culicidae; genus Uranotaenia; species Uranotaenia lowii. The sequence goes on from NC_073693.1 coordinate 38,969,352, forward strand.
TCAAAATCAAAAGCATGAAACTTCGGTTAAATAAATTGAAAAAGCTTCAATTCATATTTAAATTCTTAGATTGAAACTTGCATGAAAATGAAACAGAAAAACTCAGTACTGCGTATTGGTCTTATTTCAGCAACTTTAGTAGTTTTCTTCTTCTTTTTTTTATTGATTTTCGGAAAAAGGGAGTAGGGTGTTTATACCAACGCATGTTTCTAAAATGATCGTAAAGTTCATTTCTAATAGCCCGGTTGTAATAATATTATTCCCAGCCATGCTGTAGAAAACTTTAATTTCTGAACGATTTTCAATGTTTTTCTTCCCTTTCATTCTTGTTTAAAATTTCAATGATACCCGGATTGCATATTTATATAATTCCTCACAAATAATGTAAAAGCACAAAGTAAATGCGATATACTTTGAACTTAATGCGAAAAATATGTAGGTACTTTATGAGAGATCTTTTCTCTGTTGTACATACCTATTGTGTAGTTTATCAAATAACGGTTTAGCCCGGTTTCCACAATACTGTAAAATCAAGTCCGAATTTGAAAGATTTATCCACATCAGAAAAATCATATCTGGCTCAATTTATTTTGAGCTAGTTTTATCCAAACGGATGACCTAAACGAGCTGCTGAGGCGTTTCGATATAAATTATTTAGATTTGAGGTATTGTTCTTCATTTTGTTTATATAATTACTGGGTTCTGCTTAAATTGGCCCGAATTCTGTGTTGAAAAAGTCCAACTGTCCAGATTCTACCAGGTTAAGAAAAAAAAAACCTGATTCGCGAGAAAATTTTGCCATGTTTACTCTAGAGAGCCCCCCTTAACTAATATTAGAGTAAACATATTCGAGATATTATTTCGCGGGGGCCGCGTTTACTTGTTTCAATAAAAATTTTCAAATTTTTAATTCCTTTACTAGATTCCTAGAACTGAAAGCAGTGTGATCAATGTAATGTTTAGTTGTTTTTTTAGGTAGGCCCCCTGCGTCAGGGACTCTGGCACGATCGCTCCCATTGCACCCCCCTTCATCCGGGCCCACTTCAGATAACTGATTAACTGAAAAACATTTAAAAAAACCGAAAGTTGATTTTGAATCCATGTATTATCCTTCATTCAATCCAGGAAACAGAACTTTCATATTTGTTATTGTTTCAGAGATACAACTTTTTAAATATATTTTCGACATTTTATAGTTGTTGAAATAATTAAGATTGTTAAAGTTTAATGTGTCGGCCTTATCGAAAAAAGTGATATAGTAATTTTTATTAACATAAGATGTCGTAACTTATCGCCGATAAGGCTGATAAATTAAGTGAAAAACATATTTATTTAAACTTTTTTTTAGATTATGAATTTTAATAGACGGATAGAATGTTAAATGAAATGAGGGATGGTAAAAAGGAAGCGAGAAGAGTTTAAATCATTTTATTTTTTTTTTGTTTATCAGTGATTTAAGCTGATGATTTAAAACTAGTTAATATGTTCGAACAAACTGAATGTACTTAGTGCTGTGCTCCTTACATACAACTATAAATCCTACGCTGATGTGGTTTACAAAAAAGATTTGCAGTTTCTGATTAATGCAAATTTCTAATTGGTTTCTGATCTTTTATTATTTCAATTTACTTATGCCTTGAATTTTTCAAAATTGATTAAAAGATTTTTTTTTCAGTTATTTGCAACTTTTAATGGGTTTTTTAGATAACACAGAAATGATTGAATTTGTCTGGAATGTTACTGTATTCCTTTTCAATATATTTAAGTACAGCAGTGATAAGCAATGTGTTGTTGAGTTGAAATTCAAAAAAATCAAAGGCTGAATTTGTTTAAAATTTTGAAATTAAAATTATCAATCATGTCTTTTTCAAATAAAAATTTTTAAGTGAAAGGGTAAATGCTGTTCAGCGTAATTTAAAGACTCAATCGACGCAAATCCGACGTTATTTATCCAATATTGATTATATTGATTTTGATTCGCTGGATCTTATTTTGGAAGAATCAATTGTCTCAACTCAAATTCCAGTCTTTTTTTTCAAAAAAAATCGATACTTAAGTACCATAAAACGGGGTAACATTGATCACCGGCGTAACTTTGATCATCATGAAATTTTTGCATATAATCATCAATAACTAAGTCTTTAGTTAAAATATCTCAAAACTTTTTTCTTTGTTTACAAACCTTTCAATTGAGTTTCAAATGAGGAAAAACTTGGTTTGTTTTATTTTTAATTTGAAATGTAAGTAAGAATGTAATTTTTAACTCTTGAAATATCTATTTTTTCGAAGGCTCGCAAACAAACACCCTTCCTGGTGAAATTGAGGCGTTTAGAAGTAGAAGGTTGATTTATATGAGAGTTCAACCGTTTTTTATAGTAAATGGATAGTTTTGGTGTAGTTTTGTTGTATTTAGAGGTAAATTTTTGATATTTAAAAATAGGTACATTTTTCAAGAGTAAGCAGTCTAGGACAAATGGCTAGAAACCCTATCAAACGGTAAAGTTTTAAAGAAAAAATTAAAAGGGAATAATGCAAGGGCCTAGGATAGTGAATGAAGGCAAAATTTTATTTGTTTTGTAGTTAAAATTTTATAAGAAATGTTAAAAAAACATAGCCCCTTAATTTATGTAGCATTATTGTCTAGCTTTCGATTTCAATTTATGTTCGGCTACACATTAAGGACCACGATGTTTTTTTTTTGGACCGCGAAGAAATCTAAACCAAAAAACACCGAAATTCAGCATTGAATATCCCAGAATTCACTGAACCAAAAGTCACAAATTTAGTATGCAATCTTAGGGTTTTTTGTTTACATGATAAAACCATTGCTTCACAAATCGATTTCAATTCGTGCTCAAGTGTAAAAACTGAAAACATGTGATTTAGATAGGTTTTCAATATAGGGCTACCAATTGAATCATTCTGTTTTATGAAATAGCTCACCCGGTGTGCTTTACTACTTTTTGTAGAAGAGGAGAAATAAGTGATGAAAATTATTTTAATATTTGTTCATTAGTATTTCGCTTTTAATTGAAATGTCAACACAAAGGACTATCTCTTTTATAAGTTGCTTCTTAATATTTGAATATTAATGGTAATGAAGATTGATTCTAAATCTGAAATTATGACTCTATCTTTCTTGGTTTCATGAGTTCTCGAATTATGCAAAAAAATGTATGAAAAAATATATCTTTTCTTAAAAAATCAAACATAATGTTAAATCTTTTCTGTCCCCAAAGCTCATACAGTAAGAAAAATACAAATGTGTTGCATACATTCAGGGGTAAGAACTGCGTGTGTGACAAAAGGCATTAGGCAGCGCACATGGATTTTGTCTAATTTTTCCGGAAATTTTCCGCATATTGAGCAGAAATTTTTTGAAATCAGCCAGCCTTTTGTATAATATCGTTATGATTTTCCGTCCAAATTACTGGAGGAATATATATGGAATGGTTTTCATAATAGCACAACTTTTCAAGTCGTTCAATACTGTGGATAATCTCAACAACGTTTGGAACCGAAACTTATTCGGTAAACATTAAAACCTTTTATAAATAGAACTTTAAAAGAAGACGAAAATTATTATAGTATGCTTGAAAATTTGTTTTTATTTGCCCATTTTTATTGAATGAAAATTTCGAAATGGTCATCAAGATGCTATTCTAAATTCTCAATTTATTTCCATTTAAATAAATAAAAAAAAACTCTCAAACAACATCTTTGATTTTACACAAAATCAAGTACAAATGTTAAAGACATTTAATAAAATAGAATTTTTCATTATTATATTTGGTGTTAGTAGAATTATTTCGATCATATTTATGTGGTCAAACTATCTTGTTATTTGGTTCTTTTAGATTAATTATAAGTTTTTCTAATAAACATTTTTGTGACTTTCCGTTGAACTGTTACATAAAATGTGTAAAACTTTTTTTAAAGAATTTCTCAGTTTTTATCAATACCAAACAAGTTGGTTTCGACTGCAAAAACAAACGAAGTGCGACAACCTGCATCATTGTCTTAACTAGGGGAAAACTGTACAAGACGCACCAGCGGGGTAAGATGGCCCATGTCATTCTTTCTCAAATATACACTAACCTACGGCTTCCAATGATGTTTTTCTTCATTTTTATTGTAGCAAACAATCTTTTTCATCATTCAATAGATGAAAAGTTCACAAAATCTACTTTAGTTCTTAGAAACAGAGGAATTAATTGAATCAGCGTGAAACTTGTAATTTTTCATAAGTAACATATAAGGTTTCATGGTAAAACAGCCTGCGCAATCTGTCCAAACTACAGCTTATCGTTTTACCACTCATGTGCACTTTCGGAAGACTATAAATATTTTGTTGTATTTTATTAACTTCCTACAAATTTTATCAAAAATCAATAATATGAAAATTGGGGCAGAATGCCCACAAGACCACGTGTTTTACGCTCAAATTTTGAATGCTGATAACTTTTGAGAAAACCCGAATATCAAAACAAAATGCCATTCTTTTTATTTGCTGTCTCCCAAATTACGATAACAATGCATAATTATAACAAATTTCGTCCTTGTTCGAGTTAAAACGGTGCACCAATATTCGATTCGAAAAAATAATCGGCCGCCATGTTTGCCGCGATATCGCTATATCAGTCAAAAAAATTGAATTTCGTTGCCTACTTGAAGGCGTTTTAAATATAAGGATATTAAAAAGTGTATTTTGAAAAGCGAAATTTTCGTTGAGTTTAGCAATACTAAATAATTTTTTTGCCAAAGAATGGTAGTTTACAAAAATACGATGAACATGTAATTAAACATTTGGTGTTTCAATAATTACATTCCGTATAATCATTGTTCTTTTTCTTACCACCCTTCCTTATTGGTGCGTTCTGTCCACTAGTTTTGGCATTCTACCCCGCGGTTTGTTTTCTGGCTGTTTTTGTTTTTTTACAAAAAAAAAGTCAAAATCGAGTTTATATCATGTTTTTTCTTTTCGATAATACGTAAATTTCATCCTTGAATCGTCGTCAACTTTCAATTTGGTTGTTAAATGATTGGTATCGCTATAAATAGCAACTATGCTTAGCTGGTGCGTTTTGTATAGTTTTACCCTATTTTATTAATTTCCTACAAATTTTATCAAAAATCAATCATATGAAAATTGGGGCAGAATGCCCACAAGACCACGTGTTTTACGTTTAAATTTTGAATGCTTTTAACTTTTGAGAAAACCCGAATATCAAAACAAAATGCCATTCTTTTTATTTGCTGACTCCTAAATTACGATAACAATGCATAAATATTACAAATTTCATCCTTGTTCGAGGTAAAACGGCGCACCAATATTCGATTCGAAAAAATTATCGGCCGCCATGTTTGCCGCGATATTACTAAATCAGTCAAAAAAATTCAATTTCGTTGCCTACTTGAAGGCGTTTTATATATAAGGATATTAAAAAGTGTATTTTGAATAGCGAAATTTTCGATGAGTTTAGCAATACTAAATGATTTTTAGCCAAAGAATGATAGTTTACAATCATACAATGAACATGTAATTAAACATTTGTTGTTTCAATTATTACATTCCGTATAATCATTGTTCTATTTCTTACCACCCTTCCTGTTTGGTGCGTTCTGTCCACTAGTTTTGGCATTCTACCCCGCGGTTTGTTTTCTGCCTGTTTTAGTTTTTTTACAAAAATATAGTCAAAATCGAGTTTTTATCATATTTTTTCTTTTCGATAATACGTAAATTTCATCCTTGAATCGTCGTCAACTTTCAATTTGGTTCTTAAATAATTGGTATCGCTATAAATAGCAACTATGCTTAGCTGGTGCGTTTTGTACAGTTTTACCCTACTATGGATGGCTTGAGTGTAAAGTACCAGACGGTCTTTGTTCTGGAATTTCCTTGAAGAGATATGTTGTTGCTTGCTTGCATCATTAAAAGACATAGGTAAACAGATAGAAAATTGTATGAAAACATGAAGAACAATTTATATTTTAAAAGTGTTCATTAGTAAAATAAATTGAAGTTAGCATCTACCAAATTATATATTAAGTTTCTTTTTAGAATCCTCAAGAATATTAGCTAAGCTAATTTGGAATGCCAAATCTACTAACCTCGACAAGCAATATATGTCACTCTTTCTATGATTCTGTGCTGTTACTATTACCGTGTTTTATCCTCCATCCCATTCATATTTTCCCCAACGACCGGCGACCGACATCGGTTGTAAAAGTTATGTTTATGACTGACTGTGACTCCGACTTCTGAGTTCCGAGCAATGCACCGTTGGCTGCATCATAATCCAGCAGCAGCCATGGTTCAACAACAAAGCTCTCCCGGCCCGTTGCAAAGGTGAGAGACAATTGCTGTGAGCAAGTTGCTATTAGCGAATTAAAAATTCAACGACTTCCGGCTGGGAAGCTGCTAGCTTTGGGTGCGAGAATGGAAATCAGCACTGGAATTAGCACCGTTGCCACAATTGGAGCTTGGAGCCGGATTATGAATGAAATCCTTTGATGAAAAATTCTGTAATAAATTACAAAAAACGACAAAAAATTCTTTTCATTTACGATGGAGTAAAACAATTCAGAATTGAATAAATTTGTTTGATTTCGACTCGCCTGTTAAGTTCAACCCATAAAACAAGCAACGAAATGGCTGATAATGGTGATAAACGATAAGCGATGATGAGACATGACGAGCTCTGTTTCGACTCTGTTGGCTGGATGACTGACTGGAAAAGATGCTCCCCGATATTTGCATAAACACATGCAAAGTGATTTTTTCTCCTTCGGGGGAAGCACGATCCGTAACGTAGAGGCAAAAAAAAATCCTAGAAGGATTCTTTCTTTCTTCCGGTATCACAAGCTTCATTTGATATTCATGTGCAGTTGCTACAGAATATCTGATTTGTAGTGTTTTGGGACGAATTTATGGAGTGTTTTTCGGTCCGCTTTCTGTAGCCATTTGTATCCAATCACTTAAAGTTGTAAATATTTCGGAAATCATCGGCACTCCGAATCATCCCCCCATACTCGATACGGTTAGTTAGTTGGCGAGCAGAGGAGAATGTTCATGATACTTTTCATTCGACTGTTACTAGCAGCTTGTTTAAAGCGCCTTCAAGTATGCAACCACTGGAGGGCAATCGACGATAAAGAGAGCAAGCTTTCCGTCGTGGAGGCAACAATTTCGTAAACATCTTGATGCTGAGAGATCAAAAATATGATTATGAACTCACACCTTATTCTATAATTTTACTATTTTCAAATTTACTTTGGGATCTGATTCATTAAATTCTATCTGATTTCTAGTTCATTTGAAACATCATTAAAAAACAAACTTGAGAGTTTTTTCCCAACAAAATTTTAAAATAGAACCCACATCCCTTAATTTGATTTTGAAATCTGCATTCCACCCACTTTCTCCCCACAGATGTCTTCGCGGAGTTCGACCTGCTGTTGGCGATCAAGATCCCACCGGAGGAGGGCATCACGTTCGTCGACGGATCGGATGGGTTTCCGGCCTTTGGAGTGACCACGAATGCGGACATCAAATCCCCCTATAGGACCATCCTGCCGGAAAAGTTGACCGAATTCACGATCATTGCCACTTTCCGGCCCGGCTCACGCTCCGGGGGCTATATTTTTAGTGTCGTAAATCCGTTGGACACGGTCGTTCAGCTGGGGCTGCTTCTGGAACCGCTAGTTAGTGCAGATCAGTGGAACATTACCCTGGTCTATGCGGAACCGAATTCAAGAAGGGGAAATCAACCCCTGGTCTCGTTCCAAATACCGTACAGTAAAAGCTGGATAAAGCTTATCTTCAAGGTGCTCAACAACAAGGTGGTGTTCTACAATAATTGCGTCGAAACGGAAACGGTTGAAGTGAAGAAAGAACCCCGGATGTTGATCTTCGATGCGGCCTCGACGCTCTACATTGCCCAAGCTGGGCCGATATTGAAGCGGAAATTTGAGGCAAGTGGAAGGTTGTTTATTTTTAGAAATACTGGCCATGGTGAAGTAATTGTTTTTTTAATATAGAGTTTTTGATCTTGACTTAGATTGATTCAGATATTCATCAAAAATATAATAGCTCTTCATATCAAAGTATTTTATACTTTCTGTCTGAAAACACCTTGCTTACTTTTTTTACTAGCTATTTTTTAGAAAGAATAAACCTTACATCAGTATAAAAATTGAAGGGTGATGATTATATCCTTAATTTTGAACATTGCTTTACGTTGAGAACAGATTTCAAATGTGTCATTTAAATTATGAATCTTAAGTTCCGAATCTTTAATTTGGGAACTCTCCATTCTATACTAAAGTTTAGCATTCCAAATACAATAAGACAATTAAACAATTTTTCATTCTTAATCCATTGATTAGATATGAAAAATGCTTTTGAATACATAGGATCAAGATTTCAGATTTCATAAACAGCAGAAATAATCAAACATTCATATTTCAGAAATTATAACTCAAAACAGGAAGATATAATTTAAAAACCAAACACAATTCTTAAATATTTAAAAAAAATATAGGTATACAAATCAATTTTTTCTTTTTATTTTCTAGGTTTTGGCTTAGCTTAGCTTAGCTTGATTGACTACTCACATCCACCTTGAATCATTGAACCCGAAATGCTCCTTAAGATATGTTTGAATAAAGAGTATTCTAGTATACTCTGCAATTAATTTCTGAATTTGGTTTAAAATCAAGTTAATACATTTCGGATTCTATGATCGCATGCGTGGCTCAGTAGAACAAGTTCCACGTCGCCAATGGTTGCTACTCCGTGATTGACCGAGGCCATCAATTTTGTTCATAGGTCAAATGAACGGAACCTGGGATTGGCACATTCACAATGCACAAAACTGATGCTCTCTCTTTAAACATCAATAACGGCGCCGGCCATGTCCTAGTAGTCAATAGATAGGTTAGGAAAAATGAGAAAGGGATAAAAGAACAACTTTGAGCCTAAGGACCGAGGTCACCTCTGCATCCTTGCAATAAAAAATTGGTAGGGAATGTTGGGGGGAAGGAAAAAAAATGGGAAACACTTTTGACTAGTGTTATGTTGATAGCTTTTTCTCCTGAATTTGAAAGGAGATTATGACTAAAACACATTTGAAGTAAATGGTATAATCTTGATTTCCATCATCATATCTCTAATAGTTGTTGCTCACATAATTCAAAGTTCAAGGTGGTTTTTGAACTGATATTCTGAATCATATATAATATTTGAATAGTGAAAAAAAACTGGATGATTTTTTCAAGGGAAATGGAGAAAATGTGTTCACAACAAAAATTATAATAATTTTTCAGCAAATTTTGAATGAAAGATTCATGTATCGACTTGCCGCATTCTATCAGAAAAATTAAGATTTAACTTGTGTCCAATTTCTGATTTAAACATGATATAAATGAATATCGATTACTTTAAACTTTTGAACATTTGAAAAAGAAAAAATTGAGGAGAAATTTGAAATTTCTAAACATGTTTTTGAATAAATCAGTTCCTGGTTACCCGGATCGCAACGAATTCGCAACCGGAACGATTACTGTAAAAATATTAGTTGTCAGTTTAAATCTGTCCGGTTTTTATTGGAATTCTGATAGATTTTCCTAACCATTTGGTTGTTTTGAAGCTCAATCGCAAAAACTTAGCGTCGTCAGAAAAGTTGTGTCACCAGTGCACTGAATTCGTCCGAATTTGATTGGATTTCTAATCAGATTTCTAACCGATTTACGGGTTGTACGGACTGAAATCCAACCGATTTTGGGCCAATTTTTCGGTCCGGGTAAGTTTTGATACAAGAAAAAAAAACCGAAAAAGGGAAAGTTATAATCCCATACATGATAGAACTGACTGAATTAATAACTTGAATTGGTGAAATAATTGGTGGTTTGAAAAAAATTCAGAATCATTACATAAAAATAACGAAATGTTTATTTGGTGACCTAATTAATGTGGCACAAAATTTGTGAATAGTTTTCCACATTGAAAACAATGTTGTATTAAAGTTTATAAGTTTTGATTAACTGATTATATAAAAAAAAAGAGAATACTTAGCTTTAACGTTGTCCTGATACCAAACATCAATAGATCATCCCTGATTAGTATGAGACGCCGACATTCTGTGGACAGCATTCCAGGACAACAGGAAATGGATCAAATTTCTAGATTTGATTAGCTACTCCCTCTTGGAACGCGAAGGTCCTTAAACTTCTTGATAGTTGATGGATTTCATAATGAACATGCACAATAAACTTGAAAAGGGAACTTGAAAATTTTTCCGCTGAACATAAAATTTCCGTCATCGACGGTCCTTTTTCTTTTTATTTTCTAGGTTTTAGTTGAAGAAGTTTGAATTGGGAAATTCTGAAGTTAATTTTTCTATGGAAGTATTGATAATATTTTGAAATCAATCCAAAAATACCTGTTGGTAAAATAACGAACAGACATATTGATTTCTTAATTATTGACAATTCACAATAAGATCATCCTACAAACGAATGAATTTTAAATTTGAATTCTTGAAAAAAAAAATCAAAATTAGATTAAAGATAAAGTGCTGCAAAAGTTCTCGCAAATAAACAAGATTTAAAAAAAAAATGTGAGTATGAAATCCAAGAATTGAATGAAAATGCAATATGAATATTTAAGCAAAAATAGTTCAGGAGTACGAAATCCCAAAACATTTCAAATTGGTGATCTCTTCATTTTTTTTTTTGAATGAGTGAAAGAAAAAAAAATCGTATAATAAAAGTGTACTGAGAATTTATTGAAGATCTGAACTCATTTGTGAAGTTGAGTCTAAGATTTTTAATATCTAATTTCGAAACCCCAATTTTGTCATGCTTTATTTGTTAAAAGTTTGAAATTAAAATTCAAAATCTAAAATAAAAAATTAATATAGAATGAAAAATCCCTTATTCAATCAAATATTCAATCAAATATTTATAAAAAAAAAAACAAATCGAGCAATTGAATAAGTTGAAAAAAATTACTTGAAAAAATTTAAAAGACAGTAAAATTTAAATGCTAGAAATACAAACAAAATCTTAGAAAAAAATAGTGAAGAATAAATAACTTCATAGTTTTCAAAAACTTAAAGTTTTGGAAACATAGAAAAAAATGTTTATGTACCTGTAAATTTCAAATGTCAATTTGGAAACATGTAAAATACGAAAAAAAAACATTGATAAACTGAAGCATAAAAAATAACATCCTCAATTTAAACAAAAAAAAAAATTCTGAAAAAAGTATGAAAATATCAGAACCTTATTGGATTTAAAAATAAGTAATAAGAATTAATAAATAATAAAACGAGTTTAAAAAAAAACAATACTTGAGTTGGCACTAAAAAAATTATCATATACATATACAGAAAATAAAATTAATTCTGAATTTGCTCAAAATTGAGAATTTAGATTTCAAATACAATATACCATTTCGTGAATCATTGCTATTTTTGCAATTTTGAAATGTTTTTATTTCTAAGATAACATTATATTAAAAAAAAATCACGCTTTTCATTTCTGATCTTCTGTGGTGCCAAAAATCGGAAAACTTAGTTTCGAACTCATCATTATGAAGTTAACAAAAAAAATGTGCATTCACATTGATTCTATTTAGTTCACAATATGCATGAAGCCTGAATTAAAATTTTTAACTTATTTTATAGAATTCGTGGTTGAAAATCCAAAATTGAATACTGTGAAAAATATGTAATTAAAAAAGCAAAATTTCACTAAAATATTTTTTTTAAATAATACATAATGTTACCAGAAATTTTGTTATTTTGTCAGCAAATACCAACAATTTTAATAGCTCCTTTTGAGTGTTTCAAATGTTCTATCAGATGTTATATCAAATGTGTTTGAGATCAAATGTTATAAAAAAATTTTTCATACAACAAAACGACAAACCAGTTATCTAAAAAAATATCAAAAATTTTATTTCTTGAGGTACTCTGTTTGAAAAATCAAACAAAATGTTTATATTACTTAAAAATGTTTCTCACTCGAAAAAAGTATCATAAAAATAATTATTCCAATATGTCTATCGTTAGAGTATAAAATGAACTTCTTCATGGCATATTTTCAAAGCAATGGTACACCCTGTAACGTTTTTGAGCAAAATTGAGTATAGAGCAATAAGATGTAGCATTAAAGCACCCAAAACATAGTTATTCACCCACTGCGTGAAGGAATATGCGCTAAAGGCAAACGAGCGTGTAGCGACGCAAGAAAATTTCTCGACGTTCGAACAACTTCAAGTTGCCCGGTTAAAAAAACCGCTGAGCATAAACGTCGACTAGTGAAAAGGAGGGAAAAAAGCTTGGTGTGCTTCATCCACGCGGCGTAGTTTTTCGGAAGTGGCAGCCGTTTTTTGAAGTGGCAGAAAAAAAACCCTCTAGGAGGCAGGATCAAATTCCTGATTTTTCATCACCTTGCTCATCAAGACCGGCGGAAACATCGACACGGGTGAAGAAGGGAAAAACCCTCACACAGAGGTAGGTCGCAAACCGAAACCAAAATTGTGCCTCATTTCACATTGCTCGCATGTTACAGGGCCGTTCCGTTCCGTGTCGGGCCAATTATTGGCAGCTCCAACTGGTCGCGGTGGAATATTGCCGGACCAAAACAACCCCTCCTAGAGGTAAGCCCCAAAAGCACCCCCTTAAGAGCACACGCTAATCCTGAACTTTTCTGCAGGGTTTTTATTCCGAAGCGACAACTATATCACGCACTGCTGGCAGAGTGTGGGAATTCATTTCCGCACTGGAAACAAACGGCGGAAGTTTTTATTCCGAAGCGACAACTATATCACGCACCGCTGGCAGAGTGTGGGAATTCATTTCCGCACTGGAAACAAACGGCGGAAGTTTTTATTCCGAAGCGAAGAATCAGTTCCGCATCGGAGACACACCGCGGTAGTTTTCTCTTCCGAGCAAGCTCGAGTTCCGCACCGGGAGCAAGCTTTTGCAAAGAGCCGCAAGGTTTCTTCATTCGGAAATTTTTTTATGCGAGCCGGAAGTTTTCATTCCGACGAAGATTTCAATCCCACACCTGGAGCAAGCTGTCATCACGCACCGGAAGCGGACTGCGAGTGTATTTGTGCCGCTCCGAAAGCGAACTGCGGAAATTACATTTCGAGCCGGAAGTTTTTATTTCGAAGCAAGCCTTTGCTCCGCGCGGAAGCAGGCGGCGGAAGTTTTCTTTTGTGCCGCTCCAGAAACGGACTGCGGGAGTTTTTCTTGTTCCGCACGGCAGCAGGCCGCGGAAGTTTTCGTTCCATTCCGTGAGCAGACTGCGGGAGTTCTTGTGCCGCTCCAGAAACGGACTGCGGGAGTTTTTCTTGTTCCGCACGGCAGCAGGCCGCGGAAGTTTTCGCTCCATTCCGTGAGCAGACTGCGGAAGTTTTTGTGCCGCGCCGTGAGCGGACTGCGGGAGATCTTTTGTGCCGCCCGGAAGCAGGTAGCGGGAATTTCTTCCGAACCCAAGGCGAAGAGCGGGAAGTTTTTTTTTTTGTTCCGCACCAGAGGCAGACTGCGGGAGGTTTTGTGCCGCGCCAGAGGCCGACTGCGGGGACTTAGTTACGCATCGGAAGCAGATTGCGGGAAATTCTAATCCGCTCCGGAAGCAGACAAGTGCGAATGTAAGCAGCGCTAGTACCGCGATTGGAGCGGAAGTTGCTGCGTGACAGAGGAGGCCAAGGTGCACTGGTGAGGCGCAGATCCACCGTGGAAGCCCAATCTTGCCTAAGAAACTTCAGGAATTTGGCAAGACGAGTGGAGCAGCGATTCCGTGATGAAGATATCACCGTGCGAGCGAATCATGCATGCAGTAAACATGTAAGTCGATATTCTTGCTACTTTAGTCTTAGGGTGCGAGGCCAAATGCCAATATTGCACCAGCTCACACTCAAGTTATCATTGCTCTTATTTTGGCCACAGATAGCGCCACTTTTAGTAAAAGAGTCTTACACTCGTAACACTGGCGCCCGACGTAAATGTAACCCATTACTGAAACACTCGCATTAATTGTTTCAGTTATTCTGAAGATTGTTTTGCAAATTATTTGGAATTTTTGATATCGTTTGTGGCATTTTGTTAGATTTTGTGTGACCTTTGAGACTTTGTCGCACGTTCTAGATAGTTACCACTACCATAAGTTATTAGCTCATTTAAACAACACTATGGATCCTTCTTGTCTAACGGAGGAAGAGATCAATTATGAATTGGCTCTGAGACACATTCCACGGCTCACTTCCATCAATCGCCGTGCAAGAGCAGTTCGATTACGTGCATTAATGCAAGAAGATGAAATTAGAGGAAGATTTTATGAAGATTCGTCTCACGTCATGGACGTTGAGCAAAATATTAGTACATGCCAAGGCGCAATGCGCGAACTTTTACCTGAGATTGAAAACGCATTTAAGAGAAGCGATTTGGACTTTATTCGCCAAACTCGTTCTCGCTTAATTCACTACCGGAATAGATTAGACATAATTGAAGCTCCTAATAAATTGTCAGACACTTTTTCAACGCTGTCTCTTCTCGTACAATTCACGCTCGAAGATATTGACGACGCGCTCGGGAGAAAAAACAAACGTGCTGCTAAATCTGTCAACACGAATAGTGCATTAAATGTGAGTGGTCCACCGAATATCAGGGAGGAAGCTGAAACAATAGCAGATGAAGCAACCGCAAACGAAGAAGGAAGGCCAGCCAGAAGTACCGGAGCAATTCCAAGGACGACCTCGCAAGCTAACTCGTCAGGCGCTTTTCGGGGTTTCGATCAGAACGGGAACGAACCGAGCATCAGCTCTTCCTTCAACGCTTCGCAACGTTCAGCAGCTTTTCCGGTTCAAGCTAGCCGAAGCTTACAGGATTCTGCCACAGCTAGAGCACCGAGAACGGACATCAGGGGACGCGGTACAGCAGCAGCTAGTTCAAGTCTTGAACAACAACACAACGACATTGCTGACTGGAATCATTGGGAGCCGCGGAACGCACAACGACCGAGGCAGCCGCACACTAAAGCCACATTAGGTTTTGGTGTCGGTGATACTCCACCACCACCGTACCGGGTTCCAAGATTCGATGCGGGTGAAGACAACGCTCGAGCTGAATACGACCGTCTGCGGGAAGAAATTTTGGCTGATTTGTGGCGACAAGGCTACGGCAGACAACACACAACTCCAGAAAACAATTTTGCTTTTGGTGAGGATCGAAGAACGAAAGCAATTCACAACTGGCGGCTACAGTTCGAAGGTGAAACGGATGGAGTTTCTCTCAACACATTTCTGCTGCAGGTTGAAACCTTTGCGAATTCGGAAGACATCCCAGGAGAGCTGATTTTAAAGAACATTAAGCATTTCTTAAAAGGCGATGCTCTGCGATGGTACGTCAGCGCATTCCGTCGTGGGAGTATTCGGACTTGGTCAACATTCAAAGCAGAAATCAGAAAGCATTTCCTGCCAAGCAACTACTCATACGTCGTTCGGGTAGAAGCCTACCACCGGCTTCAAGGAGAGGATGAGCCGTTCAGCAACTTTTACCAAGACATCGACATGCTTTTTAGTCACGTTCAGCCACCGATGGCGGAGGAGGAGAAGCTGTTCATCATAAAAAAGAACGTCAACTCTACGTATGCAGCTATTGCCGCCGCACAGCACACCCGAACAGTTTATCAGCTAGTGGAGGCGTGCAAAGAATTCGACGACTTCAACAGACTTCAGCAGAATATGCGGCGCATGACAGTGCCTCACAACGCGCTGATAGAACCAACGTTAGCAACGCCAGTACCAACGCGTCAACACAGGACGGCGATACAGAACCAACGTTATAGTCGCGTCAACGTGATGGAGGCGAATGCAGCTCAACAGGCGAAGCTGGAAGCAGCGCAGATGGAGTGTGAAGCAACCATGTCGGAGGTACGAAACGACAGTACAGACAACAAAATCGAGATGCTAACACAGCAGGTAGACGCTTTACGCATGAGGTTTGATCGCAACGAAGGAGCAGCTAGATCGCAGAACCAGAACCAGAGCAACGTTCAGCCGCAGCAACCGCGAGAAGTCAGGGACGCAAACAGGCAACGTCAGGCAGACAACGTATGCTGGAACTGCGACGAAGCTGGTCACCGCTTTACGGATTGCAGAAAGCCTCAAGCCATTCTATTTTGTTATCGATGTGGGCAGAAGGGCTATTCACTCCGAAGTTGTTCGTCTTGTCAACACCGATCGGGAAACGCGCAGGCGGGGACTCAACCACAGAGGGAGCAGAATCCTCGCACTATGTAGACAATCCCTCAAGCATTCCAGAATTTCGTCAAATCAACACGCTTATCATCAATTTAGAAAACGACAACAGACCACACGCCGTTGTAGACGTCTTAGGTGAGCAGATGACTGGATTGTTAGACAGTGGCGCAAATTGTTCGCTTCTAGGTGGTCGTTTGGTGGAAGTAGTCAACCGGTTAGGACTTCGTAAAACAGCTTTGGTTGGAGGAATCCAGACAGCTGATGGTACTCAGCATCGTTGTGAATCCTTTGTTAGGCTTCCGATTGCATACAACGGAAAGAATGAGACGGTTCCAGTGATTCTTCTTCCTTCGTTACCAGATTGTCTCATCCTCGGAATGAATTTCTGGAATACCTTCGGGGTGCAAGCCATTTGTAGCACCGTTAAAGCTGACATCGCCGAACAGGTCGAGGAGTCGGAGAGAATGAAGCCACTCAGCCAGCAACAGCAGGAGATTCTAGCGAAGGCGATTCAACTGTTTCCTGTAGCCGAAGACGGGAAGCTGGGAAGAACCGACATGTACAGCCATCGGATTGACATCGGTGAAGCAAAACCTAGAAAGCAGCGGTTTTATCAAATGTCGAAGTATGTGCTTGAAGAGGTGAACAAAGAGGTGGATCGAATGATACAGCTGGATGTCATCGAGGAGGCTCGTTTCTCACCCTGGAATAACCCGTTAGTAGCTGTAAAAAAGAAGAACGGTAGTTATCGTGTTTGCCTAGACGCAAGGCATTTGAACAGCATCATGACGAATGAAGGCTACCCAATTCCACAAATCTCAGCGATCGTAAACAACTTGAGTGGATGTACATACATTTCTTCGATAGACCTCAAGGACGCGTTTTGGCAGCTGCCGCTGGAAGAGAACTCTAGGCCGTTTACAGCGTTCACCGTGCCGCAACGTGGACACTTCCAGTTCAAGGTAGTTCCCTTCGGACTTTGTACAGCTAGCCAAGCGTTAGCTAGGTTGATGACATACTTGTTTGCGGATCTAGAGCCACAGGTGTTCCACTATCTGGATGACATCATCATTTGTTCGCGCTCATTTGACGAGCACATTACGACGCTGGAAGAAGTCGCTGCCAGACTGCGACGTGCTAAGCTGACGATATCGAAGGAAAAATCAAAGTTTTGTAGAGCGGAGATGAAGTATCTTGGGTACGTACTCAACGAAAAGGGTTGGAACGTTGACGACGACAAAATCAAGTGCATTGTGCAGTTCCCGATACCAACGTCACGCAAGGAAGTCCAGAGGTTCCTGGGACTGTGCAACTGGTACCGCAGATTCATCGGAGATTTCTCCAAGATCGCTACTCCACTAACCGAGCTGACGAAGGCGAAAACTAAGTTTCAGTGGTCGGAGAAGGCGGAGGACGCATTCCTTAAGTTGAAGTCAGCACTAGTTTCGGCACCTGTACTTGCCATGCCAGACTACGCTAAACCATTCTCCATCGCGTGTGACGCCAGCGACGTAGCGATAGGCGCAGTGCTGACGCAGGAGTGGGAAGGTCAAGAACATCCAGTCTGCTATTTCTCGCAGAAACTATCGTCGTCTGAAAGAAAGTACTCAGTCACCGAGAGAGAGTGCCTTGCGGTAATTCGGGCGATTGAGAAGTTTAGAGGATACGTGGAGGGCGTTCGCTTCGTCGTCTTCTGCGATCACGCCGCTCTAAGCTACCTGAAGCAGATGAAGAACCCGACGGCGTTGATGAGCCGCTGGTTGTTACGCCTGAATGCCTTCGACTTTGAAATCAAGTACCGGAAAGGATCCATCAACGTTGTTCCAGATGCCCTTTCAAGGATCGCCACTGCCACGGTGTTCACAGTTTCTACAGTTCAGGACACCTGGTACACAAAATTGGTTGAACGCGTCGAGAAGGAAGGAGGAAAGTTCCCAGATTTCCGGCTAGTTAATGGCGAACTCTTCAAGAATTGCCTAGTCAAGGATGAGGTTGGAGCAACGACACACCGTTGGAAGAAGGTGGTGCCAACAGAAAAGAGAGCTGAGGTCATCCAGAAATTCCACGATTCGGCTTCTGCAGCACACCTAGGGTTCCGGAAGACTTGGTCGAAGGTTCAAGCTCACTTCTACTGGCCGAAGATGATTCAAGATGTAGCGAAATACGTAAAGGGTTGCGACACTTGCAAGGCGTGCAAATCACCAACCACAACGTTGATGCCGAGTATGGGAGCCATGAAACCAGCGAAACTTCCTTGGGAACTCATTTCAGTGGACTTTGTAGGCCCGTTCACTCGTTCCAAAGCTGGCAACACGGTGATGCTGGTAGTCGTTGATTGGGTGACGAAGTATGTGATTGCGCATCCGATGCGATCGGCAGATGCAGCGAAAATGGTCGAGTTTTTGGAGCAGCAGATCTTCCTGAAGTTTTCCAGACCTCGGATCGTTTTATCAGACAATGGGAAGCAGTTCTTGTCGGCATCGTTCAAAGCACTATTAGCCAAGCACAAAATATCCCACATGCAGACCGCTTTCTATTGCCCGATGGTCAACAATGCAGAAAGGGTCAATAGAGTATTGATAACCTGTATCCGTTCGCTTCTGGAGGAGGATCATCGTGCTTGGGACGAGAATCTACCAGCGATCCTAGCCGCGATCAACAGCGCAAGACATGACGTTACCGGTGTGAGCCCGCACATGGCAAACTTCGGTCGTGAACTCATTCTCTACACGGACTTGTATGATCAGCAACACCTCAACACCTCCGACGATCCGAAGGTGGCCCAGGATCTACGCATTTCTACTATCAACCGTATCCAGCAGTTCGTGGTGAAGAAGATTCGGAGCAATTACGACAAGTCGAAGCAGCGTTACGATCTGAGAAAGCGATCGGTGAATTTCCAGGTCGGAGATGTAGTTTGGCGAAGATCGTTCACGTTATCATCGAAGGTCGATCACATAAATCAAAAGCTGAATCCGAAGTTTGTTCCGGCGTTGATCAAGCAGATTATCGGCGCCAATCTGTATCTTTTGGAAGATGTCATCAGCGGAAAGCAAGGTCGCTATCACGCCAAAGACATCAAGGCCGACTAAGCTTCCATTTGAAAGCTATGTAAGCAGCAACGCTAACCACAAACTCAACTTGAGCAGAAAACACGAAATGGAGAAGGCTGAAGGACCAACATCATTTTGAAACCTCGCCCCAACAAATCGGAGAAATTAGGCAGAAATTCTTCCATCCGAATAACTCAACGGAACTCGTCGCTAGTACACCGACGAATACGAAGAAGTAGGCGTTCATGAAGGAGACAACGGCCTTGCGTGGGACCAGCGTCAGCTGTACAGACTCTGAGAACTCCGCCATGCAGTTCGTCAGAATTTGGGGAGGGCCGGCAACCTTGCGTGGGATTGCCGCCACTCAGTGTCCTGAAAGCAATCCTGTCATTCACAAGCAGCGTAATCGCGCTGGGGATAGTAGCACTGGTGAGTCACCGTAGCCAGGCGCTGCATACCATGTCGCTGCAATTGAAACGATTGTCAGGACACCAAAAACCACAAAAACGACCGATAGGAACACATTCAAGCTATGTAAGCAGACTTCATGTTGTAGACCACGAGCAGTAAACGCCACCCAAACACGAAATGATGATGGCTGACGGACCAACATCTCACTCTAGAAACCTCGCCTCTCATACTCATCGGAGAAACAATCATTGCTGGAATGCCAAGCACAATCGTGAAGAAGCTCCGCAGTCCTAGTAAAAAGTGAAAACCCTTGACACCACCAACGGCACGAGGCAGCAAGACGTCGAATAGAAACTACGGAGAATACTCCTCACTGAAGTACACAGGCAGCCAGCAAACGCAGGTATCAAACCCCGAATAGGACGGAACGCCCCAGTCACGTTCGATTATGACAGCAGTATCCGAATGCGACAAATCCCGAATACGACAACACCTGAATGCGACAACTCCCGAATGCGACAAATCCCGAATACGTCAACTTCTGAATACGACAGCTCCCGAATGCGACAAATCCCGAATACGACAACACCTGAATGCGACAACTCCCGAAGGCGACTGATACCTGATGCAACGACACACCAAACTCGACAACACCCGAATACGTTCAAGAACGCTTCACTTTGCTCTTCCAGGAAAAAGACCGACAAAGAAAAGCCATCAGTCAAGGAGAAAACGACGCAAATACTTCCCGAAAATGACACTCCAACGAAGTCAGCACTGCATTGCAAGTTGTGAGGGGTAGACTTCATGACGGCCGCTACCGCCATATCGACTTCAGTGTAGGCTGTGAAACTTCGAACATGACGCACTCATCCATTCGTTTACCGAGCTATGCACGACCATCGTGTGGTGACCGAAGAAGGAATTGTGATGACCGGAGACGGAATTACTTATTGATGTTTCTCAACCACTCGCGCACGAACTTTTCTTCCCGAAAGACGCCAAAAGAATGACCGTTTTTTTTTTCATTCGATTGCATCATCCTTTCTCCTCGCACAGACACTTTCAATACCATCTTAATAGGATTCATTCTGCTCATTTTCTCACACCCACACTTCATTCGATCAATGAATGCGTTACCGAATCATAGGCCCAATGATAAATAACATGCCGTGTTGCCAGAGAACGTTTATAAGCATAAATTATAAACAGATTTAAATGTTATATGTATATTATAATTTATTTCATATCGAACTGCTTATTTGTACTCATATCTACCACATTCGCCCTTTCCTCTACTCTTAAAGATTCGGGGTACACATTTATTTTTAAATATGTTCTTGAACAAATAATTATTGATTTTTTTTAAATTTTACTACTGAAAAAAAAATATATATTTTTATCATAGCATTTGAAAATCCATTTTTTTGTAAATCGCTAAGCAAATCAAAGTTGGATGAAACTGTTTTTTTTTTCTTTCCTCAATCACGTTTTGTTTTCTATGACACAAACAGTTCCATACGAAGATTGCAAATCATTTTTGTAATAGTATTTATGGTACCAATGGTTTTATAGCTATTTTGGAAGATTTTGTTGTTTTGAATTTAAAACATTTGCCATATTCTCGTTTCGAAAAACAACGCTTTAAAAAAAATTCCTATATTTTTTTAAAAATTTGTATCACAACATTCTCTAACATCACTGAAGGACGTCTTTTAATATTTGATATTAAAGATTTTCATTCATTCAAGAACTTTATTGGAGACTTACGATTCTACTTATAATTAATAAAATATCTAATGTTCAATTTGAGTTTAAATTTCTAAAAAAATCGTTTAAATTGCCGTATTTTGCAAAATTGTGAAAATAAACGATAAGAAAACTTATATAACTTTTTCTCAAAAGTCATAATTATTCACGATTTTGGGGAAAATTGGTCATTGATTTAAAATATTTGGTTTATAAATCTGTGTGCAAAATCGATTTATTGATTATTTACAGATTTTCCAAAGTTATCTCGAAAACAAGGTCTGGTACGAAAAAAAAACTATTGCATATTTTGGATAAGTGCCTTTAAATAGATCAAAATTCGATCTTTAGTTCTTGCACTTCGGAAAATGTAAATTGTGTTGCCTTATTGTATCATCAATGTTTTAAAACGTGAAGCATTGCAATGCTTTAACACGCTCTGAAGTTCATTTAAGTTTATGAGAATTATTCATTGTCCAACTGCTGGTCTAAGTTCATTAAAACGAAAACCGTATAAAGTCGTCGTAGTCCTTTTACAAATTTACGGGTAAATTGTAGGGTATTTGTGTTGAACAAAAGTGCTCTTGAAATAAATATCTTATAATCTTAAAAAATCGCCAGGTATTAAATAAAACAAATGTAATAATTAAATTGAAATTCAAAAAATTATTCACTACGGTGCTTGATTCTATGAAAAATAATTGGGACTTGTCCTCTGCAAGCCGTCATAGTTCAAATCATTAAAACTTCCATGGGGACTTGTCCTTAGCAAGCCATCTTTTAGTTCAACTCATCCAAACTTCCATGGGGACTTGTTCTTAGCAAGCCGTCTTTAAGTTCAACACATTCCAACTTCCATGGGGACTTGTCCTTAGCAAGCCGTCTTTTAGTTCAATTCATCAAAACTTCCATGGGGACTTGTCCTTAGCAAGCCGTCTTTTAGTTCAATTCATCCAAACTTCCATGGGGACTTGTCCTTAGCAAGCCGTCTTTTAGTTCAACATATTCCAACTTCCATGGGGACTTGTCCTCTGCAAGCCGTCTTTTAGTTCAATTCATCAAAACTTCCATGGGGACTTGTCCTTAGCAAGCCGTCTTTTAGTTCAACTCATCCAAACTTCCATGGGGACTTGTCCTTAGCAAGCCGTCTTTTAGTTCAACATATTCCAACTTCCATGGGGACTTGTCCTTAGCAAGCCGTCTTTTAGTTCAATTCATCAAAACTTCCATGGGGACTTGTCCTTAGCAAGCCGTCTTTTAGTTCAATTCATCCAAACTACCATGGGGACTTGTCCTTAGCAAGCCGTCTTTTAGTTCAACATATTCCAACTTCCATGGGGACTTGTCCCTAGCAAGCCGTATTTTAGTTTATCTTATTCAACTTCTATGGGAGAAAATCGTCTTTAAGTTCAATTTTTTCAATCTTCCATGAGGAGCCCTCTGCAAGCCATTTTTATCAAAATACATAAATATAAGGACAAACTACATAAAAAATTGGGACCTTAAAACTTTTACGGGGACTCTTTGAAAATTGTCTATAAGGTAACAATTTATTTTTAATAGATCCAAAAAATAAATTTTGAGATTTTACATCACCTTCGAGTATGATCAGCAAACCGTCTTTAGGTAAGAAACTATTCGTAAGAAAAGAATGGTCTTTTGCAGACCATAATTAAGTTGAAAATCTGCCATGTTTAGGAACTCATTAATTAACCTTAGTTCAAACCAGTCGACATATCGTAAGAAACTATCTGATGTTATCGTATGTTGTTGTTGTGTAAAGATCTATTCTTAGGTTAAAAGCAGTCTTCCGAAAATCAATCAAAACAAACACTCAGGATGCGTTTCCTGTTGGAAACATTCAGATTGTATAATGGGATAGCGCCTCTCGCAACTGCTTCGCCTGGCTGGTATGCAATCTCGATCAGCGCTCCTATCAGCTATGCAAACCGAGTCGCATCATTCAGAATCATCGGATTAGCAAACATCGCATATCGGAGATGAGTGAGATACAAACTGATCCATTCTGAATGTAGCTCACTCAGTATCTGCCTGAATTATATGAAATTCAAAATTATGTTTTGCAGGACGAGAAAAATCAAACAGTTGTGCGGGACACCATAAATTCTCAGTAGTTTTAACGTGACGGACGACAGTTTAATAAGAGAACTTGTAAAATTTTGAAAAACATGGCGAAAGTGAACATCTTTCCCTCACAAACACAACTTCAATTTGATTTTGATCATACTGATGTTAAAAAACGTTATAACAACAAATAAATTTATTAATTTGCTATATATCAAATCAAACAAAATACGCTAATGATCGGCTTCATGTATCACTCACTCACTGCCTGATCCATTCACTCCTGATCGAAGACCAACAAGATTCGCCATATGCATTGCGCATTGGTGAGATTCCAATTTGATGATGGTGCTGCACTGTTTTGACAGCAAGCATCGTACGAGGTGATCTGTATTTTAGCGATGAATTGAACGATCGATGATCGGGTAGGTCCAGTAGCAATAAATAACGAAACCCGACCGTTGTACGTTCAGTTGCGAAGTGCAATCAGAAACATTCATCGAAAATGAGTGATATTCGGAACACTGGTTAAAAGCACTCTAATATTCTAACCTTTTAAAAATCAGCGGAGCTTGACATCATTTTAAAGGCCATTGCAGAACTTTCAGAAGCTAGTCGCAAGTACTTCCACTATAAAACTTTCGTGTTTGGTCCATCATCAAATAAATTTCAACAAACAATAGATTCTTTGCAGAAATCATGGGGTATCTGTTTAATTGGAACGTTATCGTTTTTTTTGTAGCCATTCGTTTAGCAGACCATCATTTTGCTAGTCATAGTTTCATTAAAATAAGCTGATTGAAAGCAATGTGTTTTTTATATTGACTTAGAATACCTCTAAGAGATTCTCGAATGAAATTGATTGACATGAAATACATTATAATTGGTATACAAAATAGCATTTTTCATCACTGTCAAAAAAACGTTGGAAAAAATCTGTTTAAGCCAAAAAAAGAACTTTTATGGTTAACGTCAATTGAAAAAAAGTATTCAAAAATTACTATTTATTATATTTAGTGACGTAACTTATCAAGTTAAGCTGGATTGGACGTTCAGAATTTCTCTTTGACGTATTCAAGTAGATAACGTAATTTCTTTTCGTTTTCCCTTTTTTTATTTGAAGTTTTTTTTTCCCAGATTTTAATTTTTTTAAATATCTGTCTATTAAGATTTTTATTTGAAGTACTAAAAATCACTTATGAAGATTTTAAAATGTGCAGCTCACTAATAATATTTTAAGTTAAATTGCTGTCGATGATTGAAATGATTGTTCAACCCAGCTACGAATTGTGTAAGAAATATAATAATCGATTCTTTAGGTCCGGTCAACTTAATTATCTAATTGAATAAGATTATGAAATTGGTATTGTATCTTATATTTATAATATATTATTATATTTATATTATATTATTTCATTTATATTATATTATTATATTCATATTATATTTTATTATATTGTATTTTATATTTATATAATTTTTATATTAAATATTTTGCTTGAAATTTACTTGCTATAAAAGTAATCTGTTTTTTTTGGTTGACAATTAATCTGTTTTTAAAGTTGAAGAATGATTACAGGAGATATAAATAACGAGCTTTGCCATGCAGTTCAAATTTTCAAGATTTTTGTTTAATGTTTTTAAACTTTCCCCAATTTTTTGATAAATTTTAAAATTTACTTTGATTTTTTTTTTTTGAAGTCAAAGGGATTAATCAGCAGGATAAATTAACAATACTCGAACACAGTACTTTTCATTGAAGTATTCAATGGTGGAAAAAACTTTCAAAAAAATTAAAAAATCTTTTTACAAACCAATATTTTGAAGGTTCTTTTTCAAAAGTGATTTTCGAATCCTACAAATGACCTTAAAGCGAAGATATATGTTTGAACTATTCAACATTCAAAGTTTAGAAAAACGAACCCACTATCAAGTCAAGTGAATATAGGCCTTCTACTGCCTTTAAATTTTAATCAGTGTATTTCGAATTATCGAAAATTATGAATAAATTGTTATTTATTTTCCGGAAATGCTGAAAAATCAAGGCGTTGCCTGCGCTCACATATGTCGGTGCAATAAATAAGATATTGATTTCTTTTAAACAAACAAAAAATACTTAGCTCTGGGTTTTGCAGCCGCCGTCCAATATATAGAGACCTTTAAATCAGAACACTTGGTAATCACCTGGCTAAAACTTTTTTTCAATTATCAAACACTTTCTTTTTCACTACAGATATCCAGTCTTCACATAAAATAAACCAAACTATAACTTATCACCGCCCGAACTTTCTTTTTATTCTCTATTCCGGGAGCATGACTTACGCCATTGTGGTGACCGAAGAAGGAATTGTGATGACCGGAGACGGAATTACTTATTGATGTTTCTCAACCACTCGCGCACGAACTTTTCTTCCCGAAAGACGCCAAAAGAATGACCGTTTTTTTTTTCATTCGATTGCATCATCCTTTCTCCTCGCACAGACACTTTCAATACCATCTTAATAGGATTCATTCTGCTCATTTTCTCACACCCACACTTCATTCGATCAATGAATGCGTTACCGAATCATAGGCCCAATGATAAATAACATGCCGTGTTGCCAGAGAACGTTTATAAGCATAAATTATAAACAGATTTAAATGTTATATGTATATTATAATTTATTTCATATCGAACTGCTTATTTGTACTCATATCTACCACACATCGCAGCAACCAACAAGCTTGCAGCAACAACAAACTGTGCAGCACGTAAGACTAGAGGACACAGAGCAGCCAAAAAACCTCGTCTACGACTTAGCACAAGCACCATAAACGAGAACGATTAAAATGTTAAGAAACCATACAGCAATCGACAATTAAACAACTTCAGCATGGTCTCATGTTGATCTATCTTAGTCTAGAATTGGAGCATAAAATTAAGGAGCATAGTATTGATTAGTATTTCTAGGGTAGTGAATTAAAATTTGAGGCATGGGGTTTTGAGGATAGTCTTCGGTTGTAGGGGGTTGTCATGACACTTCCCTTCAAAAGCAACGCGAATTGGAAGCGCGGTAAAACTTCCATCTGGACTCATGACAATTTGGGTGCTAAATCCACCCTTTCCCGAGGAATACCGACATAGACATGCCTCCATATTATTAAGCTAATAATCTGTTCTTTTTGTATCTTGCAGTTCCTTTTGTGAGATCTCTTGGTTAGTCAATTGAACCAAATTAGATTTCGTATGAATGTTTACCACAAGACTGTTTGGTAGCAGAGTGGTTAGGGCGACATAGAGACAACTTCGCCAGCTTGGTTGGTTTACTGATCACTTCTGGCAACATGGATTGTCGTTATGTATTTGTGGCTTCGTGGACGTTAAGGATCAACCGATCTGGTGAGCTGTGGGCTCATGTGTATTAGTTTTGTTGAAGTTTAGCTTCATCGTACCGCTCAAGATATACTTGAGGATAAACATCTTGATCTGAATAGTCTCTATGTCGTTCCTGGTTTGAACAGATGTTTGAGTTTCTTGTGAGTTTGCTTCGCTCAGCTCACAAGAAACTTCTCTCTTGTGGTAGTGTTGTGTAACGTTTTTGAGCAAAATTGAGTATAGAGCAATAAGATGTAGCATTAAAGCACCCAAAACATAGTTATTCACCCACTGCGTGAAGGAATATGCGCTAAAGGCAAACGAGCGTGTAGCGACGCAAGAAAATTTCTCGACGTTCGAACAACTTCAAGTTGCCCGGTTAAAAAAACCGCTGAGCATAAACGTCGACTAGTGAAAAGGAGGGAAAAAAGCTTGGTGTGCTTCATCCACGCGGCGTAGTTTTTCGGAAGTGGCAGCCGTTTTTTGAAGTGGCAGAAAAAAAACCCTCTAGGAGGCAGGATCAAATTCCTGATTTTTCATCACCTTGCTCATCAAGACCGGCGGAAACATCGACACGGGTGAAGAAGGGAAAAACCCTCACACAGAGGTAGGTCGCAAACCGAAACCAAAATTGTGCCTCATTTCACATTGCTCGCATGTTACAGGGCCGTTCCGTTCCGTGTCGGGCCAATTATTGGCAGCTCCAACTGGTCGCGGTGGAATATTGCCGGACCAAAACAACCCCTCCTAGAGGTAAGCCCCAAAAGCACCCCCTTAAGAGCACACGCTAATCCTGAACTTTTCTGCAGGGTTTTTATTCCGAAGCGACAACTATATCACGCACTGCTGGCAGAGTGTGGGAATTCATTTCCGCACTGGAAACAAACGGCGGAAGTTTTTATTCCGAAGCGACAACTATATCACGCACCGCTGGCAGAGTGTGGGAATTCATTTCCGCACTGGAAACAAACGGCGGAAGTTTTTATTCCGAAGCGAAGAATCAGTTCCGCATCGGAGACACACCGCGGTAGTTTTCTCTTCCGAGCAAGCTCGAGTTCCGCACCGGGAGCAAGCTTTTGCAAAGAGCCGCAAGGTTTCTTCATTCGGAAATTTTTTTATGCGAGCCGGAAGTTTTCATTCCGACGAAGATTTCAATCCCACACCTGGAGCAAGCTGTCATCACGCACCGGAAGCGGACTGCGAGTGTATTTGTGCCGCTCCGAAAGCGAACTGCGGAAATTACATTTCGAGCCGGAAGTTTTTATTTCGAAGCAAGCCTTTGCTCCGCGCGGAAGCAGGCGGCGGAAGTTTTCTTTTGTGCCGCTCCAGAAACGGACTGCGGGAGTTTTTCTTGTTCCGCACGGCAGCAGGCCGCGGAAGTTTTCGTTCCATTCCGTGAGCAGACTGCGGGAGTTCTTGTGCCGCTCCAGAAACGGACTGCGGGAGTTTTTCTTGTTCCGCACGGCAGCAGGCCGCGGAAGTTTTCGCTCCATTCCGTGAGCAGACTGCGGAAGTTTTTGTGCCGCGCCGTGAGCGGACTGCGGGAGATCTTTTGTGCCGCCCGGAAGCAGGTAGCGGGAATTTCTTCCGAACCCAAGGCGAAGAGCGGGAAGTTTTTTTTTTTGTTCCGCACCAGAGGCAGACTGCGGGAGGTTTTGTGCCGCGCCAGAGGCCGACTGCGGGGACTTAGTTACGCATCGGAAGCAGATTGCGGGAAATTCTAATCCGCTCCGGAAGCAGACAAGTGCGAATGTAAGCAGCGCTAGTACCGCGATTGGAGCGGAAGTTGCTGCGTGACAGAGGAGGCCAAGGTGCACTGGTGAGGCGCAGATCCACCGTGGAAGCCCAATCTTGCCTAAGAAACTTCAGGAATTTGGCAAGACGAGTGGAGCAGCGATTCCGTGATGAAGATATCACCGTGCGAGCGAATCATGCATGCAGTAAACATGTAAGTCGATATTCTTGCTACTTTAGTCTTAGGGTGCGAGGCCAAATGCCAATATTGCACCAGCTCACACTCAAGTTATCATTGCTCTTATTTTGGCCACAGATAGCGCCACTTTTAGTAAAAGAGTCTTACACTCGTAACAACCCTTCAGTTTTTTAGGATTATTTTTTTCCAAAATATACGTTATGGGTTTACTTGATTCTTCGAGTCCAAAAATTTATATTTATTTATGAATGAATCTTGGTCATCGGCAACCACGAATTTATCAATATTTATCCAATGATCGAAATAATAAAAAAAAAACTTAAAAAAGAGCTTCTATCTAATAATTTGATTATTGCGCCTTTCAGTAAATATGCAAAAAAATTAAACTTAGAGAATTCTTTTTGCCAGGCACTTACGAACTGTGAAATGAGAATTTGGCAAAAAAAGTCAATGGAACTTTTATCTTTAGATTTTGCATGATTAATGCCAAAGCTTAAGGCACCCTGCTTAAAGGATGAAGTCTCCTTTAAATTTTAAAATATCATAGTTTTTTAGTCCCACGAAACCGTTTCTAGTTAATCTACGAGTTCCTGTTTTTAACTTTTGCAGCTTATAAACTTGAAACTACACGCTGTCAGAAAACGTAAAAGACACCGATCTGCAAAATTTTTCCAAAAAGATTTTATGAACATTTAAAAAAAGGATCAAGTATCCCCAGTTTCCCCTGAAGGATAAAAATCCACCCATTGAAATCAAGCATTTAAATAAAGATTTTAAAATATATAACTTAAAAGATACAAGACTTCAAATACTAGACGTAAAAACATCTTAAACAAAAACAATAAAAAAAATATTCATTAATCTCAAAAACTTTCAGCATTCGAACCAATGAAAAAAGATAATAATGAAATATCAATGAATTTGGGAATTAAATATTTGAATTAAAAAAATAAAATCATGAAAGAAGAAGATTGAGAAACTGAAACATGGAAAATTTAATATTCTCAAGATGGAAGGGAGGAAAAAGAATTTCTAGATTCACTCAAAAAAAAAAATATTGCGAAAAATAAGAAAAATTTGAGAAGAAATTTAAAATTTCCAAATAAAAACTATAAATCAAATGGATATCTAAGAATTTAGATAGCTGATTGAGTTGAGCACATTTCTAGAATCGTTACTATTATTACTGATTTTAAATGTTGTGGTATCCTAGATCATACTTTTTGAAAATATTCTACTATCACTTGTCATTTTTTAATTTTTGGTGCCAAAAAAAACTTAATTTTCAACTCATCATTATGAAGCAAACAAAAAGAGCTAAGAAACATTCCAAACCAAATATTTTAAGTTCAGAATATGCGTGAACTAAAATTTTTAGTTTTAAAAACAGAATTCGTGATTATAAATCTAAAATTTAGTACCTACTTCAAAAATATGAAATTGAAAACCAAATTTTATTTCTAAAAATCTTACATTTTCATTTCACAAAATTAATTAAGGAAACCCATAGAAAAAAAAATAGATTCTAAGAGGCGAAATTCTTGAAAACTTACAAAATTGGAAAATAAAGTAGCACAAAATAGGATGAAAAGTTCAATCGGAACACAAATGGGAAAAATTTTTGGGATCCAATTATCAAGCAATCTAAACATTTTTTATTCATTTCACAACCAAAACGATCCTTGATTTATTGCGTAGAAGAAATTTTACAATTAAACTTACTGTATGTTGCTTAAATAATTGTAATTGTAATTGTTAAAAAAAATGTTATTGGAAGCAATGTTCTTTGACATCCCTTCAAATAGTAATGTGACATGTCCATAAGTTTGATAAATGGAAAAAAAAAATTCAGCATTATTTTATCGAAAAAAGAAGACATTTAATTCAAAATACGTTTAACAGTAACAAATTTTGACAAAACATTCTTCAGCCCACCAATCGTGGGGTTAGTGTGTTACAAACCCGAAGATGTGTTAAAAATCTGTGGATTGGATTGTGGAAAATAATGTTAAACTGGAGAAAATTTACTTTTAAGGTAATTTTAGAAGAGAAGGGCTTTCAGGTTTTGCGGGAAGTCTGGAATAGGAAATTTAAACTTTATTTGAACTTTCAATCCTCTGGAAGTCGATACCAACGTTAAGATTTCTTCGAATACAAATTTGAGTGTTGAAACTGAGAATTGGAATTATCAAAAAAAAAAATATGAAATGTAAAAAAATGCACAAAATTGCGTTTGAAATTATTCAAGCTATAAAGAACGCGTTTTTTTATTTGTTCAACTGTTTCTATGCAAACGCGATTCTCAATAAATAAGCAACTGCCTCTGCCCTTCGTGGATGGTAAAAAATTAACATTTAGAAATTGATAGAAAAAACCCTGTCAACTTTTTTTCTGAATAAATTTAATTCAAAGCACTAAAATACACCATCTTAAATGAACTGTGTGCTAAAAGAGCAGCATTTGACAGAAATTTTACAAAATAAGCCCCATATTGTCCAATTCACCCCATTTCTGACCTCTTATTGACGAATCCATAATGTGAAATTACTAGCAATAGAGGAGAGTGGGGATACTTGATACCCTTTTCTTATTTTCACCATATCTTTTTGGAAAAATTTAGCAACCCGCACCCTTCAACATTTTCTGACAGCGCACACAGGAGTATTTTACCCCAAATCCTAACCAAAACCTTGAAATAAAAATTTAAAAAAATCTATTTATTTAAGGTTTTTCGGTTGTTAGATAGTTGTTGTATATTAGTATTGTCAATTTTAAACCATCGGTATAGTGAGTTCGTAATGGCATAACTCGAAACATTGATGAATTAAAATTATAATTTTTATCTTCCAAAATTTGCTGTAAACACGAACAATTATAGGCTGCGTTACACGCAGAATAGTGTGACTATTAACAAAATTTCTTCTACAAATCTTCAGTTTTAATATGGTCAATGAATTGTGGTTGAAATTGCGTTCATTTCTTGATAAACACATGTAGTAGAGAAGCTAAACAAAATAGTGCAATGTTTTTTTTTTAAACTTATATTGTTTTTATACAAATAAGTGTTGAAGTTTATCTTCCGGGCTCCGCCGGGAAAAAATTCACATCGAATGCTTCTAACTTCCTTAAACATGTCCAAAAGAAAAATCGTGCACATACTTGCGAACTCGAGCTATTTTCAATTTTGAAATCTAAAAATTTGAGCGATTTTTGTCCCTAATTTTGTTTCAGATAGAAGTCCTACTTCTCCTAAATAATGAAATGTTGTGATATTAAGTATGTTGTCATAAAAAACTTTTCTTGCAAAAAAGCTCTTTAGCTTTTTTCAACATCTGTAAAAAAAAATTCTATTTTTTCTATCCATCTTAATCCATTTTCGATTCTGAGATTATTTTTCTAAGAATTATCATTTTTATTGCATTTGCTGTAGATAAATTTAAAAAAATCAATCGAAAGGTATTCAACTAATCTTGGAAATATTGAACACCCATCTAGATATAAAAATAATGATGGTTAAATTAAATTGGAATGATTAATACAAGGATCATTATCTGTAATTTCCAATTTTTTATTCAAAATTTTAAATTATTTTGTTTGAAAAAAAAAGGAATTTTTTAGAATACGATTATTAATTTGATATTAAAGCGATCAGGAGTTTTGGAAACAAAAATGTTTTTATTCAAATATCAGTCTTTGTTTTTGTTTGAAAAAATAAAATAAAAATTTTATGAAGAGATTAACCACCTCAATTTTTTGTTTGTTACTTTGATTTATCGGCCTAGCGGTGAAAAGTGATGTCCTTTTTTTTTTTAGTAGGGACATCTAAAGATTATGAAATTTTTATATAGATGGATAGAAGGTTAGAAGAAATGAAAGATGGTGAAAATGAGCGGGTAGAATTTGTCTAGAAGCATTACCATCACATACCAAATTTTTGTTCCTCACTAACCTTCTATCCATCTATATAAAAATTTCATAATCTTTAGATGTCCCTACTAAAAAAAAAAAAAAAAGGACATCACTTTTCACCGCTAGGCCGATAAATCAAAGTAACATAAAATAAAAAATTAAAGAAAAACAATTGACGGTGCTCAATCGAAAACACACCATGTTTTTGATTTAAACTCCTTCAAAATTAAGTTTCAAGTTTAGTTCATAGTTTTTTTTTATTTTAAATAAGATACAAACTGAAAATCTAAGATTGGAAAACAAACCATATTGATGGATGATAGCCATTGAACAATCGTTTTTGGATTGCTTATTTGAAAACATAGAATTGAAGTTTCTGAATTCAAAGAACTCAATAGATATATGTACATATTTTGGTCTTTTTTTGTTTTTTTCCAAATATTTCAGCCTTGATTTCTGAATTCCATGAACTGAATTCCTTGGAAGCTTGGAATTTTAAGCTCTCTCGATCATATTTTTCTTTCTGTGATCATATTGAAGCTATACATTTTGAGCCTCGAGTTTAGGCACTGATTGAATTTGTAATTCTTTGTTCTCGTTTTCAATATTTAAAATTTAAATTTCTTATGGAACACCCAAAGTTTTTCAAAAATTATGACAAATCAACTCTTAAATTTTTTTTACGAAAAGTCAGATTAATACCGCGTTTTATTTTCAAAAATTTGTTTCAACAGACTAGTGATATAAGCAAGATCGATTACTTCACCATGAGCCAAATAATACATTTTCTACATTATTCAATTGTATGATACTGCCAATTGATCAGAAAGAAAAATCGATTTCCAGAAAGTGTTCAAACCAATTCCTGATGACAAAGAGTAATGACCTATCAAGATGATGACAAAACTGATGATGACATAGTTTTTGATTTAGCTTACATAATTTGAAAAGGAATTCCATCAATTGGAGACAAAAAATTCTCAAACGGTTATTTATTGATTTTCAGCTCTTGCTTCTAAACAGAAATTCTCCACTAGGTTACCAAATTCGATTGAAACAACTTTTAGCTGCGTAATTGACACCGACACCGAAACTAGCTGTTAAATATCGCCAATTGCGTTAACAGTGAAGAAGTTTTCGGTTCGAGGTTTAATGTGTTCCGCAGTGATAGAAATTTAGCATTGTCCAAAAAAAAGTCAGGTGGCGGCGTTCTTGTAGCTTTGGATTCTATTTTTCCCTCAGAAGAAATTGCAACGCAAACATATACTGAATTTGATTCTATCTTTGTAAAAACATTATTGGCAAAGGAAATGCACATTTTTGCTTCCGTGTACTTTCCACCTGAATATGCCACTTCACATTATTTTGAATTATTCTTCCAAATTCTTGAAAATACATTAGCTGAACAACCGGAAGCAAAATTACACATTTATGGCGATTTCAATCAACGCAACGCTGACTTTATTTTGGATGATGACAATGAAGCAATTCTACTTCCAGTCGTAGGCGAGAACGAAACGTTACAATTAATCTTCGGCAAATCTTCTATTTTAGGCTTAAACCAAGTGAATCATGTTAAAAATAGTAACAATAATTATCTTGATCTACTTTTTACTAACTGTACAGAAGACTTTTGCGTAAACGAATCGACTGATCCACTATGGAAAAACGAAGCATTTCACAAAGCGATAGAATACTCGCTCTTTATCCATAACTGTGTAATACCTCGCGACTGGGAGTACGAGGAAATGCCAGACTATCAGAACTCAAACTTCGAACTTTTGAAACTAGAACTAATCAATATAGAGTGGTCAAGTGTATTGAAGAATGAAGGAAATGTTGATACAACAGTAGAAACCTTTTATAACATAATGATTAATCTCATAAACAGTCATGTTCCTTCAAAATTTAAAAGACGGTCCTACAGCTCTAAACACCCTGTCTGGTATAACAAAGATTTGAAAAACTTACAAAATAGGAAGCAAAAAGCTCATAAAGTCTACAGAAGTGATAGAAGTGTTACAAATCATCAAAATTATATAAATTTATGCAACCAGCTTAATTCATGTATAAAAAGTTCTTTTGAAAAATACAATCAGAAAATTGAAAAAGAAATTAAGCAAAACCCAAAAGCGTTCTTTGGCTATACTAAAACGCAGATGAAAAATTCAAACTTTCCTACTCAATTGACACTTGACGGGAGCATTGGAAATAATCCACTGGAAATTTCTAACTTATTCGCAACTTTTTTTCAGGAAGTGTATACTTCTTTCACTGAGGCTGACCGAGATAGGGAATACTTTTCAGTCATTCCAGATTTAGCGTGTGACATTCAGGTCAATGAAATTGATTACAATAATGTTTCCGAAGGACTTAGAAAACTTGATGCTTCCAAAGCAGCAGGGCCTGATGGACTTCCCCCATGTTTCCTTAAAAACTTGGCGGCCGAATTGACAGAGCCTCTTCTGATTCTTTTTAATATGTCATTAAATTATAGTAAAGTACCCAAATTTTGGAAAAAATCTTTTTTAATTCCGATTTTCAAGTCCGGGAAAAAATCAGATGTCCGAAATTATAGAGGAATAGCTATTTTGTCTTGCATCCCAAAACTCTTTGAATCAATAATAAATGAAAAAATTTATCAACAAGTAAAAAATATTATAACGAGCAAACAACATGGTTTCTTCAAAGGACGCTCTACAGCATCAAATCTTCTCGAATTCGTTACATACGTTATCGATTCTATGAGCAAAGGCTTTCATGTTGAGGCTATTTATACCGACTTTAGCAAAGCCTTTGATCGCATTGACATACCCCTTTTAATCTTCAAATTAAAAAAAATTGGCTTTCATCCAAATCTTCTCTCCTGGTTACAATCATACTTAACTGATCGAACACAAATCGTTCGTTTCCAAAACGAATTATCCAAATCTTTAGCTGTGACCTCTGGTGTGCCTCAGGGGTCTCATTTAGGACCTCTCCTTTTCATACTGTTCGTTAACGACATTTCCTTTATTCTAAAACGGATTGAATACCTAATATACGCCGACGATATTAAACTATTTCTGAAAATAAAAACAACCGAAGATGCTGAAACATTTCAAAACGAAATCAATGTTTTCTTTGAATGGTGCAACAAAAGTTTACTTCAATTGAATGTTAAAAAATGCAACTCTATATCATTTAGCAGAAAGCAAAGTTATCCTATCATTGAAACAAAATTAGGCAATCAACCAGTACAAAAATGCAAAATTGTAAGGGATCTCGGCGTCATATTGGATTCAAAACTCACGTTTGTAGAACATCAGAACAATATCATCAATAAAGCAAATTGCATGCTAGGATTTGTAAAACGTTTCAGCAAACACTTTCAAGACCCATACACCATAAAATCTCTTTATATATCCTATGTTCGTTCGATATTGGAGTATTGTAGCATCATATGGAATCCTTATTCAAATATTCACGAGCAACGTCTCGAATCAGTTCAAAAACAATTTTTGTTATATGCGCTACGTAAAATCAATTGGACCACTTTTCCTCTTCCATCGTATGAATCTCGTTGTAAGCTTATTGATATAGAACCTCTCAGTAAACGCAGAGAATTTTCCCAAATTGCATTTGTAAATGATGTTGTTACACAAAGAATAGACAGTCCTGAATTACTTTCAAAACTAAATTTTTACGCACCCTCCCGTCCATTGAGAAATAAACATTTGTTCTACATTAAACTTTACGACAAAGACTATGCAAAACATCAACCTATTAATCAAATGATGTACAAATACAATTTACAAAGTGAAATTTTAGACGTAGCGATGAACAAAACACAATTAAAAAAGGCATTCAAAAACAACTTCATAGAACAACAAAACAATAGCTTACATTAGTTTTAAGTAGTTTTAAGTATTGTAGTCTACATAGTTTGACTCAAATAAATAAATAAATAAATAAATTTGGAGAATTTTGCCCGTTAGCAAAACACACACCGTACTAGAACAATTTCCCGGCAGTCGGTACACCAGAAAGTTAAAACTTTCCTAACTATTCCTCCTTCAAACATGTCGCGCCTTCTTCGGATACTTGTAAGTTGTAAGGATATGGCAAGTGTCTGTGTTTTCGCACTCGAAGGTAAAATTTAGCACAGTTTGCAATGAGACCAGACACAGTACGCGGAAAAAAACTTTAAATAAATTTCGAAACCCTCAGCTAAAAAGTGACAACCAAACAAACTTTTGAGCTAGTTGTTGCAACTAAACTGCTTCCAAAAGCGGAAAAATATCCTTTTCGAAGATTTCTGTTGGTTTGAAAAAAAAACGAGGGGAAACTCTTTACTTTTCAGACTAAGTCAAACTTGCTTGATTTTCCTCAACCCAAAACCTGGTCTCCCCTTTTTCCGATATCATTCAAGAGAAAAGTTTGGAGCGGAAATGTTCGTGACTTCGTAACGGTCCATTGAGTTGGTCAAAGTAGCGGGCAAAAGTTTTTGCTGTGTCTCTTTAAAAGAAAAAAATGGGAAAAATTGGGGGTGACGTCCGTAGCGGCGGGGGAGATAAAAAAATTCTGATCGTAAAAGCTTTCTTGGGTTCGAGAAACCACTCCACCCACTCATACCCAGCCCACGCATTTATGATTGGCGTTTTCGTTACTCTCGATCCAATGTGGCCTTACAGAAGTCTGGCAATTAGTCTCGTTTTCGGTCTCGTGTCAGGTTTCAGTAATTGAAACTTGAAACTGTTTCTAGGAGCTGAGCTTCCGAGGATTTAAAGAGTTTAGAGTTTTGTCAAAATTGATTGAAAATCGTTGCTTCTAGATTGTCCAAAACAACGCACAACGGGGGAAAAAAGTGTTTTAGTTTTTATGAGCGATTTCAAAAAATATTTTTTTATAGTTTTTAATACATTTTCAAGCTTTAAGTAACATAAATGAATTTTGAAAAATTAAGTTATTACAAAAAGTGAAATGAATCCTTTGACTTCATTTTTTTTTTTAATTGTACTTGAACAGTCCACTCCACAAGCTGAATGTTTAAGAATGCCATTTATAAAAATCGTTATGCGTTTGTTTTATACTACCTAACAATATGTAGTATCCAAATTTTTTACCCAAGAATAGCACCAATTTTTTCTGTCTGGACCACAATCACGAACATCGGAGAACATCCGGAGCAAGACAAAACTTATGGCGGGATCTGATCCGAACCGAAAGCCATTACACTTATTCAAACATCGTCTGTGACTAGCAAAATTTCCCGTTCGATACGTTTGCCCCGAATATTTAGCCTGGCGTAGGCAAAATTCGGCCTCCGGATGTACAATCTGAATGTACGTGTGCATGAAAAAACTAGTGTAAGTGTGAATAAAAAGTACAGCCATATGAGAGAATGGATTTTCTCAAGATGTTGCCCTTTGGCCTGTCATTGATTGTATGAATGAATATGTGCACTGCTCAACGATTTTCGATGATGACAAACCTCAAGCCGGTGGTTTTCTTTTCCGAGAATATTTCTTTTCTGTCTAGCTTCGATTCACAAAATTCACACGTTCCGAAGAATGAACAACTGGATCCTTGGGATCTGGTGTTGTCCTTTTTGGCGCATTTTCTTTCTCAGCTTGTTGGTTCCAATTTCGACAACAAGAAAACAGAGCAGCAACCAACTGAGAAGGCTCAGTGATTACAAATGACTCCATGTCATGATGTAATGATGAAATGGGATTCTGTGCTGTTGTGTTCTTCCACTTTGGCCGGATCTTCTTCGGAATTGTCCCATTTTCCTTATGTATGGACCGATTGCCTTCCATTTGTATTTTCCAATTGATTTGAGGTCAAATTATCCGGTCGATTCAACACCTTCTTATTCAACATTCTCACTTGCAGAGTCTCAAAGGTCGAAAGGGGAAAGTTAATGAAGTGTTTGAAATGATAAAATCAAATTGGAATAAATAATCCAAACAAACGAGTCTAAGCCAAATTCAAGAGTCAATGCTGAACATTTGTTTAGTTATTTAAATCACATCAAAAATATTAAATACATATGAAATATTTCATTAAAATTTTGATAATTTTGATAATTTTGACAATTTTGACAATTTTGACAATTTTAACAATTTTGACAATTTTGACAATTTTGACAATTTTGACAATTTTGACAATTTTGACAATTTTGACAATTTTGACAATTTTGACAATTTTGACAATTTTGACAATTTTGACAATTTTGACAATTTTGACAATTTTCACAATTTTGACAATTTTGACAATTTTGACAATTTTGACAATTTTGACAATTTTGACAATTTTGACAATTTTGAAAATTTTGAAAATTTTGACAATTTTGACAATTTTGACAATTTTGACAATTTTGACAATTTTGACAATTTTGACAATTTTGACAATTTTGACAATTTTGACAATTTTGACAATTTTGACAATTTTGACAATTTTGACAATTTTGACAATTTTGACAATTTTGACAATTTTGACAATTTTGACAATTTTGACAATTTTGACAATTTTAACAATTTTGACAATGTTGACAATTTTGACAATTTTGACAATTTTGACAATTTTGACAATTTTGACAATTTTGACAATTTTGACAATTTTGACAATTTTGACAATTTTGACAATTTTGAAAATTTTGACAATTTTGACAATTTTGACAATTTTGACAATTTTGACAATTTGACAATTTTGACAATTTTGACAATTTTGACAATTTTGACAATTTTGACAATTTTGACAATTTTGACAATTTTGACAATTTTGACAATTTTGACAATTTTGACAATTTTGACAATTTTGACAATTTTGACAATTTTGACAATTTTGACAATTTTGACAATTTTGACAATTTTGACAATTTTGACAATTTTGACAATTTTGACAATTTTGACAATTTTGACAATTTTGACAATTTTGACAATTTTGACAATTTTGACAATTTTGACAATTTTGACAATTTTGACAATTTCGACAATTTTGACAATTTTGACAATTTTGACAATTTTGACAATTTTGACAATTTTGACAATTTTGACAATTTTGACAATTTTGACAATTTTGACAATTTTGACAATTTTGACAATTTTGACAATTTTGACAATTTTGACAATTTTGACAATTTTGACAATTTTGACAATTTTGACAATTTTGACAATTTTGACAATTTTGACAATTTTGACAATTTTGACAATTTTGACAATTTTGACAATTTTGACAATTTTGACAATTTTGACAATATTGACAATTTTGACAATTTTGACAATTTTGACAATTTTGACAATTTTGACAATTTTGACAATTTTGACAATTTTGACAATTTTTATAATTTTGACTATTTTGACAATTTTGACAGTTTTGACAATTTTGACAATTTTGACAATTTTGACAATTTTGACAATTTTGACAATTTTGACAATTTTGACGATTTCGACAATTTTGACAATTTTGACCATTTTGACAATTTTGACAATTTTGACAATTTTGACAATTTTGACAATTTTGACAATTTTGACAATTTTGACAATTTTGACAATTTTGACAATTTTGACAATTTTGACAATTTTGACAATTTTGACAATTTTGACAATTTTGACAATTTTGACAATTTTGACAATTTTGACAATTTTGACAATTTTGACAATTTTGACAATTTTGACAATTTTGACAATTTTGACAATTTTGACAATTTTGACAATTTTGACAATTTTGACAATTTTGACAATTTTGACAATTTTGACAATTTTGACAATTTTGAAAACTTTGACAATTTTGACAATTTTGACAATTTTGACAATTTTGACAATATTGACAATTTTGACAATTTTGACAATTTTTAAAATTTTGACAATTTTGACAATTTTGAAAATTTTGACAATTTTGACAATTTTGACAATTTTGACAATTTTGACAATTTTGACAATTTTGACAATTTTGACAATTTTGACAATTTTGACAATTTTGACAATTTCGACAATTTTGACAATTTTGACAATTTTGACAATTTTGACAATTTTGACAATTTTGACAATTTTGACAATTTTGACAATTTTGACAATTTTGACAATTTTGACAATTTTGACAATTTTGACAATTTTGACAATTTTGACAATTTTGACAATTTTGACAATTTTGACAATTTTGACAATTTTGACAATTTTGAAAATTTTGACAATTTTGACAATTTTGACAATTTTGACAATTTTGATAATTTTGACAATTTTGACAATTTTGACAATTTTGACAATTTTGACAATTTTGACAATTTGACAATTTTGACAATTTTGACAATTTTGACAATATTGACAATTTTGACAATTTTGATAATTTTGACAATTTTGACAATTTTGACAATTTTGACAATTTTGACAATTTTGACAATTTTGACAATTTTGACAATTTTGACAATTTTGACAATTTTGACAATTTTGACAATTTTGACAATTTTGACAATTTTGACAATTTTGACAATTTTAACAGTTTTGATTTTAACGCTAGCATCATTTTTTTTTAATTTAATGAGTAAACATTATCGCATCAGGTGAGAACACAATTCACATAAAATACAAACACTATTCCATTGTTCACCGCACGTGTGAAGCATTAATAAAAATACCTTAAACGAACTTGTTGAAGCTGTCCTAGTTTGCGTCGGGCAGGTGGTTTTGCGTTTATTCGTAGAATGTTTTTCACCCATTTTATCTCCCCATCTCCCGGTTTTTTTTTTGGTTTAAAACCACATCACAGCTTCACAGCTAATTATCGATTATCGGACTGATTGGTAATTTCGTTGTTGATTAATCGAACGTGCTTTTAATAACTTGCGCGACTGTCACCGTCAATGAATTTTTAGATGTTGGTTTTCGAATGTTTATGTCATCTGAAAGTTTATTAGTTTTTACCTCATTTAAGGATTATAGAGAGGTTTTTCATTCCGATTTGCTTTAAAACGAATGGAAGACTAATAAATTTTCTTAAAAATATTTACCACCGACGATTTCGTTTTGCAAAACAAATGTTAAAAAATAAACAAGGAAAACTTGGCAATAATTACCAGCGAAAAAAATGCAATAAAGCTTCCATGTTTGAGCAGAATGGTCACTTTTCCGGAACAACGATTTAACGAGTTGACATAAATGGACGGCCACCAGGCCACACTTTTCCAAAAACAGCAACGAAATGGATGGAAAAATGAATGCCTTCTGATATAGTACTACTACTAGGGCTGGATGCTGCCGGTATTTTATTACCGTCGATCGAGGCTATTTTCGATCGATCAATTTGTTTGCCGTCCGATTTTTGCTTGCATGGTTTTATATCTGGATTGAAGGTTCTGGATGTCCGAGAATGTCCAGGGATGGGAAACCGTTTCGAGTGGGAATATTAAAAATTTCCGACATTCTACTAACCAATAAGAACAATTTCACAACCCTGCCCTGGAAGTAATAAATGTTCGGATGATGTTGGATGTGTCCTGGTGTTGTTATTTTTTTCCCTTTTCTTCCCCAGATTTTGTTTTATTATTTTCCAACTGGTTTTATGTTAACATCGCTCTTGATTGACGCCACGGAAGGAAGAGAAAGATGAAAGGAAGGAAGAGACGCGAAATTTGACCAACCATAAAGCGATAAATAATCGGTAAAAAAGCATCTTAATAAGAAAATTTGTTTGTTTTTTCCCGATTTTTTTTTGCCTCTCTTCAGAGCAATATTAAAACCATAAGCATGAACGTCTGATTTTTAATATGCTTTTAAACGGTTTCCTACACATTTGGGAGGGAAAATCTGTTGGGGTGATCTAAGGTTATTGAAGTAATAAAAACACTAACTGCTACTCAATCGATTTGGACATCCAGAGCAACAGATGAGCAGGTGTATGGAAATTGAAAAGAGAACCAGATGGCTTAGGAACGTCCAGACACTTGCAATGGATGCTATCATTGAGATGAGGAAACATAATGGGATTTTCGATATCGGTCTTGAACCCGGAACGAGATTGTGTAAGGTTGGAAGTTGTAGATATTATGATACCAGTGCTTGAATTCATCAGATGGGATGTTGGTTATCGAACCCAGGAATCAAAAGCTGAAGTTCAAGTAACTTTCAAGATATGTTTTTGAGAATAATCATTAAAAATAAATTGCAATCGATTTACAGCAAGGTTACTTTCAAGAAGGTTTAATTTTTCCATTTCTATCCATCTCAAAAGATATGACTAACAAATTTCATGACATTTTATTGAATAGACAGACGGAAATATGGGAAAAATTAAACAGTTTTTATCGCTTCATTCTATGAAAGTGTTCATGGTGTAAGTTTTTGATTCTTTGAAAAAGATTAGACTCTTTCACCCCAGATATCTAGTCGATAGTGTTTAAGCCGAACTTTCGCAGAACATTCCATCATCATCTTCGGCGAAGTAACTGAAGATGTTTAAGACCAACCGTGTGGGTATAGAAATTAATTTTCATGGAAATAACTCCGTCTTCACGTTCTATTTATGAATTTTTAAGTAGTTAGTTTTTCGAAACTAATTTGTTGCCGAATTCTGTGGAATGCCAAAATGGCTTTCACCTAACTCTCAAATTTAGAACAAATTACAAACGTCGACCTTACTGCAAGGCCGTTTGATATGCCGGTGGTCATTTCAAAAAGGATTCTGGAGAAGGATTTGAGAATTGTTTCAATAATTCCTGCTTGTTCATGATGAATAAAAATAAATTTATAATTAACTTTTGTTAACAAATAGCAACGTGATAGAATTTTAAGCAAATTGTGTTTATGGGACAAAACTACATGAAACTTTAACTCTTTTTTTAATGTAAGGAGTGTATTTGAAAAAAAATGCAACACTATGCTTTGTGAATAACTTTTGAATGCATGGATGGAAATTAATAAAATTTTCAGTGAAGCAACCTAGTAACGTAATGTGCATATGTACAAAATTTGGGATGAGAGAGTGTCTAATACTGAAGTTCATTGACTAAATTTATTGGGCAGGAACGAGAAAAATCCAGAAAAGTTCCAACGGGAGACCCTAAATCAGCTAGAAATCAACTATTAGACCAAAGCTCACATGTTAAATCATTTAATAAGTACTAGAGAACAAAATAGTGATCTCAAATTTGAATAAAAGTAGAGTTTGTTCATTCCATGAAGTGAAAGATTTTTTCAAGCTTATTCAAAAAATATGAATAACAGGAGGGATAAAAATCAAATTATTCTGACTGGTTTGTCTAGCTGACTTATAAAGAGACCTGAATTCATTTTTACAAGGTAGCGGTCACTTGGCAGGTAACTAACCTGAATTTTAGCGTTGAAAAGTCTTGCCTGTATTTTCCGGAGCTAAACCAAGAGAAAAAAAAATAAAAAAAAAATATTTCTAGTACTTGAGGAAGCAAACGATCTGTGGAAACTGCAAATTACTAAGTCTTTCATAACAACTGACATCATGAATGACCAAAAACACAAAGAAGATTGCCACCAAATGCGAACTTTCTCGCTGCAAAGCACTTCAATATGTCTCACAAAGTTTCTACTTAAGTTTATACTTTTTAGTTGGATCTGGAATCATGTCTTCATGAAAAACGGTGGTGAATTGATAAAAAAAATAAAATATGTCGTTTTTGAGCTGAAGGAGGACAATCGGCTAAATTTGTTATAAATTGAACTAAATTCATAATGTTGATTTATCTTTAAGTCAAACTTCAGGAAACAGCAAACGTCAAAACGACAAAAATGACAAAAATGACAAAAATGACAAAAATGACAAAAATGACAAAAATGACAAAAATGACAAAAATGACAAAAATGACAAAAGTGACAAAAATGACAAAAATGACAAAAATGACAAAAATGAGAAAAATGACAAAAATGACAAAAATGACAAAAATGACAAAAATGACAAAAA
Organism: Uranotaenia lowii; assembly: GCF_029784155.1. Taxonomy (NCBI): domain Eukaryota; kingdom Metazoa; phylum Arthropoda; class Insecta; order Diptera; family Culicidae; genus Uranotaenia; species Uranotaenia lowii. Next base: position 39,014,033 of record NC_073693.1, read on the forward strand.
TGACAAAAATGACAAAAATGACAAAAAAGACAAAAATGACAAAAATGACAAAAATGACAAAATTGACAAAATTGACAAAATTGACAAAATTGACAAAATTGACAAAATTGACAAAATTGACAAAATTGACAAAATTGACAAAATTGACAAAAATGACAAAAATAACAAAATTAACAAAATTGACAAAATTGACAAAATTGACCAAATTGACAAAATTAACAAAATTGACAAAATTGACAAAATTGACAAAATTGACAAAATTGACAAAATTGACAAAATTGACAAAATTGACAAAATTGACAAAATTGACAAAATTGACAAAATTGACAAAATTGACAAAATTGACAAAATTGACAAAATTGACAAAATTGACAAAATTGACAAAATTGACAAAATTGACAAAATTGACAAAATTGACAAAATTGACAAAATTGACAAAATTGACAAAATTGACAAAATTGACAAAATTGACAAAATTGACAAAATTGACAAAATTGACAAAATTGACAAAATTGACAAAATTGACAAAATTGACAAAATTGACAAAATTGACAAAATTGACAAAATTGACAAAATTGACAAAATTGACAAAATTGACAAAATTGACAAAATGGACAAATTTGACAAAATTGACAAAAATGACAAAAATGACAGAATTGACAAAAATGACAAAAATGACAGAATTGACAAAATTGACAAAATTGACAAAATTGACAAAATTGACAAAATTGACAAAATTGACAAAATTGACAAAATTGACAAAATTGACAAAATTGACAAAATTGACAAAATTGACAAAATTGACAAAATTGACAAAATTGACAAAATTGACAAAATTGACAAAATTGACAAAATTGACAAAATTGACAAAATTGACAAAATTGACAAAATTGACAAAATTGACAAAATTGACAAAATTGACAAAATTGACAAAATTGACAAAATTGACAAAATTGACAAAATTGACAAAATTGACAAAATTGACAAAATTGACAAAATTGACAAAATTGACAAAATTGACAAAATTGACAAAATTGACAAAATTGACAAAATTGACAAAATTGACAAAATTGACAAAATTGACAAAATTGACAAAATTGACAAAATTGACAAAATTGACAAAATTGACAAAATTGACAAAATTGACAAAATTGACAAAATTGACAAAATTGACAAAATTGACAAAATTGACAAAATTGACAAAATTGACAAAATTGACAAAATTGACAAAATTGACAAAATTGACAAAATTGACAAAATTGACAAAATTGACAAAATTGACAAAATTGACAAAATTGAAAAAATTGACAAAATTGACAAAATTGACAAAATTGACAAAATTGACAAAATTGACAAAATTGACAAAATTGACAAAATTGACAAAATTGACAAAATTGACAAAATTGACAAAATTGACAAAATTGACAAAATTGACAAAATTGACAAAATCGACAAAATTGACAAAATTGACAAAATTGACAAAATTGACAAAATTGACAAAATTGACAAAATTGACAAAATTGACAAAATTGACAAAATTGACAAAATTGACAAAATTGACAAAATTGACAAAATTGACAAAATTGACAAAATTGACAAAATTGACAAAATTGACAAAATTGACAAAATTGACAAAATTGACAAAATTGACAAAATTGACAAAATTGACAAAATTGACAAAATTGACAAAATTGACAAAATTGACAAAATTGACAAAATTGACAAAATTGACAAAATTGACAAAATTGACAAAATTGACAAAATTGACAAAATTGACAAAATTGACAAAATTGACAAAATTGACAAAATTGACAAAATTGACAAAATTGACAAAATTGACAAAATTGACAAAAATGACAAAAATGTCAAAAATGACAAAAATGACAAAAATGACAAAAATGACAAAATTGACAAAAATGACAAAAATGACAAAAATGACAAAAATGACAAAAATGACAAAAATGACAAAAATGACAAAAATGACAAAAATGACAAAAATGACAAAAATGACAAAAATGACAAAAATGACAAAAATGACAAAAATGACAAAAATGACAAAAATGACAAAAATGACAAAAATGACAAAAATGACAAAAATGACAAAAATGACAAAAATGACAAAAATGACAAAAATGACAAAAATGACAAAAATGACAAAAATGACAAAAATGACAAAAATGACAAAAATGACAAAAATGACAAAAATGACAAAAATGACAAAAATGACAAAAATGACAAAAATGACAAAAATGACAAAAATGACAAAAATGACAAAAATGACAAAAATGACAAAAATGACAAAAATGACAAAAATGACAAAAATGACAAAAATGACAAAAATGACAAAAATGACAAAAATGACAAAAATGACAAAAATGACAAGAATGACAAAAATGACAAAAATGACAAAAATGACAAAAATGACAAAAATGACAAAAATGACAAAAATGACAAAAATGACAAAAATGACAAAAATGACAAAAATGACAAAAATGACAAAAATGACAAAAATGACAAAAATGACAAAAATGACAAAAATGACAAAAATGACAAAAATGACAAAAATGACAAAAATGACAAAAATGACAAAAATGACAAAAATGACAAAAATGACAAAAATGACAAAACTGACAAAAATGACAAAAATGACAAAAATGACAAAAATGACAAAAATGACAAAAATGACAAAAATGACAAAAATGACAAGAATGACAAGAATGACAAAAATGACAAAAAGACAAAAATGACAAAAATGACAAAAATGACAAAAATGACAAAAATGACAAAAATGACAAAAATGACAAAAATGACAAAAATGACAAAAATGACAAAAATGACAAAAATGACAAAAATGACAAAAATGACAAAAATGACAAAAATGACAAAAATGACAAAAATGACAAAAATGACAAAAATGACAAAAATGACAAAAATGACAAAAATGACAAAAATGACAAAAATGACAAAAATGACAAAAATGACAAAAATGACAAAAATGACAAAAATGACAAAAATGACAAAAATGACAAAAATGACAAAAATGACAAAAATGACAAAAATGACAAAAATGACAAAAATGACAAAAATGACAAAAATGACAAAAATGACAAAAATGACAAAAATGACAAAAATGACAAAAATGACAAAAATGACAAAAATGACAAAAATGACAAAAATTGACAAAATTGACAAAATTTAAAAACTTGATAAAATTTAAAAACTTGATAAAATTGACAAAATTGACAAAAAACAATGAACAAAACTATCAAAATTTACGAAATTGAAAAAAAGGCCATGTTGACAAAACTGACAAAATTGACTTATTCAACAAAATTGATGAAATTGACAAAACTGACAAATCTGACGACTTTTAAGAAATCGAATAAAGTGACAAAACATGTCGATGTGGCCAATTGAGTTATTTTTGTCAACTTTGTTGTGCTTGTTGTCAACTTTTGTCAATTTCGTAAATTTTATCATTTTTGCCAATTTAGAATGTTTTTAAAATTTTTACAGTTTATGACAATTATGTCGTTTTCTATCATTTTCACTTTATATTTTAGTTCTGTCATTTCTGTTTTTTTTTTAAATTTTTGTCATATCTGTCATTTTAATAATTATTTTCTTTTTTTTATATTTTTTATAATTTTCAAAAATCTCAAAAGGGGGGATACTAAAGAAATAAGAAAAATCAAACAATTATAGCAGAACTTTATGTAGTAATTTAAAAGGAATTGAATTACCTTACTCCACATATTTCTTTGATTAAATAAATAAATAATAGTTTCGATGCCAAATGACTTAAAATGCCTAAAATGTCGAAATCTAGTGTTTTCCCAAAACGACCTTTTTGACAAAAATCGACTTTTGGATTTTGAAACTTACTTAATGGAGCGGGGAGGGAGGGCAAAGGAAATCGCAAAAGAGAAATTTGAATTTTCACAAATAATTAAGTAATTGCCAATTTTCTGGAACTTCGAAAATCCTGCCGTGACAAATTGTATTTGAAATTGGCTCGTGCAAACGATCTGACCATTGGAGGGAGGTTTGAAATTCCAATTTAGCTTGAATTAAAAGCAATTACAAAAAACATAATAATAATAAAATGAACTTATAACATCGTTTTCTTACTTATGATTATCACAAAAACTAGAAAAATAATAAATTTCACTGATAAAATAATTCAAAATTTCCAAAACAAATCACACTGAATGTTTCAAAATGATCTGGTACAAGATGTTCCTTATTCTGGACTAGGAATTTGCTTCAAAATAGTGTCCAAGCAGTCTAGTTTTCATAACAAAGGTTTAAACAAAACTGAATTTAAAAAACAATGCCAGAACAGATAAAAAATAAACCATGTTCAATTGTTAAGAAAATGATAATAATTGTTATTCATTATTATATTCATCTTCATTCACATTTCTTTTCTTAATTTTCAATTGATTGAAAAATTCTGCTGTAAGGTTTTGAATTTAAAAAAAAAATATTAATTGTGATTTGAAATGTGCATGTTTGATGAGGTAAAAAATTAAAGGTTAATTTAAAAAAACAAAAATTCAGAAATGAGAAATATAAACAAACTTATCAAAACATTAACTAAAAATTTAAATAGCTTGATTTTAAAATTAGGTAAATTTATTTTAGAACTTAAAAAAACTGTGTATGTATGTGTATGTATAATCCATCCAACGACCCCCTGAGCTGGCCGGTTTGTTATGTAAAAGAGCCAATATGGTTCCGTTTGATTAAAATTGTTCAATCGCGTGTGCTGGTAGTGTTAGCTCTATTGAAATTCCAGTAACCCATTTCAGAATGGCACCTGCACATCCCGAGGCTACTTTCATTGCCAATAAGCCCCGCCCAATCATAGCCGCATGACCAAATGGGTCATGTAATTATGATTAGCCTTTCCATTTTTTATTGTTGACATATCCAGGAACTTCATAAATATAATTGAAAAATTATATGAACTTAGCCCCCTACTACGTCCAATAAAAGATAGACATGTATTTAGTTTATGATTTCAAATCTACAGTACGGAGCATATGTCTTCATTAATTTCGAAAATTAGGTCATTCGAATATCAAGGAAAAGGCAATCAGTTTTTTTAGGCAAAACAGAGCAAACAAGAAGAAGCATCAGCAGAAACAAAAAAGAGAAAAAGTAAAATGGAAACTTCTCATCGCGTTATCAGCTCTCTCTACGCCTCGTCTTTTATGCTGCCGTGCAACGCTTGCTTCGATCCAGCCAATTTCCCGGTCAATGAAAATCGTAGGCCGCAATCCTGATGGACATGTTTTAACATGTCAGCGTGCTGATTTCAGTAATGCTGACTTCTTCATAATCACGAATTAGAGAATTTTTCTACAACAGGATGTCGTAATGTTGCACAATCAATTAGTTAACACTAAATTTGTGACACGACCGACACGATTTTGCTACGTTCAATCCTGTTTAGCTTAGCTTGTATGACTACTCATATCCACCTTAACTCATTAAGCCCGAAATGCTTTAATTTGTCTTCAAAAATACCACTATTTCTCATGCTTTTAATAAAACTATAATTTTATATTGTATCAAATCATTCAATGCATTTCGAATTTCATGATCGCTGGCGTGGCTAAGTAGAACGAGTTCCACATCGCCAATGGTTGCTACTCCGTGATTGATCGAGGCCATCAATTTTGTACAAGGGCCAAAAGAATGCAGCTTGGGGTTAGCAACTCATTCTCAATGCACAAAACTCATGCTCTCCTTTTGAAAAATGATCAATAACGGCGCCGGCCACGTCCTAGTAGTCAAAGAGGGATGAAGGAAGGATTGTTAGTAAGATACTTTTTTGGATCAACCATTTATCTGTTATTCCAGTTTTCTTCAAAAACTTGTTTTGAAAAACTCTGAAACAATGATAAGTCAGTATCACCAGCTATAGAAACCGTCTATACGTCTGCGAATCTATATTCAAGTATCTCAGGAAGGGTTGTTTAAGTAAGGGAGAGGTTTTAATCAGGAGCCATTTTTGGAAAATGGTGCGATTTTGGTTGACCTACACCTCCTATGCTCCTAGACATTTCCTAAGGAAACTCCTAATAATATCTACAAGGTGTTTTAATTAAGAAATTTAAAAAAGATTTATGAACTCTCAAATAATTAGAAAAGTAACCATTCGAATTTTCTACAAGCTAGCTGTTTCCCTCACTATAATATCTATCTCATAAATGATTCTCGAAACCACTCTTGAAATAACAAATAACCACTAAAAACGTGAAATGAAGAATCAAAAAGTTATAGATGATGCAATTTGAAAATATGTTGAATTTTAGGAATGTTTTGCAGAAATTGCTTTTGAAAAACTTTGCGGCTTGTTGCCAATCTTTGCCTCATATTTTTGTAGTTTAATACTTTTTGGTTATTAAAGTAGATAATTTTAATTTTTTCTGAAATTATTTTCAAACATGCCACCCTTTAAAGTGATCTTTTAATGAAAAAAATTGAAAAAAAATTAAAAAATACGGAAAAGTTACTTAGCTTTCAATTTCTGTAGCCGTCTAGGTCCGTTTGTCATATACGTTATCCATTCACACCCAGTGAAATTGTTGAAGTAGGCGATACGGTACGTTCATACCAAAACACTTCTACACGATCGCACGAAGCGAATGAAAATGCACGAGGGACAATTTTTAAGCTATTGATTCAGTTACGTAAATCTATCTGCTTTTTGCAATATTACAGAAACAAAGTCATTGAAATGTTCGCATCAATTGATTATGATAACATGTTGCGCGGGTGGTTTATTTTTGAAAATTTCAAATGAATACTATAGTTCTTCAAAATTAAACGGTAAACCGGCTACACGGGAACTTGGCGCACTTTAATCAGATTTCGGCCGTTTTCTGTCGTTCCCTCAATTATTATTATCTGTAGTTTTTCACTCTAGTGACTTTGCTTTACACTCCACGCACTTTGAAAAAAAAAAATGAAATCCTGCTGAACCAATCGGAAACCGCACTAAAATAATCTAAACAGGAGAACCATAACGCACGACACCGATTTGGAATTCAACTCGGGGAGAAAACATTTTCTTCATTTCTGCAATCAGACGAAAGGCTTTTCGAATAAACCGGACTTCACAACAATAAGAAATTGTTTGATATTAAAAATTTTCATTTTTGCCGAAAATTCAAGCGCAAAAAAAAATCACGAGCGAGGAAAACACCTTTGCTACGTTCAATCCTGTTTTCACATGAATTAACTTTTCCGTTTTCGAAATACCACGAAACACTAGCGTTTCGGGAATCACATTTTCGGATTTTGTTTTAATAACATTTTTGAAGCATGAATAGAAGCTTAATAAGGCTTTCATTAATAACTTTGCACTCATCACTTGATTTTTTAACTTTCTCACAAGCATAGAAACTTTCGATTCGAATAGGTATAAATTTTCGAATTGAGCTTGATGCTCACACATTTGGCCGGAGCTTGAACAGAACACAACCGTCCGGGTTCGCGCACGATACGAGACTCCATTTTCGAACTTAAAAAAACTGCATTAAAAATAACGGTACATTCATTTGGAAATTTCAAAAAAATGTAAAGATGAAAATCCCAGAACATTAAAGAAAGAATTTTTTTGAGTAAACACACTTTTGCCATTATAAAACCAAGTTATAAAATGTAACCCTTAAATGCATAGTGTTGTTTTAAAACAACACTAATCAAAATCCAAATATCTTAAAAACGCGTGATTTTTTTGAGTATTCACGAAAAATATTTTAGAGATTAAAAGAAATTATCCCATGGTATTTTTGAAACGACAGTTTAATGTTTGTGTGAGATATCAAACAAAATATGCGGAAAAATTAAAAAAATCAAGTTAATTTTTTTTTTAAAATAAAGAAGTTTTTAGAAAAATCGCTGTTATTTCTTCAGATTTGCAAATGCTTACAAATTTTTTAATCTCAATCAATCACAAACACCTTCCTGCACCCAATTTACAGGGTCTTGAAGAAATAAGCAAAATCGTATTGTAATGAGCTAAGAATTACAAAAAATATTTTTCAAATTTGATGGGCCATAACTTTTATAATACTCAAAATAACGACTTCAAACCTGTTGAGTTTTGTTATTCACATAATAATTTAATTATTCCACTGAATCAATAACTGCAATTCTCATTTAAAAAAAGTCATGCATTAAAGGGTTAATTGACGAATCAAGGGAGCAGGATTTTGGTGCTTCTGTTTTAATGATTGATTTTGTACATCCAAGCGTCCTGAACTCGAATCTTTTGTTAAATTCAGACCATCAATTTTTTTTGATTATTTGAAATTTTAAATTGTTACAGTTTTAAGTGAAATCAATCTTTGATAACTGATTATCTATCAAACCTAGATTTAAGAAAAATGTTATTCTGATTTCGTTTACTATACTTCATTCAACTATGGAATGGTATTTTAAAGATAATAGGTAGATACTCTAGATTTCGACAGGAGCTAGTTTTCGACAAATTTTTAATGAAAGGCTTATCTTTCTATTTGGTGGCTCAAGCTATCTATGTTCATATTTTTCTATTTTTGTTCTCCCAGTTTAGTATACGTTGAATATAAAAATTCTTATAAATAAGTTGTTAAGTAGTAGAAAATCAATAATTGAAAGTAACATTCTAAATCACCTGTGAAATTCAATGCTATCGACCAAATAAGAATGATTTTGAATCATGAAAAAACATCCATTTTATTTGATTGAAAGCAACATAAAAGAAATCAATGGATAGATAAGGTTCTGAAATCAATCTTTTCGGTAATTTATTTCATATTTTTTGCCAACATTTTAAGAAATTTCAACAGTTTTTTTAGCTGTCGAAAACTAGTAATGAAGTTTCACCTTATAATCTATTTTTCGACACCCATCTTCCTTGGTATGTTTATACTGTGTGTAAAAAACGCCGTGAAGTAGACATGCAATCCAATATGCAAAATTTCATATTCCTGTGCTAACAAAGGAGGTGAAAAGTCGAAAACTAAAACTTTTTGTGTCGAAAACTAAAATTGAATGTCGAAAACTAGATCATCGAAAGGTTTAAGTGAAAGGATAATAAAAACTTTTTCTTTAAACTTTCTTTTTACGATAAAAAAGGTAAAGAATGAAGAAAAAAGTCTGATTCATAGAACCAATCATATTTGAGATGAAAAACTTGAGTCAATTAATATGGGTTTTCTGACAAACGAGCAAAAACTGTCGAAATCTAGGTATTTTACCCTAATAATTATGCATGAGCTTAAAAAGTAAAATGTAGCAGTTTTTTTAATTTAGAAAGACATCATTGCGAGTATTTTTGACATTGCTTCAGAAAATAGATTTTATTCACAAATTTGTAGGAACTTACAAAACGTTTTAATTAATACTTTGAAGTATTTAATATTCAATTTGCTTTAAAAATTTGTAAAATGAGGAAAAGTAAACAAATAGAAAAACTTCTATAACTTTTTTCGCAGAACTCATAATTACTTGAAGTCTTGATGAAAGCTGATAATTGAATCATAACTTTTATATTTAATTGTTTGGTTTTTGTTTTTAAGTTTTGTCAAAAAGTTCAGAACTTCCTCAAAAGATTTTAACCTATTTTGAAAAAGTTATTTCAATAGAAGAAAATGATAAAAAATGGCATATTCAGAGTCACGGCACTTAAATTAATCAAAATCACTTTTCAAGTCGATTGCACCTCAGAAAAATGTAATTGTTGTGGCCTTGTGTAATTTATCAAAACCTTTCCAAATGTGAGTATTCTAAATGTGAGTATTTAGAAGAATCAGAAACACAAAATAAAATTGAGCCTGATATTGGTTTTTTGATGAATGTTTCATTTTAAAAAAAAGATGATTTGAACCAGTAATCAATTGCGAAGATTCAAAACGACTTTGGCCCCTTAAAGCCTGAAGATATGAGCCGTTTCAAATAAACAATTTACAAAAATAGAATATTAAATATCAACATAACATTTTTAATGACAGAACGATTTTTCAAGATGTAAGATATTTGATTTTTTTTGCTAATTCTGTTAAAAACCCATTCTAAAGACAAGAATTTTTTTTGTATGTCAAATTTAGAGTTTCTATACCAAAGGTTGATACATATCGTAATTTACTATAAAAAATTAGTTTCAATCTTTTCACGTCATAAAGCGTTTTTAAATGAAATGTCATAAGCCTAGGGTGATTTAAGATTACATTTCGCCAGAATTGAGCTCAATTTCTGATTTGCTTGTTAACACTTATTTTTAGACACCTTTTAAGATCAAGTAATTTTCTGATACTACTTTAAAAATTTTACTAGGAAAAAATTTCCCTGGGGAAGGGGGTTGGATGTTGAACATCTAAACAGACCCCCCCCCCCCCACCCCCTTTCCAAGGTTTTTATTTGAAAAAGTTAAAAAAAAGGATATATGCCTTTTGAAAATTTTGAAAAAAATACCGAGAATTTGAATCTGAAATTGATGACTACATGAGTCTTTACATATAGACTGACTGACTGACCTGTAGAATAGTTAGAAACAATTTTGGCCCACAAAGCCGAAGATTTCGGGTTCAAATCTTCCACAGCAAACGGAAATTTTTTAAACAATTTTCAAGTATATTTTCCGTTTGTAAATTGATTATTCTCAAAAAGGCTCATATTTTTTTTTTCATCATAAATTCTAGAACTTCAATGTATAGGCGAAAAGTTTATAAGCAATTTTTATTCAAAAATATAAAGAATCGTAAAGTTCTCCAATCTAAGAAGCGATACCATCCCCTTTAAACGATGACGCCACACGTCAACCCTTATCGCCTGCTCCATTCGATTGGAAACTAACACATTCACAAATCAGAACCAAAACAACCCAAACCCCGCAAGCGTTTTGCATTTGGTTATAACGAAAGCAAAGCGGGGAACGAAGTTAACTACCGGTTCCGGAAGGTTAGGTTGCAGGAAAAACTTGCAGCCATACCAGACACAAATCGAAAGTTCAAAACAGAACGACTCATGCTCGTTTTGTTTTTTTTCTGCCTGTGCCGGAAACGAAAAAATCTGTCTCGAACTTTTTTCGGGGGAACCGTTTTGCATTTGTATGTGTAACTCAATGATGCCGAATGTGTCGGCGAAAGTGCAACTTTCGGGATGTTTTGGTTTTTTTTAGGGTTCCTTTTTGTAGAGGGGAAAGCGGGGAAAAATTTTCCGAAACCTTTCGACCCGAGCAGTTTGACGGCTAGAGGGGTCGAGTTTGCGCAGTGCTTTTCTGAAAGGAATTGCTCTCTCTTATCAGAAACATGCGCCCTTTTGCCAGCAAGCGGATTTCCCGGGTAACTAAGGGCCGAGCTTTTCCGATAAGGATTTTTTGAGGGACGACAGTTCATCCTTCAGTCGTTCCGTTAGGGGTGGTTCTCACCGTTTCCAAGTTGAGGAGAGAGTTCCGTTCGGGTCCAACCCGATTCGGGGTGTCGCATGTGGTCTGCCAGTCGTTTTTTCGGGTGTTCCGAAATACAGATTGCCCCCTGGAGCAGAAACAGAAACCAAAACGACGACTAGACGAGACGAGTCGAGAGCATCTTCTCCTGGATTTAGTCTTTCGACGGACCGCGATGAAGTTGAACGTTTTTCCGGGCACCAGGGAGCCAACTTGTTATCGTCGTTCGTCTCTTCGACTGTTGGATCGCCGCGTTCTGATCCGAAGCTTACCTTTTCCCTGTCGTTGTCGTCGTCGGCCACTTTTGGAAGATTTAGGGGAAGGGAATCTGAAGTGGATAAGGTCGTCGCCGCAGCTGCCGTCGTTTCAATCGATTTCGATTTCGGAAGATTTTCAAGTGCAGATTCCGGTGGCGTAGATTCGTTGTCGTCGCCGCGCGCGGGAAATTTACGGAGGATTTCAGGCGGCTGGAATCCCCCGGAGGCGTCGCCGTTTTATCGTCCTTGTCGTCGACGTCGGTGTTTTCGGAACCAATGTACCTACTTCTATAACGGACTCATATCCCACGGAAACCTAACCATATCTGCATACACTTAGAGAGCACAGTGGCTACAAAAGTTTATCGTCTTCTCCCCTGTCGAGGGAGCGCTGAATCAAGTAGGAATACCCACCTGACTGACTAAGGGAGTTTCGTCCGTCAAATCCTTACCATATCCAAGTTTTGATTCGGAGGGCCCACGTAGTCGTTGATACAACTAATAAAAGTGGAAACCACATCCACTTGGTTCCTCGAGGGAAAAGCAATTTATGTGGGTGAGTGTTGTCCGAGTAGCGTGGTAAAAGTTTTCCCGCCCTTCTTCCTGGCGGAAGTTTGGACAGGGTTGAAAGGGGTAAGGGGGGATGAATCTTTGGCCCCCCGGTGTGTTTCCCCTCTTTCGAATAAGTGTTGACCTAACGTCGTCGCCAGTCTGCGGATCACGTCAATCAGGCCGTGTTTAAATAGTGAGTTCAAATTATCGCATCAAAGTTGCTTGGCATGAATTAAAGGAAAGGGAAAGGGGGGATGATTTGTTCCGTTCCACGTCGAAACTCAATCGTGGGGCACACCGTGCGTCGTTAAGGGTTGAGTTGAGTAAAGTTGAGTTATTCTGCAGAACAAGTCGAGTGACGAGCATGTGTACCTACACTCAACTCTAGTCCATTCTACATTCTGTACCAGCAATGGCAGACACAGAACGACGCGCTCGAGTGTGTACTCATCACTCGACAACTGATTCTAACTGGGAGCCGAGAGTGTGTTGAATGTTTGCTTAAACCGGCACTGGCAGACTGACTGACGACGACAGTCCCCTGTTCCATTGACCAGAACGCGCGTTTTGAATGACCCAACAAAAACCGGAAAAGTGGGGGAGGGTACCAGAAAGAATAAGTCACGAGTGGCCTTCAATGGCCTTGTCCTGTTTGTTTTTTTTTTTTTTTGGGAAGTGGGGAGAGTGTCTGTTTTAGAACTCGGGTCAATGCGAGTCCAGTCGGACCGTTTTTCATACTCTGCGTGAATCAACTTTAAGACAAGTTGACGAAATTCAGGTCCGCTCGTTTTGGAATGCAATGTGATGTGGTGTGTGTCCCCCCTAAGGGAAAAGTGGACTTGCACACGTGACCTAACCTGACAGGATTTAACTACTGGGAGTTGTTTGGAAACGGACCAGATGTGTCCACCCGCAGTAAGGGGGGATGATTCGGTTTGTGGCTTGTCAAACGACTTAAGTGAACGTCGATGTGAAAGTAACGAAAGTAACGGAATTCAAAGGAAGAACATTTTGTGGAAACATGTGTCCTACTTGAGCATCGGCAATGATAACAGTCGTTTTGGTTTAGTTTAGTTTGGTTTGGTTTGGAGTCAAAACGAAACGAAATGGAAGCCCACCACCTCCCGGATTATGAATGGAACATGGAGGCGTTGAAGTGGATTATTTTTACCGGAATCAAATCGCGTGAAACAACTGAAGGAATCATACGTTGCCGCTATCATAAGTGGATGTAATTTGGAAATGGGGCTCTCGTGATGGTGGTTGGAAAACATGTGTTGTACTTATTACGGCTTGTAATCATGATGATGGAAGACGGTTTTCGGTCTGTTTTCGTAATGGTTTACACAGTTATGCGGCACCAGTTTCCCGCTTTTCCTTCCCTACCTTCTCCTTATGCATATATTATTATAAGTGGCTCGCTAGGAAGGGGTTTGTTGGCTTTCGATAAACCCGGAACACCAGAATCGGTCTGATAGGCTGAAGATGCACTGGAATCTTCCTCTTTTGGGGGGCCGGACTCGAAACGGAAACCGTTTCGGCTAAGGATATTCAAATTGCTTTATCATCGTGCTTGTTGACGTTGATGGTACCTGCTCTACTCATACTCATACTCCAGCTACTGTCTGACCGTTATCGATTATTATTCCATGAAATTGGGTTACCTACCTATGTATATGGAATCGGACAGTCGGATGGATATGGAATTTGAATTTGGAATTAAACAGTAAAGTTTTTGAATTATAATTAGGTTTCCAATTGTTGTTTTGCCCGTGTGTTTGTGTAATTTGAATTCTAGCAAAACATAAATTTATTTATCAAATGTTACAGATCAGAACAATAATCACCTAAAGTAAGGTTGTTAGAATTATTTCAGCACGTATCCGGGCCGGATAAATCCCGGCGAAAGTGGCCAAATTCGGGCAGTATCTGGGCTAATTTTGTCAAAAACCAGAAATTACTCAACATAAAAAATGTTTTTTCAATAAAACTTATTGACTGATTTTAAATCGTATTTGAGGCTCCAGAAAATCTCTCATTTCGTTTTGGAGGCATAAATTTAAAAAAAATACAACACATTTAGTTTTTTGTTGTTTGATTAACCAGATAAAGTGAAGGAATCCTGGAAAATCTGTTCTCACGTGGCTTGTGACAGAGCTCATTTGGCAAATCTGTTGTCTCCTGAGCCGAGTCCGCGAGTTTGAGCCCAAGAGTAAACATGGAACACAGTTGTACCGGATAAGTTTTTCAATAACTATCCGCCAACTGCAACGTTGATAAAGTCGCGAATGCCATAATTATGGTAAAACGACTATAATCGAAACAAAAAAAAACTGGAAAATCTGTTTTTTTATGAAATCCGGCAACTAGGCTGGTTCGGATTCTTCCCAAACTTTGTATAAAATATCCGTGCAAACCCGAGCAGAATCGGGCTCAGATTTGATGGACTAATAAAAATCAAAGACCTAGAAAGAAAACACTAGGTTAAGACTAACATGATTCCGCATGATAGATTTTGTTTAGGCAAGAGCAAAAAAGGTAGTGAGATAAAATGTTGAAATGGTTGACTCTACGCTCAAGTTTGCTAAAGGTTTTCTGGGAGTCTGGTTGAAAATAACAAATAGTCTGACCTGTGTTCTGTGATTTATTAATTTTAATATTTTAGACCCTCAGAGCCAAAGGAGTATAAGTGTGAGTGAAAGTTGACGAAATGGCTGTCAAGACAACATATCTAATGAATGCATTTTGTTGGTGATACGCTTTGAATATGTATAAGGCAAGAAAACAAAAACTTGAGTGGTTTTAGTTTCTTACTCAAATGAACTTAAAAAAATAAACAAACAGAAGCTTCTATGAAGATTTTATAATGATTGGAAAGTGGAATATAAAAGTGTTTTTAAATGCCTCTATCCTAAAATAACCGGTTAAAAAGATTTTTACCTTAAAAACTTCAAATCTAAGCTCTAATTAACATCTTATGAGAGAATTGAGATCTCAAAACAGATATGATAAAGATTTTCTTTTGGATGAACTGCCTCCATAATATGGCAACCCTAACTTTTGTTTTGTTCCCTAAAATTATAAAAGACATACAATCTTACAAAACTTCAGCTTTGGCGTATAAAAATAATCAGTTTCTATCATTTTCAATTAAATTATACAGAAATTTTGCTAGAAAAACAGAAATTTTGCCCAAAACATAAATAGGCGCATTTAGTCCGCACGGTTTGAGGTTCGGCATTTAAGACAACAGTTAGAATAAAATCGTTTCCTCGAAAATTGGAGGAGATTTCAACATAAAAATTACTCAAAAGTATAGAAAACAGATGCCTGCTTATGTGTATATAAGTTTTGTACACATATTCTATCAAATATTTATTTAAATTAATATTCAGCTTAATAGGCGTTTATAGCCTACCTCTTTATATGTGCAAATTTAAAAAATCGTTATACACTCCTAGAAAAAATCCTTCACTGCCAAAGATTATCTTCCGTTTTATTCAATTTTTTCCACTATTTTATTATGTTTTGATCTTATTGAAGAAACTTTGCTAGCTGAAAGTCACATTTTGTTTGGAGACAAAGTGGTATAAGTACCGAAACTGTACCCTTTTGCCACCAAGTGATTTGTACCTCATTGATACTTACTCAAATGGCTTTTCCAGAAAACAGTGATTTTTTTCATCGGGACCAAAAATGCAAAAAAAAATTGGAATTTAATCTTTATTTCAATAGTACATACCTAAATGATGTTTGTAATTTTACCATCAATAGTTAACGATTTCACTGCTTTTAGAGATTATTCTTGTGAACAAAATATACCAAATTTTGTTGTATTTTTTATTCAAATCCTCGAAGAGTAAATTACAAATTCCTGATTTCTGGGCATAACTATACGGAGCATGGCCGTAGGAACGGGGGGGTTTTGGGGGTTAAACCCCCCCCCCCCATGAGGATCCAAAACAGCAAGCAAAGTATTCTACTCTACACTCAAAATTTCAAATTCAGAATCAAATTATGATAATAGAGTAAGGTTAATCGAGAGCAACAATCTAGACTAAAAACTTATGCAAAAATCCAAGTCCAAAATTATGCTATACTTTTTCCAAAATTTTCTCACATGTTCATCGAAATTCAGGCCTGAATATTAAATTCTGAATTAAATTAAATCCTATAAATATAGTTATACTTCCTATAACTAAAATTGTATTCCTATTTTCGTAGGTCGTATTCTTTATACAGTTTAGGATTCTTGATTTTCAGTTCGGATAATCATAAGAAATTAGAAACGAAAAGCTGATGTTTTGAAAATAGTATTCCGAATATGAAAGAAGAGAAATTTCATTTTATATTCAAATTCGAAGTTCTTAACCAATTCTTACAAAAAAATTTAAAATTCAAAGCTTCAAAATGACAATCCAAAATTGAAAAGTCAGATGCAGATCTTTGTGAATGGAAACTCAGATACAGATTCAAAGCGCAATTTTTGAATTCAGTTTCAGAATACTTATTCAGAATGCAGATTCAAAATTCAGCAAAAGGTTTAACTTGTGTATAAAGTTTACAATCAATATAAATTATTGAGAAATTTAAGAGATCATGAACTTAACACGTTGCGGACCAAAAACGAGATATCTCGTTTTTTTTGCTCGCCAACAGAGTGCTACACTTTGAAGAAATAATTCAAATAGCATGAATTTGTGTGTTTAACTTCATTCGACAAAGTATAACACAACATTTACCTTAACTAAAAAATCCTAAATTTGTGAAATTTATTCAAGTGAGCTCTGAGATAAAGAATGCCGGATTTTGGTGTTTCTAATTAAAGATTTCTTTCCGGTCCCTAATGTGTTAAGATTGCTTGTCATTTCAATTTACAGATTTTCAATTATTAAACAAAATTAGTTTGTATACTCAATTGAATTGAAAATCTCAAATCAAAGGTAGAATAAGAGTTTTTGGTTTAATCCGAAAACCCCAAATTTTATTTATTTTATTTTAAATCATACACATGAATTTCATTATGGAATTGATTATTTTTGAAAAATACTTTTAAAAATACTGTTGAAGAAACATCTTCACTTACAAAATCTGCAGGAAATTTTTTATTTTCCCAGTGTCTTGTTAGATTATTAACACAATAAGGACAATAAACATTGGCCATTTCAAGTTTCAAATCAATAAGAAAAATTCAAATTGCTAGTCTAATAGAAATATTTGGGTAACGGAATGCGAAAAAACGCAATGTGTTAATATTGCAGTTTTTTTAAAGTCAATTTTCAGGTAAAAATCAGTCATCAAAACCCCCCCTCCCCATGAGTCGGTTCTTCCTACGGCCCTGATACGGAGTGTGAAACGAATTTTGAGCTAGGCTCAATTTGTAAACATTTGTAGTGATATTTGGGTTAATGTAGAAGCTCTAGTCATAAATTTACTGTGAAACATCAACTCATAATGAGTAGGAATTCATTTTCAACGACCATTTAATTTGTTTATTTGTTAGCAAACATACAATGATTGAAAAATTAGTAAAGAAATGTCTTTCGCAAATCATTTAAATAACTATTCTGATGAAAAATCAATGTTCGAAAAAATTGACTTCAACCTAGCAAGATCAGGTCAATCTTCAGACATGTAATCTCTTGACCAGCTGCATTAGGTAAGGTTGCCCAAATCACAAAAAATCTAGAATTTCACAGAATTTTGGGCAAATTTTCATCATAGAATCGGTATCACAGACCAAAGAGTTTTAGAAATACCCAGAAATTTCAAAGATTTTTTAAATTTTGGACGTTTTTTTTTCGGAATTTAATTTTTAAGGTCAATATATATTTTAGACCATTAACGTCGAATTGAAAAAATATGAAATTTGATATTGGCAATGTGATAACATTTTTTTAAAGTGAAATGAAATAAAAGACGCAACTTGACATGACTTCTGAATTGAAAATTATGGAATAAGCATCACAGAAAACTGTCACAGAGTGTTTGGTTAAATCACAGAAAGTCAGATTTTTGTTCGTCAAATCACAATTTTATTTTCAGAACAAAAATATAACACTTGAGCTAATCGATATAATCTATCTTCCTGAGGTGTTAAAACAAGCCAACGTAATAAATGTGACTGTGAGTATATTCTTTCCATGGCGACCGTCAAAAATTAACCAATGAACCGAGAATTAATGAACCGCCACATTAAGTAGAGGAAACCCTTACCTATCCAACACACTATTCAGACAATAAAACGATGGGGGTTATAGAACAACTTCTTTTGAAGATTTGCAAAGAAAATACACAGAAAAAAATTTCAAGTTTTTGCCAATATTTTTTTTCTAAAAATTGCTTATTTCACATTTTTGAGCTTAGATTTGTTAAGATTTTATAAAAAATAAATAAGAAATTTAAAAATTATGATAAAAATGACTTTTTATCAAAAATTTGAAAAAAAATCGATAAAAATTATCTGAAGTTTATATTTACAGGTAACACTAAAGCAAATTAATCAATGCGTAGAGGGTGCAGTGCCCATAATCATTTCTATCGAACAAATTTTCATTTTCAATTGAATTTTCAATTAAACATATTTTTTTAAAATAATTTTTAACAAGTTTTTTAACACTAAACGTACCGGAGGCGGTCAAATGACGGTTTTTGAACTTTAAACGATGATTACGCCTTATATAATTGTTTTTTCGCAAATTTAACGACAGGACTATTTTTGTTTTTGAAATGCAAGTATTTTTGTGTTTTTAAATTTTTTTTAAGTGTTACTGTTTTCGAATAACGTATGTGGTATACCTATTCATACCGCGAGCGGTCAAATGACGGCAAACACCGTTTTCGCTAAAACTCCCTTGTTTCTCAACCGATTTCTATCAAATTTATAGTTTTGAAAAGCTTATAATTCGACTCAAATATGTTTCTCAGACAATTTTCAGCTACAATCAATAACTTTAAAGTTATTTACAGTACAAGAAAAATTTTATGAAAAAACATGCTTCAGGACAAAGGTTGTAAATCAGTTATTAAGTGCTCGAAAAAAATTTCACTTAGTGCCTGATAAAGCTGAAGTTAGAAGCTATATGTTGCACATATGGAAATTTTTTTTTAAAATTTTCTAAGATCATAGCCACAAAAAATGTAAAAAAGTTGTGTAAAACCCGTACTTTTCAATCAATCAACCGCCAAAGCTGTTCCTGTTACAGTAGAAAATTTTGAAAAAGTGAATTGAAAAGTAGACGTAATTTGTCACATTTTGGCATCTTTAGATTTTTGAAATGCGAAGTACATAATTTTTGACGACTTTTCAAAGGTAGCTGTTTTTCGAACTTTTTATCAATTTGGATTTTCTAAGACAATTCCTACACCTAAGCTCAGCTTTGCACTGGATTTTGAGTACGTTAACGTAAGGCTTAGGCAATAAAACTATATGCAAAAGAAAGCAAATTTCATACTGGTTCTAGTGGTGTAACTGCATTGGCGGTGCAATGCTTGGCAAAAATATGATAAATAAAACAGTGAACTAGTTTCTGAATTTTGAGAAGTCAGCACAAATTCTTGCTTGGCAGACGGGCGCAGTGGGTGGTAATATCTCAAAGCTATTTTGCACACGAAGACGGATGAAAAGAAACGAAAAAAACAAACAAGCATTAGCTCAAATTTTCTAGTTTTACTTTCAGAAATATATTTATTATATTTTTGTAAAGCATTGCACCGCCAATGCAGTTACATCACTAGAACCGGCATGAAATTTGCTTTCTTTTGCATATAGTTTTATTGCCTAAACTATACGTTAACGTACTCAAAATCCAGTGCAAAGCTGAATTTGGGTGTAGGGATTGTCTCAGAAAATCCAGATTCATAAAAAGTTCGCAAAAGAACTACCTTTGAAAAGCCGTCAAAAATTATGTATTTAGTATTATAAAAATCTAAAGATGCCAAAATGTGACAAATTACGTCTACTTTTCAATTCACTTTTTCAAAATTTTCTACTGTAACAGGAGCAGCTTTGGCGGTTGATTGATTGAAAAGTACGGGTTTTACACAACTTTTTTACATTTTTTGTGGCCGTGATCTTAGAAAATTTTTAAAAAAAATTTCCATATGAGCAACATATAGCTTCTAACTTCAGCTTTCTCAGGCACTAAGTGAAATTTTTTTCGAGCACTTAATAACTGATTTACAACCTTTGTCCTGAAGCATGTTTTTTCATAAAATTTTTCTTGTACTGTAAATAACTTTAAAGTTATTGTGATTGTAGCTGAAAATTGTCTGAGAAACATATTTGAGTCGAATTATAAGCTTTTCAAAACTATAAATTTGATAGAAATCGGTTGAGAAACAAGGGAGTTTTAGCGAAAACGGTGTTTGCCGTCATTTGACCGCTCGCGGTATGAATAGGTATATACAAAGTGTCGGTATGTTTAGTGTTAAAGTCATGATTCATTTTCGAAGGAATCATAACCAATCTTAGCACAAAAATGTTACATTTATATTTCTTTTCAAAACTGTTCAGTTAAAACTTACAACTTAATTTGCTCGAGTATTTTGTTCACAAATCATAATAAAAATGTTTTTCTAGACAATCCCAATTGATTGACTGTCTGAATAGTGCATTGAATATGGCAAAGTCTCTCGATGATGTGGCTAATTTTCAGAGATAAGATTTTTTAATTGTTCTATAAAAGACACCGTGCCTTGGTAACGGATGGTGGATGGTGGATGTAACATTCTTCAATTAAAAGAGCAGCTGTTGAATAAACTGCTTTCGATATTCTGTACTTAGTTTCGTATACCTATGTTTTGTTTTTAATAGTACTTGTTGGAGTGGAGTCTCCTTTAAGATATAATTTGTTAACTTTAAAAGGTGGGGTATCACTTTTGTAATGTGTTGCATTAGAAATTCTCGTACTTCATAGTAATGTTTTTCTAACAATGAGATAGTCGAATTGATAGTTTTATGATAGCAATTTGAAATGCTTTGTTAACAGATCCTTTATTTTTGTTCGAAACTTGTTGACCACAGTCGAATACACAGAATAAACAAATGACACTTGGTGTATTGCAGGATACTATCTATACAAAAATTTCTGTTTTTACGGAGAAAAGATTTTAAATTAACCTTTTTGGTCAAACGGTTTAGGGCTCGATTTTGCTCATCTACATGATGACTTTCAACTGATTACCTTAAAGATGATTACAGCTCGAATTTCTTCTTGATGTAGTAGTCGTCAAATTCAATTCGCATCATAAGAATTATTTGTTGATAACCAATAAGATTTATTTAAATTTTCAAACTGTTCATACATACATGACAAACGTATTGGACAGAGACTTTGGATGGCGACCGTCAAAAAAAGCTATATCGATAAGTCACGGCAATCTCTCCACGAAAAGACTGGTCCTTAAAGTATCATAACACATTCAGTATCATATTTTAAGTTTGAACCGGCGAAAGAAGATTCGAGAGATATTTTTGAAAGGACAGGTATTTTCATTATACGTAAATAAGGGCGACAACCAAATGGATCAGGTCGAATTTCGCAAACCGACTGGGGATACATTTTATAGATTGGTCTTAAAAACTGTGCAAAATTTCCGCTTCATTGGATTTGATTTAGGTTTGCCTCAAATCGCTCTTAGTTTCGGTTTTTTGACCCTTAAAAATCAACAAAGGACCAGAGGGGTGCAGAGGACATCGGAAAAATCGAAACTCTAATTTTGATGACTTTACGATGACTTCAAAAAGCATGAAAATCTGGTGTTATCTAAAAAAAATCGTTTTGTCTAAAACCGACTTTACAATTTAAAAAACCACAAAAGGAGGTACCAAAGAAAATTGGGAGAGTTGAAATTTCAATTTTTGTGCCAAATGACTTAAAAATGTATGTAACGTTGAGATCTGGTGTTATTTCGAAAGCAAAATTTTAGCCTATAATCGACTTTTTGGGAGTTTGTCAGTTTTCCGAAAAACGGACGGTTTTCCGAAAAAATGATTTTGTCCCATTTTGTGAATTTTGTTCCATATTTTTCTCAAGATAACACCAGATCGCGACGTTTCATGTATTTTCAAGTCATTTGGCATCAAAATTAATGATAAGATTTCACAGATTTCCTATGGTACCCTTTTCGATTATATGTATTTAGAGATAAAAAACCGAATAATTGAGCGCTTTGAGACACCCCTAAATCAAGTCCGATTGTGCTAAAACTTTTCACAAGTCAGTTTTTGAAGCCAATCTACAAAATGTATATGTCCGGTTTTCAAATTAAGATCATGGAATTTTTCCCATACATTCACTGCCACCCTAACGTAGGTTCTTTATAATATAGGTTAAACCTTACCATTTCGTTTGTTTGATAATTTTTAAAGAGAGGTTACGACCTATAGGTTTATTGTTATAACTTTTTCTGTAAATTTTAAAAACGATTTTGAAATATCTTGATATAAAGGTTTATTTTTAATCTGAAATAATATAACTTGAATAAAAACATTCATATAAGATTTATTTGGTATCATTGTCTTTCCCTAGAATGGATGAGATTGTTGTATTTGTTATTCACCAAAAATATTTCGAAATGCTTATTCTAAAAAGAAACTGTAATTCCAGTAGAATTTAATTTCCAATAATTTGCAGGAAATAAAACATCGGTAATTTTTCGGATATGAGACCAAACTTTTGATAGGCTAAAATTATACTGGAAACGTATGTATATTTTAACAAGATCATTTCCAAGCCCATTTTAACGACTTTTGAATTCCATCTCAACTGAATAAAAAACTTAAAGTTTTTAGGATTTTCAAGAGAACATAATGTTACAAATTGAATATTATTTGTGTGTTTTACCTAGAACATGCTAAAACCAATCTGATCAACATCAATTATTACGACCATTTTGAAATGTTTCGAAATAAATTAATATTACCAAAAGCATCGTTAACGTCAACGAAGACGTCATTTATTATAAAAATAAGGAATTGGTAACCAGAACAGAACATTTTCAATTCATTAAGTTTAAAAATTAAATTTGAACAAAATTGTTGTTTTCTTCTAAACAATAAGGTAGAGATGAGCTGAAGGATATGAATGATTTTTTTTTTATAAAAATAAAATAAAACAATAGTTGTATTCGGGAACACTGAAGACAAAAAGATTTGGTTAGGAAGCACAGGTTTTGAAAGCTGCTGATTGTTTGTTTTGAATTTGACTTTTGGCGGATAAAGACGGATTGGCATAAGAAGCTCTGATTTTCAAGGCTGCTACTGCTGATTGGTTTTATTTGACTTTCCGGTAAGTAGATACGGATTGGATTAGAAAGCACAGATTTGAAGCCTGCAACTGCTGACTGTTTGTTTGTAAAAAGACGGATTTGCTCAGGAAGGGCTGATTTTCAAGGCTGCTGCTGCTGATTGTTTGTTGTGAATTGCCTTTTAGTGGAAAAAGACGTATTGGCTTGAGAAGCGCTGATTTTGAAGGCTGCTGCTGCTGTTTAATTGTTGGTTGGTTTTTGTTTGGCCTCGTGGTGGAAAAAAAACAGATTGGCTTAGGAAGAGCCTACCGATTTTGAAAGCTGCTGCTGATTGTTTGATTTGATTTGGCCTTCCGGTGGAAACAAACGGATTGGCTAAGGAAGTACATGTTTTAATCTAGTTCCTGCTGGCTAGAGTGTCCATTTCCCGGCGATTTCAGCGTTCCCGGGATCCCGGGAAAAATAGAAAATGAAGATTTCAACATGAAGATCTTAACCCTCTACTGCATATGAATTCTTATCAATATGGTATTTTTAAATTTTAATGTAGTACCTAGTATTGAAAAACATT
The DNA here is from genome assembly GCF_029784155.1 of Uranotaenia lowii. Taxonomy (NCBI): domain Eukaryota; kingdom Metazoa; phylum Arthropoda; class Insecta; order Diptera; family Culicidae; genus Uranotaenia; species Uranotaenia lowii. The sequence continues at coordinate 39,038,109 of NC_073693.1, forward strand.
TCAAACTTGTTTAAAGAAAACTCAATAAGCAAACTAAAGACCCACAAACAACCTTTAACCGACAAACTGATCCGAAATTAGCTGCTAAAATTTGAGAATGATTTCTAACTATTGATAAAAGTTAGCGAGCTAGACTTCAGGTTATTCATCAAATATTGTAAATTTTCAGATAATTATCCATGTGTTTTACAATATGTAATTTTTTTTTGTTGATGATTTTGCTATTGTCAGCAGTATCCGAAACGGAAGTTCTAAATGATGAGTGTTACAAAATAGAACATCCAGATTCTTACCGGTCATTATTGGAATTGTTTGGTTTAAAAGTCTGTATGTCGTTTTTCACTTTTACACTAAATTTTCGATTGGAAAAACATTTTGGTTCTAATCAAACTCAATGTATTAATAAGACCAGAAAAAAAAATTATAACTAAGCCATCAAGGTAGAACCACTGATAACATTGACATTGTTTCTAGAACAAAAATTCGACCATTTTCTGACTAATTTTTGTTGTCAAATTTTGCAGGTCCATCTACCCCTACCGTCGGTATTGCGAACCTTCAAAATTTGACAAAAATATGCCCTGTAGGAAAAAAACGTAACTATTTAGCTTGATTTCATTTCTTCAAATCAGCGCATTGATCTGGAATCGATATTCCGTACTGTTGGAAAAATCATCCAACAAACGAAATTGAGTGTCCAGTCAGTATGGTCAGTGGTAGATCTTTCAATTTCTTGCTCAATCTGATTCATTTTTTTCCAAATTAGATCATGTAAATTTGAAGTACTTAAGCACATTTTACTGGTTTCGGGAATTCCCGGGATTTTTTAGGCGTTTCCCGGGATTTGGGAATTCCCGAATTTTTCTAATTCCCGAGAATTCCCGACCGGGAAATCCCGGGTAGGACACTCTACTGCTGACTTATTGTTTTGGTATGTCTTTCCGGTGGAAACAGACGGATTGGCTCAGGAAGTAACTGATTTTCAAGCACTTTTTATGGCTTGGTCTTCTAATAGAAAAAGACGGAATTAACTTAGGTTTTGCAGATTTTTTAAAACTGATTCTGCTGATTGTTTGCCTTGAATTAGCCTTCTGGATGAAATGTAGTGATGCAATACATCGCTAGGCACCCAGCACTGATGTCAATTGAATTTGTTATTTATCAATGCCAACAGAAAAACCCCTGTTGAATAGCTAATAACTTTTTTGCCTAATAAGATACGAAGTTTTGGTCTTGGACAAAATTGTTTAGCAGAAAATTTCCTTTCAAGATTTTATGAATTCACAAGAAAACTTCAAGCAGGCTCGGTTCAACAAAAGAAACAAAAATGATGTTCATTTAACAGTACAAAATAGTCAATTTATACAAACCTTAAAGTTAAAATTTACTCATGTAAACGTTACTTAAAAATTCTGCAAAAAATCATGGATGAGTTTTATTCTAAACGAAACTTTTAAGACCCCAGGGTTTGAGAAATGAGAAATGACCAAAATTGACTCAGTCTTCTGTTACATATCCAATAAGCCAATAAAAATTAAGAAAACCTTGCCAATTTTTCCAATGCTAAAAATCTATCTAAAAACGATAATCCTTAAACAAAATATGACTAGCTCATCGATTAGCCGCTTGAAATGTGCAACACACGGAAGAAAACCGGCAAAAAACGTCTCCCTAAGTTCGACCGTTTCCTCGGCTGGAGAGTTAATCTGTCCTATCCCGGCAGCCAGGCAAATCCGATTTGCCGGAAACTGGCCCCGGAAGCAAATCGAAACGACGAGCCAATACCATTTCCTGCTTAATTTGATTCAACACCGAAAGGACGTTTCCCTTTCCACCACCACCGGAGGTGGTGGTAGTCTTCCGTTTCCGAATGATGGCTACCAAACCTCTGAAACCGAAAAGGAAAATGATTCCGGGAAGATAAGCTCAGAACAGATACATTTTTTCAATTTTTTTTTTGATAGAGAGGACAGTAAAAATAACACGCATCCGTCCCGTTTCCAAACACCCTCCGAGGAAAGAATCCAAATCTTGAGGGGTGATTGAATAGATTTGTGGAGAAGCGAAAAAAAAATCCTTCAAAAATCCAATTTATATTCACAGCAAATTTCGTTGCCCTCGGGTTAGTGTGTATCTTTCGTTTTTTAAAGTGACCCACAAAAAAGTGGAGGAGGAAAAACGTGAAGCGCGACGCCAAATTTTGCGACAAATTCAGTCTGTCAACTTCAAGTTTGTGGGCGGAAAACCCCTTGAAATCTGCAACCAAGGTCACTCGAAAGTGGAAAACGTTGAAGAAAATCGTTTCGGAGAAAGAAGTTGAAACAAGAGTAGACAACACGTCACTCTCCCTGGGGGGAAAGCATTTTTTTTTTCAATTCGGGCACCCGGCCTGACGAAAATAGCAAAACAATTGGGCGAAACGTGACCGGGAAATTTGTTCCGATTCGGAGGTCTGCCGAGGTTAGTCCGGGTCTTCGTTTGTGTAATTAACATAATTAAATAAGCGTCTTCTTGCCCGGGCTTCAATGAGGAGAGTGAAGTGAATCGAAGCAAAAACTAACTGAGAAGAAGGTGTAACGAAGGTCTGGACAAGGTGCCCGAAAAAAAAAACACGGAACAACAATCGGTGCCGCGATTCGGTTTCGTTTTTTGAGGGTGGGTAGGAAGTGTTTTTTTTTCGCGCGCTTTTCCTTTTGGAGTACCGACAGAAGTGATTGATTTTCCGTTTCCAATCGGGCTTCATCAATTCCGGGGCCTGGCAATTGTGTAACGACTGTTGTTGCCACCCACTGCTGAAACATCGAAGAATTCTCAAACAGGCAACTTAGGCAGTGCGAACAAGACAAGTCCCAAGAATAACAAGTCCGCAGAAAGGCTTGCAGCAAAAAGGATTGCGTGATTTCGGGCGGTTCAATCGTAAATCTCGAGTTGGGTCCCCATCGAAATTTTCCACGGAGTCGTTGTTTTTTGTTGGTGTTTTCCCGAGTTAACTCTCATTTTCCTTCCTCCCCCAAGTCTGAGTGACATTAATGGTTCTCGTTTCGGAACGTGCTCACCCTGAAGCTCAGGGTGGAAACCGAAGAAGGAAAAAACAGGAAAATCAATACGTTCTGTGATATCGCTGAAGAAATTTGTTCAAGCAAGTTGTTACGTGCGGTTTAACTGAGACGAAGAAGGAACAAGTAAATCGTTTCTAATCTTCCGCTGATTAAATAATATAGTCAATTGTTCGACTCGAAATCAGAGCTGTATCGTTATCGTTATATCCCTATCAGAGATTTATTTACCACCATCACCTTTAATTCTTCAAACTAAAAGAGAAGCGAAACAGTTACAGTAAACGAATACCTTGTGGAATAAAACGGGAAACCCTCGATACGCACAGACCAAAAAACAGAACAACAATCGAGCGCGTTACTAATTGCGGTAAATTTATCACTCCTCCCCTGAAAAAGAAAAAAAAAAGGCACGCAACGCAAAGCGATACCTTGCCTCTAGTCAAGGTAACGAATCTAAAGCAAACCCAACCCGCTAATTAAATAATTGAGCGATTAACGTTAAGTAGCCCAAAAGGGCTTGGAACAATCTTTAAGGGAGAATGTAAGGTAGGGCCAGGATTTGCTGGCCCTCTAGCTAGTTGCAGTAAGTTGGAAGCTTTCGTTCCCAATGGGAAATCGGAACGTTTCCAAGAGCATCGGAAATTGTAATGGGGTGATTTATCAATTGGTTGGAGAGTTTCATGTGGAATGGTGACTTCCGTGGGGAGACATCTTTTAGCAGGAAACTATTTAGCTTAATATGTCAGACGAACGTTGAAAAAAAAAGCACAAAAATAAACTTAACGCAGACAAGATTAACGCTTTAAAACAATATTATCACTCAACAGATTAACACAGCATTCCAAACAAACAATTCAAGAGTGCTTTTTTTAACAAAATCGGTTTAAGGAGTAATGTTTTATTCTAAAACTTCAATGACTTACACAGATTGCCACGGTGTCTTTTTTACCTTTAAAAGGTTAAAAAGGTTAAAATTTGTCACATTATAAAGGCAAATGCCACGCACTTTCCAGTAAAAAAAATATCAAAGGAGTCAAGCACAAGGTTAAAAGAATTTTTTAAACTCGTTTCCGGGCAATTTTATTTCAAAATTTACCAACTTTGAAATTGACCAAATATTCGGATAAATTTTGTCAAAACTCCGAAATAACTCAACAAAAATAAGAAAAAAACTTTAAAAAAAAAATTTCATAAAAAGTTATGGATTGATTTTAAATCGTATTTCAGGATTCCAAAAAAATGTTTTGAAGGCATAAATAAAGAAAGCGTATCTTTTATTGATTTGCCAAAGTTTGTTCCCAAATTTTGTATTAAATATCCTGGTAAGCCCAGATAAAACCAGGCAATCTGGAAACCTTATTCTAGAATATTTTTTTTTTAAATTGGTTAACGAAATAGACGAGCAAGATGTTCAAGTTTTCGCTAATATTATACTTAAGATCTTTGAATTCTACATTTTTGAGATGTGTTGAGATAGCACAACAAAAGCATTACAATAAAGATGAACTCTTTATGATTGTTTATATCGAAGACAGAATAAAATTTTGAACTGAGTGAAGAAAGTTTCGATTTTATCACTGTACAATGCATAAATGCTCCCGAAAAAAAAAACCATAAAATTGATATAGAAATGTGACGAGACTCTTCGTAATTACAAATATTTTTTAATATTCTGTTTTCGATAGAAATGATCATAGAGAATACACCATTATTAAAATGATCTTATTAATTTGCTACAGTGAAGTTTGAGGCTGATTCAAGATAATTTCATAAGTAGTTTTCAAATTTTCTTTTAAATTCAATTTTTTTCCCAAAATTTTTAATAAAAAATCCTTTTTATCATATTTTGTGAAATTTTAATTTATTCATGAATGATTTTTAACACATCAAAGCCAAAAAATGTAAAGTTTGAATATCTTAAGAGAAATTATTAGCGAAAACTTTGAAATTCTGCTCGTGTACTTTGTTTACAAATCTTTAGAAAAAAGTTGTGCTAAACCCTTCGATCTATTTTTTTTTTTCCTGAATAGTGCGTGGACTACCGGAGAGTCTTCTCTATTTTGTGGCAAACTTTCAGAGAAGCCGATATTTTTTTCATGAGATTGTTCTAAAAAAGACACTGTGAAGATTGACTGACGTAAGGAAAGACAAACAAAATAGGACAGATCTTACGCAATTGAGGTTTAAATTATCCATTGGTTCACCAGAAGGTCTCAGGTAGAAGTCATTATAATATCTTTCAACAAAATTGGCCGAATATTTTTAGTATTTGATTTCATAAATTTTCAAATATAAGGTTCGAAAATAATATTACGAAATCCGTCAACACTAGAACCGGTATGAAATTGTCTTTCTTATGAACATAGTTTTATTGCGATTACTTTGCGTTAACATGCTCAAAACCCAGAGCAGAGTTGAATTAAGTTGCTAGAATTGTCTGAGTAAATGCAGATTGATAAAAATTTGAAAAACAGCTATTTTGAAATTGTCGTTTAAAATTCGGTGTTTAGTATTTAAAAAAAACGACTCAAAAATGACTTAAAAATGCCTCAAAAATGTCTCAAAAAGAATGAAAAAATACTCGAAAATTAGTAAAATATGACTCAAAAATTACTCCAAAATGTCTCAAAAATGACACAAAATTATTCGGAAATTTTTTGACCAGTACTCATTACATAACTTGCTCAACATGAAAAAAAATACTCAAAATTATTTGAAAATATCTCATAAATTACCCAAAAAAGATTCAAAATGGCAAAATGACTCTAAATTGACTAAAGAATGTCTCAAAATAATTTAAAAATAACTCAAAAACGAATCAAAAATAACTCAAAAATGACTCAAAAATGACTCAAAAACGATTTAAAAATGACTCAAAAATTACTCAAAAATGTCTCAAAAACGACACAAAATTACTCGGAGATTTTTTGACTATTACTTTTTACAAAACTTACTCAAAATGAAAAAAATGACTCAAAATGATTCGAAAATATCTCATAAATTACCCAAAAAAGATTCAAAATGGCAAAATGACTCTAAATTGACTAAAGAATGTCTCAAAATGATTTCGAAAAAACTCAAAAATGAATCAAAAATAACTCAAAAATGACTCGAAAATGACTCAAAAATGACTCAAAAATAATTCAAAAATGACTCAAAAATTTCTCAAAAGTGACTCAAAAATGACTCAAAAATTATTCGGAAATTTTTGAAAGATTACTAAAAAATGACAAAACTTACTTAAAATGAAAAAAAAATGCTTTAAAATGATTTGAAAATATCTAAAAAAATACTCAAAAATGATTTTAAATGGCAAAAGTGACGACTTAAAAGTGACATTAAAATGACTCAAAAATTACTCAAAAATGAGTTAAAATGGAAAAACTAACTAAATGCAAAAATGACAAAAGTGACTTAAAAATGACTCAAGGCCTGAAGAATGTCTCATAATGATTAAAAAAAAAATTTTTTTTGACTTATCAAAAATGACTCTAACATGTCTTAAAAGTGACTCAAAAATAACTGGTAAATGGTTTTAAAAATGGCTTAAAATAACTCTTCAATTACTCAAAAATGATTCTAAACTTACTCAAAATTAGTTCAAAATGGATTAAAAAAATACTCAGAGATGACTCAAAAATGACCTCAACATAACTTTTAAAATATTTCAAATAACTTTAAAACTACAAAAAAAATCTAAGAATTTGCTTAAAAATAGCCTAAAAATGGCAAAAAAAGACTCAAACGTCATCCAAAAATGATTCAATTATGACTTTAAAATGATTTAATTACAATTAATTGTTTAAAACCAAATGAAAAATTACCAAATGTTTGACTCAAAAATGGCTCAAAAATTACATAAAAATGATTCAAAAATGACTGAAAACCAATTTGAAAATATTTAAAAATAACTATGGAAATAATTAGAAAAAGTATATAGAATTGCTTAGAAATAGCTTAAAAATGACTCAAAAATTTAAAAAAAGACTCCAACATAACCTAAAAATTACTCAATTATGACTTGAAAATGACTCAACTATTTTAAAGTTACTTAACCACAACACAAAAAATTACTCAAAACTGACTTATTAAATGATACAAATTAAAACAAAAATTTATCAAAACTGACTTAAATTGACCCAAAACAAATTCAAAAATGGCTCGAAAATGATTTGAAACTGACTCAAAAATGACTCAAATTTCCTCAAAAACTGTTCAAAAATGACTAATGATGGATTTAAAAATGGTTGAAAAATACTCAAAAAGGATTCAAAAATGACAAAATGGATTTGAAAAAAACTTACTAGATTTATAAAAAAGAAATAAATAAAAATAAAAAATCTCTCAAAAATTACACTGAAAGTACTCGAAAAAAATAAAAAAAAAACACAACACTTAAGAATAGTGGCATGAAATGAAACAAGATAATAAATATATGACTCATACAGAAGTCTTAAAACGCTACTTAAAATCTTAAGACAAACTAAAATTGTATTTCCCAATATTCCAAATACACAAAACCCTGGAAAAGATTCAAGAATGATCCAAATATGATTAAAAATAAAAATGAAACAAAAGTGCCTAGGGATGATTGAAACATTTTTCTAAATGGACACAAAAATGTGTTTAAACTATCCTTTAAACAAGCAAAAAATATCTTATGGCAAGAACAATATAAGAAAACTCAAAAACTATAATGAAATGTCATCAAAAGTTGTCCTAAATGTATTTAGAAATTTCCCTTTTTTTCTCTAAACGCACAAAATTCTTTTATAAAATAACAACTCACTTTTTTCCTTAAATTTGTCCCAAAACCTACACAACAAAAATCCAACAATAAGAAAAAAAAACTACAATGGCTAAGAAAACACAAAAAAAAAATTACTCAACATCGACATAAATAAAGATTGATCAAAAATTAATAAAAAATGATTTAATATGTTACAAAACTAATATCAAAAATCGTATGGAATAATTCCAAATTTTCCAAAACTTTCCTTAAAATATCTCCGAAACAACTCAAAAGTAACATTTTACTCTAAAAATAACCAAACAAATGATCATGGTAAAAACAAAAATTACTCAAAAATTACTCAAATTTTAAAACTTACTAAAAAGTTAGTCAAAAAAAAGTTTTCAAACCTTGAAAAAAACCCCCAAAAAAAATATTCAGAAAGAGCGGATGATACAAATCGATCAAAAACAGAATTTCTGGAACATTACTTGAATAACAAAAATTGACTCAAAATTACGACCACGCTTTTATGATGTAAACAAACAAAAATTTCAATGATTCAGTATAGACTGTAAACTTCTTTAACGAACTGGAAAATGATCTTAAATTCATCGCAAAATAGCCTAATAAACATCCCATAAATAGCTTTCAAATGAATATAAATTTTGATTTTTAAACTGTTCCCTACTTTATACAAAGCTGGCAACGAGCATTATATAACTGTCTTACAGCATTTTTCCCGAAGTATAAAAAAATTCTATTGCTTTGAGAAGAAAAGTAAACTGATTCGATATCTGTTTTAAACGGTCAAACAAACGGTTGCCATTTTTTTTAAAGTGATCAAAAAACCGAATGGATTTCAAAAACTTCATGAGACAAAAGTTAAATTTATTTTTCTTTCATGACATATTGGAAAGAAACACAAAGAATTTAGAGAAAAATTCAAATATTGAAGAAATAAAATTTTCTCAATTTTCATAAAAATGCAGATATAAGAGTTCAAAAGTTAAAATTTAACCTTGAATCAGATTTTATTCAGATCCACAATTCAGCGTCTCAAATGAAAATCATAGTAAGAAATCAAAATCAAATAAAAAAAAACCACAAACAAAAATCAAATACAAATTTGCGAATCAAAGTTACAATCAGAGCTAAAGAAAGGAATTGGTTAGTTTGAAATTCATTATCTAAATGTATATATAAATTTCTTACGAAAAGAAGTTTTAATGTTGTTATATTTCAATAAAATATTCAAAACAGAAACTTTAGACAAATGTTGAGTTCATAAACATAATTAGAAATCATAAAGAAAAATCTTTTTCGAAAGAGTTCAGCACCTTAAACAAAGATCTGAAGTTCTCCAATCTTATAAAAACCATGAAACTGAAAAAAAACAACAGGAAACCTGAAATCTCGAAACAGTGAATTGCTATTGAAAAATCTTGAAAATGATAAAAATGACATCAAATAAATATTCGATTGGATATGCAGAATTCAGAAAATCATACCTTCAGTAGAGGATAATTTTAAAATAAAATGAACTCAAACTCAGACACAACATTATAAAGCTTTGGTAAGATCAATTGAAAAAGTTTGAAATTTTATGTAGAACTCAAATTGGATTGGAGATTCAGCAATTATTGTTGTTTGATTAACTTTTTATACGGATTTTCGGAAAAAGGATGAAGTGCAGTAAGTTTTTAACTTTTTTCCATGCCCTCTTTTGCTGAAACCGAGCTTACCGTTCCCCTAAGCAAATTTTGTGAAATTTGCATCAAAATTGTCAAAAAACTTACATTAAATTTTTTTTCTAATGAAAAATTTATTAGTTTTTATAGTCATTTTATTGAAACTCAATAAAAAAATCATATTGTTACATAACCTAGGATTCATGTCGATTCCTTGAAAAGTTATTGATCTATAATTCCTGTACAGCTAACAATACCTCTGCATAATGTTGCCAGATTGCTCGGTTTTATCCGGGTTTTCTTGGTTTTTTAATATACAATTTGGGAAAATTCCCGTTCGGTCCAGTTGCCCAGATTTTATTAAAAAAAACACACTGATTTGGCCTGGATTTATACTCATTCTGATTCTCAAATCACACTTAAATAAATTATGCTTTAAAATATTGTATAATGTGTTTAAAATGAATTTTTGAGCAAGTTTCAAAAAAAAAAATCAGGAAAGGTTTTTGCAAGCATTAAAAGCGATTTAAAATCTGCTGATAAATTTGGATAAAAAAATTTGCATGATTTTTTTCTTGATATATGATAAGTAATTCCTGGATTTTGAATAATTTTACTCGGATATTGTCAGGGTTTAAGGTCAACAATTTTGAAATCAAATTTTCGGATTTTGACAGGTTTTCAAATAAAATAGCCCGGTTTTGTTCGGCCCAGATACCTGCTAAAATTTTTTTTGACAACCTTACATTTGAATAAATCTTTGTGAAGAACCTATCAATTTGCTACCAAAAGGACAATTTTCAGAGGACTGGAATACGAAAAAGATTTGATACATGAAATCCATTAATTCTATTGATATAGAATGATCGACTTTTACTTTGTGATATCCACGAAATTATATCCACGAAGACTAATTTAAAAATTCTACGAAAAATCGAAATTTAACGTATCTACGTCTTGACTTTAAAAGTTTCCAGAAAATTACTACACAAATTTATTAATACGATAGCACTGTTTGAAGCTTAACGTTGGAGATAAAAACAGCGCAATCTTTCTATAATTTCGAAATCACTGAGAAGATAGAGAGCCGAATTTTTTGGTGAACGCTCTTGTAGTTCATTTTGTTTGTTTAATTAGAATTCTTCCTTGAGCACTAGCCATGATTTTTCATTAGTTAATAACCTAGAACGATATCTCTTAAGTTTCTTCATAAAGATTTTGTCTGGAAGTCGTCAAAAATATGCTCAGAACCAACGGTTTTTAGACAACACAACATAATTAATCCACAAATTAAATGATGATGTGAAAAACAATCCCTAAAATTATCCATTTTGTTTCTCATACTTAAAATAAAAACTTCTTAAATTTTTCCTGACGTTGTGAACATTTTTTATACTTTTGTAACTTCCTGAAAATGCATAGGATGATATGTTTTGATAGCCAGGATAAAATTGAGCGTTTAATAAGCTCTACACTTATCACTTCTTGAACTTTGAAATGTCATTTAAACTTCAAGTTGTTCAATATTTCCCCCACCACCCAGAGCCTTCCAAAATTAAAATTGGGCTTACGACCCTCTTGGAAATTCTCATTGCCTCCCAGGGGGTATAAGGAGCCACTTTGAAAACCACTGATGTAGTGTGTATTGACCAAACAAAATTTAAAATTCGGTGATGCAAATAATGTTAAATTTTTGGTTGATTATTTTAATAGAGAAATTGAGTCGATTGCGATTTTTTCCAATTTTTTATTTTGCTATCTCAACAGTTTTAGATATTTTAACCTAGTTTTAAAATGTAAATGTTTTTTGTTTTAATAACCTATTTGAAAAAAAAAATTTTTTGAGCATTACCCTGAAAGATTTTGCTGAAATTTGAACTAAAAATTTCTCACAACGAATCAGTAGCTCTGCCAGTTTTTCCGTGAAACTCAACTATAACATATTCTTATATTACCAATTATTTTTTTTATCAGCTAACATTCATAAGAGTATGCATGAATTTTCTTAAAATTCATAAAAAAAATCTTACATCATTGTTAAAAAGTCAAAACAGGTCTCCTCTAAGTCTCCAGCAAGTCAACACCATACCACGTGAAACGTCCGCCTGGTTTCGCTTGACTTATGCCATTCCCTATTTATAGGTTAACAGAATTACGTAGCACATTCGAACCAAGAAAGGACAAATCCAACAAACAATCTCCGGATAAAATTAGAAGAAAAGAAGGTACAAAAAAAAACCTTTAACAGTGTGTCGCACTGGTTCCAAGTACCTATAGTGAAACAATTTTCCATTAATCCAGACTCCTCCCCGAAGGAGGAATTCCAACAACTACGATCGCCGAAGAGTGGGAACGACGAAAAGTGATTCCAGTGAAAAGTGAGACGCGTTTAAGGCGTTCCGCGGCGAAAAGGAAGGGTGGCAAAGAAAAAAAAGTGTAAACGATTTGCGTTTAGTCGAAGTTTATACCGGTTGTTTTTTTTTTGCCCTTCAGACCTTCAACCCTTCACGCGCGAAGCGGGGTTGAAAATAGTCTTATTACCGCGAGACACGCCAATCCGGAGTCAACCCACGATTCGAAGGGTTGGGTTGGGATTATTGTTATTCATTGGCAAAGGTCCTTGCAGTGTAAGAGTGAAGAAGGGGAACGCATTCGGTTCACACCGGAAGTGAATTGAAAGTGATTGAATACCGCCCCCTTGCTGCTGACGCTCTCTGGAGCCACCACTTTAGAGTGTAAGAGGGCATTGTTGTTGTTGTGTGGGCGTCCTGCTGCTGTGAAAACTTGTTGGAGTGGTTGTCGGTGAAAAATTGCCACCTTTTAACCACACGCCCTAGTTGAATCTACCCTAGAACAACAATTTTTTTTTGTTGTTTAGCCGGTTGTGAAGTGAAGTGAAAAAGTGAACCACCACCCGTGGGGATTCTTCACGGATTGGTGGGAAAAAGTCCACCGTGTCACTCGATTTGGAGCCATCAATTTTCCCCTTCTCCGCGGGAGGGTTGGGCGAAAAATATTTACACAATTTTACCAAAAGACGCCCGTCAGATTCCGTCAACGAACAGAAAGCCGGGAGAGCGAACGGCACAAATCGGATTGGGTCCGGGGGCGGAAACAGTGGAATAAATAAATTTATTCTATTTGCTTTATCAATCGATGAATAATTGCAGAATAAATTTACCCCGGCCGCCGTTGCTGTCCGAATGTCACTCGGAATCGGAATCTGTGGCTCGGTGAAAAGTGTCCCCAGGACACACAAGTCAAAAAGCTGCGGAGCTACACGGCAAGCATGAGCGAATGAATGAATATTCACATTGCACCGAACGTGGATTAATCAATTAAAGTGCAATTTTTCAACGCTCCATGATAATTAATGTAATTCGCGTGACTTTGCCCAATTGTTGATGTTGATTCTCCGAAGCAACGGTTGGCTGCCTCCGATTAATTACCACCAATAATCCGGGGCTCCTGCGTCCAGAGTTCAGGATCCAAATCCTTCCCTAAAGGTATGCAACCAGGGAGACGAGGGAGAAGGTGAAACAACAAAGTGATTCAATCATACATATCGGTTAAGGGCCGGTTAAAAATCTGCCAAGTGCATATCAATCCATCAAACCAGGAGAAGGCACATATCAGTTGGGAAAATTTCTGCGTCTGTGTGAATGTGAGCTTAAGGGTGGTCTCAACATATCCCACACTCAAAAAAAAGAAAAGGTTACCAGAAAAAGGAAAAATCCCAAAAATTAAAATTTTAAACCATCAGAAACCGGAAACAGCAAAAAAAAAATGGCGATGGTAGTTTCGGGTCGGGCGAAAGCCGTCATCGGAGCGTTTGTGGTGTTCTTCCTGCTCGGGATCGTCCTGGTGACCGGATCGACCAAGGGATGGTTTGTGCCGGTTTCCCGGTATCACAACGAGCGGGTCGCGGCCCGGATTCAGGTGAGCTACAGCAACAGAGCAACAGATTCTTGATGTTTTTTTTCGGGTTCCTCCATTACCAGTTTCAGTTTTTTTTTTTTTGAGTACCCATTGTTCTTTGTCCCTCCGGAAGACGGAACTCCAAAAAAAAAAAACAAACAACAAACGAACGAACGGTTTCCGGAGATTAAATGATGACTTTTTTTTAACAGGATGGGGCTTTCGAGGAAAGCTTTTACTTTTTTTTGGTATCATATGTTACAGGTATGACTTGACTGAATGGATAATCGTCTTCGGGGAATTATGCAATGTATTCCGGGGATCCAATCATTAAAATCTGGTGTACATGTTGTAATCGAAAATCCAAAAATATGGAAACGTTTTCTCAAAAGAAGTTCAATTCTTTTTTTTTACGTACAATAAGTTTATACTCACATTTTGAGATATTGTTGAAGTACTTGTTAATTATGTCATAAGCATATGATCCACAACAAAATGACATCTAATCTAAATTAAATTTCTCCTCTACCTATCAAGAATTGCAGATGTCAAAAATAATATTTAAATCAATGATAGTGAAACAAAACTCAACATTAATTAAACAAAGCAATGATGACAAAACGTTCTTAAATTGTCAGATCAATTTGGAGAAGTTAATTCGTTTAAACGATGGAACGTTTGTGGCATTTTTTATAAATTTAGAACATGTCAACCAAGTATCAAAAATTTATAAGAAGATATACTTATGAGAGAGTGGGGCCACTTTTTCTTTGCTCCATAACTTCTTTATAATAAAAGATAAAATAAAAAAGATAAATAGTACTGTTTTCTACATTTTTAACGTATTATTAGGGTTTTTTTTTAAATACTTTGTAATAAGTTACTTTTTTTTTGGATTTTGAAAAATGGTGGAGAATCGTGAGCCATGAAATAGCATTGCCCAAATAGCATGCAAAGTTTATTAAGGAGCCAAAAACTTTCATTTAGTTATTCCACTACAACTTCGGGCGAGGAAATAAAAAAAAATTAATATGTATAAAAACACCAATATGTAGGTAGCCCAGGATCTCCCAAAAAATTTGATTATCAAATTGGTTGCGTTTAAGTGACTTATTGATGTTTCATGACGACTTCCTTTTCCATGTGAAAGAGCAAGAAACTAAGATAATAAGCATATCAGCTTATTTTTGTTTTGAACATTAGGTTTCCCACTGATGCAATTAGCGGGTGCTTGTTTAACTATGTACATATTTTTTTGGCAGTTTAAATAAAAGAAGCTCATAATGCTTGCACAAACTAACAACATATGGAAATATATGCTTGCGGAGAGAGACGACGATGACAGTTGGATCTAATTTTTTAATTTTAATTTAAAGTGGTCCACGTTTCCCCATGGCTCACGTTACCCCACTCTTCCCTATGTATATATTCAACAAAATGATGCTGTCTATGATTTTTGAAGTTAAATTCTTTAAGACTGCAGCATTTTAAATCCAAGAATAAATAAACAAAATTAAAAGAGATGGAAATCTGGCATTTTGGTAGAACAAAATAAATTTATTATTTATTTGTTACAGAAACACCAAGCATAAATTTTTTCAAACTAAGCGGAAAAGAAGCGTCATCATTGTGCTGCAGGAAACTTTGAAAATTTTCACTCACATATTTACATAAAAACACTCCGGGAATTCTCAAAACAACAATTTCTGTACAGAGAGTAGGGCTCTGAGTTACAAAATAAACACAATATCTGGCTTGTTTTCATGCATCAGCAAGTTTTTCAAAACTAAATATTGGTAAAATGTAGTTTAATGGTCTTTTTTTTTTTGAATTTTTTTCTGAGTTGTGTGAAAATATTTATCTCTTAAATGTTAGCAAACCTGAAGAAAATGTTGACATAAAAAGCGTTCAGATATGGAAAATTGAATCGTTTTACTAATAAAAATAATGACATTTAAAAAAAAGTTTTTTCAAACTATTAATTTCTAATTTTTTAAAAGAATCGACTAACCTTAAAAGATTAAACACGTAAAAATTTGCTTTCGTTGAAGGTTTTTCTGTTACTATATTTTGGATAAATCGGAGAGAAACGTAATTTATGAACAAAGAAAGTTTCGGAGCAAGAATGGTTTTTGAAACAAGTTTAGATATCTTCACCATCACATGTGTTAAGTTCAGATTATTTAAATCTTTTTCGTCGATTTTTACTACATTCAATTTACGACTCTTATAGAACGTATATTTAGGAAAAGTTTAAGAGTGTTATGACAAAATAAAATCCTACATTTGACTCTATGAATTTTACCTTAATTTAGATTTTTTCTTATATTTTTTATATGATGTAAATTGTTTAATTTCACAAGGTTTCTTTTTTTCGTTTTATATATCTTTATTCGTATCAATTCATCATTACATTTATACTAATTATTACATAAAATTAGGTGATCAGTTCAATAATGAACTGTCCAGAGCCCCATAGTTTACTGATCACTTAAATTTATTTGTTCGACTTAAATTTTCTGAGCGCAATCAAGTTTTTAATGTAGGAGAACATCCTGTAATGTCAAATATATTTTAAATTTAAAACTTAAACTATCCTCAAATTAATCTTATTGTACAGAGAGCAAATCTCTGCGATGGAAGACTGGCACAAGGTTTCTTTTATTTGTCCATTTTTTTTTTCTTAATTTCTGGTATTTTGTTAATTTTATCTTTATGATAACCTTCGCACAGAAAAATAAAAACAAAAACTTTGAACGCCTTAAGGAAAATTAAACTTGATTTATAATGCAAACAGAGGTTTTGTGATAACAAAAAACGTTCACAAGTTCACCTTTTCTTATGACAATTTCTATTTTATTTAACATCGTAAAGCACAAGCAGTGATGTCAATAGAATTCATTGTTTTTCAATTCCAAAAGACATACACCTACACATACTTTGTCTGATAAGATACAAAGTCACTGTCTACGACAAAGTTGTTCAGCAGAAAATTTGCTTCACAGAATTTATAAGTTGACACAAAAACCATTAGCAAGCTCGATTCCACAGAAGAAACAAAAACTATGTTGATTTTTCGTAAAAAATATTAAATTATTCCAAACAAACCTACTTGAAAGTTCTGTAAAAAATCATGGATGAGGTTTAAACCAAGACGAAGCTTTTCAGATTCCAGGATTTGAGTAATTCGAAAATGACCCCAAATCGACTCAGTCTAATTTTCCATGCATAGCTCTATTCGAAGACTTTTCATGTGTTTTTGAATCCGAATGCAATTAGTCCATCTGGAATTCAGAAATTTGCCAACAATATTCACAAAAAAAAATCACTAAATATTGGTATTTTTTAATGTTAATATTGTCTACACACTAAAAATTTTTCGTTTAAATTTACGTCTTATTTGTGAATGCACAAAACTGAAGCACTAAAGTACCACTTTTGACGTAGAATCACACACTATTTTGAAACAAACGCTTGAAGCCATAAATTTTAAATACATAAATTTTGAGTCAATAAGACATGAATTAAGATCATTGATGCAAATTTATGCCAAACTAGATGCACAAAACATGGCTTTCAGTTTAAAATAATATTGTTTAAAACTTTAAAACAGAAATGCAGGGATTTTTTCAGCGAAACTTTTGCCAAATTTTTTAAGCCATGGATTTTTTTGCTGTATTTATTAGTCAATTTAAAAAAAAGCATTTTCCACTATACACACCACAAAATTCGTTCTTCATCCGATAGTGCTTCACAAAATGCTTTCTGTAATAAAAAATCTTATTTTAAATTTCTTCAACCAACAATTAAATAAAAGTTCAAAGACAAACCGTGCATTCAACACATTTCAGTCAACTTTTACTCACATATCTATAAGTTTTCATAATAGATAAGTAAAATTTGTAACTATTAACATTACGGTCTGTTTCAAATCACAACTGATGCTCCAAGTCTTCATAAATTCCAGGACAAGTGTCAGTAAGGATCTGCTCTCATGTGGCTCCTGAATAAAAGCTCGTTATTTCCTATTTTGTTAAGAGCGACCAAGAATCATGTAGACCTTTGATGAGATGATAAATATTTTTAGTGGATATTCTTGAAGATCGTTTTTCATTCTCGTTGTGGATTTTCTCTAACAATTTTTGGATTTTTCATTCTTTGAAAATAGAATTGGTAGATTTTGGATGAGAATGGCGAACGACATGGGGTATCTGCTCAACATAAAATGTAGATCTGGTCTAGCTCATAAAATTCTAATCACCAGCAAAGATTTTGATTTAAGCGTTGGTGGTCTAGACTTTCTCTTTCTTTTGGAAGGATTATTGCTTCAAAAGCCACTCGGTTACAAGAGCTGCCTTGCCAAATAAATTATTCAATCAGCGAACTTGTTGAGCAAAGGAATGTAAGATGCTACATACCACAGTTTTGATAAAACTTAAGTATTTATCAGAATGATTTTTTGGGGTCAGATTCAGTGTTTTGACAATATTAATCCACAGCCTCGCTTGTGAACTTCGTATCGCCTTATTCCAGTTTCCACCAAAGATTTATTCCATATTTTTGAAAAAAAAAACAAAATTGATCTGCAGCTCAATTTTCAGCCAATAGCTGTTTTGGAATATTGCAACAATTACAGTTGCTGCTATTTTCTTATGATTACCAACAAGCCAGAAAACTGGTAGAAAATTGATTCATTTTAAAAAGTTAAAAAAATATTCCTATCTAAAATCACCAACTTGAACTTTATCATTTGTCAAATAATACATCAGATGAAAGCTCTCTCAAAAATTTCAAGTTTTTTTTTTAAAGATTGAAATTTATTTATGTTAGTTAATTTGGCAGGGACAGTTATCAAATTCTTCTTTTGTCACATCTCCTCCCCCCTTCAATTTTTCTGAAAATCCCGAATGTTTGAGAATCATCCCGTACGTAGTATTACAGCTTAAACTTGCTGATGTTATACCTAATATTATTCCTTTTTGGTAATTGCAGAAATTATTTTTAGTTTAGAAAGTGAAGATGTAACGTTTAATAAAAAAATATAAAAATGAATGTTTGCCTGTCTGTCTGTTGGCTCCCTAAAGACTTGAAAACTTTTAAACCAACCAATGTTAAATTTAGTTTATGGGTGATGGGTATGGGGTCCAGGATAATTTCTATAAAACTTTTAATCCACTCCGACTAAATGGAGGGGGAGCTTCCATACAAAATTAACATGAAATCATGTTCAACCTATACTATTTTCAAGTTGTTTCTATCAAATTTTCTTTAAAATTTTTTTTTCCATGAAAAGAGTTATCGTTGAACAAGTTTTGACAAATTCAGATGATCTATTGTTTAGAAACTCTCTGCAATTGTTAAAATGGGGAGAGGATCCATATAAAATTTCACAAAATTCGTACAATTTTCAAACTATTTTGTTCAAATTTTGCTCACTTAATAGCTAGTTTTAAAGCAATGATGATTTTAAGTTCTATAAGGCATTTTTCGTTTTGTAACTAGAGTTTCCATAGCGAAGATATAACATGACTACCTTAAACATGGGCACTTTAGACGACCTCAAGGATGTTGGACACCAGCTGTCAGAAGCAGATCGA
Source organism: Uranotaenia lowii (assembly GCF_029784155.1). Taxonomy (NCBI): domain Eukaryota; kingdom Metazoa; phylum Arthropoda; class Insecta; order Diptera; family Culicidae; genus Uranotaenia; species Uranotaenia lowii. The sequence continues at coordinate 39,057,106 of NC_073693.1, forward strand.
ATTTAGATTTAAGTCGAATTAGACAGCTATTATTCTGAATTCGCAAGTGCCGAAAAGTAAAGTGAATTAAAAATATTGTGTGAACTCTGTGTTATAAATTAAAGTATTATATATTTAAATACAGTTTTCTGAAGATAGCTGAAATTGTTTAGTATGCCGGAACGTTACGAAATTGTTATAATTTGATTTGACAATCACCAAAAAATATAAAATTAAAAAGTAAACAAAAACCGACGGTGATCAAAACTCGTTTACATAAATTAACCTAATCAAGATTTTCACTCCTTCGTTCAGCAATCTTACTTGTAAAAAAGAAAATTTGAAGGTCCCTATAAACAAACCCAAATTTCATTTTAAATAATATGTAAGAGACATTGCTGAAGGGGATAGAAAGTATCAAAGAAAACTGAGACATCAAAGAAACAAATGACATAAGCCGTTAATATCATAAAAAGAGCTATTTCTGAACTTTAAATTCGTTGACGATAAAATAAAGAATTCAATTTCTTGATTGAAAACCTCTCACTTTATTGTTTGCCTGGAAGGCTTTCGTATGCTACTCAAGAGATACATAAAATTTTGAAATTCCTTGGTTACTGGTATTGAGTTCAGTATCTTGCCCCTTTCAAATAAACGCTATAAAACAAGTAAAATACTTTGTTGCAGGGAAGTTTTAAAACAGGTATTGAAATGTTTTTAATTCATTATTGAACGCTTGATTTCATGTAATGTATGAAAACTCCAAAAATTGGGGTTTACGATTTAAATTAAGAAAAACATTCTCATCAGATCACATATTAAAACATAAGCTACATTTGGAAACATAAAATCAGAATTGAGATGTTTCAAACTGACATTCAGTAATCATTTAGAAATATCTGATAAATAGTCCATATGAGTAATGATTTACCCGGATATTTCCTGAATACAATTCTTGAATATTTACTTCAAAGTCTTTTAGTTAACTCAATGAAACATGAATCCATCAATAAATTGCAAATTAATAAAACTCCTCACAAGTAAAGGAAAAGAGCTGTCAGTTTATTCAAAGACCTTGAAATTTTGCAAGACGATTGAACTTAAACAAAATGTAGATATATTTTCATATTCCACATTTCTCTGTACTGCAATTTATCATTCGAAAACTGATGATTATTTTATAAAAGTTTTGAAAAATCTAAGAAAGTTATTTCAGTCACCGCAAATGTCGTAACATTTTTTATACGGGGAGAAAATACATATGTCATAATCAGAGCACAATGTTTGATTTGCTGGGATCTCCTAAAATACTTTTATTTTGTATTAAAGTGTTAGACCCTAACCCCCCCCCCCCCCCTTAATAATAAAGAGAAATTTATGTATAACATATTGTAGGTTATGTATCCCAGATTCTTCGGATTTGTTTGGATATGTCCGGGATTTCGAAGTTGAGTCGATAAATGAAACAAATTATGGCTACAGAAAACTCAAATTTTTTAGTTACATATCTTTTTCTTAATGGTTTTTATTTTGGGAATATGAACAACAATTTGAACGCTGCTTGCGTGTTTGGATAAAAAGAAAATTGAGGCGTTTACCCTCACTTTCTTCTTAATTTTTGTTCTCATATCGACTTGATTCTGCTAAGATTTTTTCAGAATTTGTGTTGAAAAATCAGATGCTTAGATTTTGCCAGGTTTTGAAAAAATTGTACTGATTTACATTTTCCGCATAACGGGTGAAAAATTCTACAATGGTTTCTCTAGGGGCCGTTTTGATTTATATTTAACTATTTCTACTTTGTGTTTTGTTCGAGTTAAGTTATACATTTACTCTGTCACAAATGTTAAAAAAGGGTACTGCATACATAAATTCGAATGCGGCCTTCTTTATCGAGCAATCGGTCCGAATAAGCAAACGTTCCTGACAGGGTGACTTTCATCGGTAATAAAAATAGTGGTGTCTTCCAATTTTAAGTCCTCGCAATATTTTGTCATTTGTTCGAAGGAATTCCCGGAAAGTTGCCTTAAAGAAGAAATTTTGAGTTCAGGTACCGAATCTTGTTTTAAGAAAGCCGGGTAATGAACATGGAGAACATATCTAAAAATTGAGCTCGGTTGTCAGACTTGTCTGCCTGCCCAAATTTCAGTGGCCAAAAGCATGAATTCAGCTGATTTCTCTATTATTAAACAGGACTGCACCGACTGCACATTTTTAACTGAGCCATTAGAAAAATCCATCAAATCAGTGTGATATCCGTCAATTTACAAAAAAAAAATCAACGCTTTTTGGTTGATCTTTATACAGACCCACGAAATGTAAGTTAAAACAAAGAAACAATTAAATATTTTATGAAATGTATTTAATACATACCACTGTTTTATTTTTTCTAGTCAATTGATAAAAGTAACCATATTGAATTAAAATTATTTTTACTCATTGTAGTTTTTTTTTTTGGTTTAGGTTTGAAAGTATAATCTTTATAAGAATTTACTAAACAACTTAAGTACACTCTTTCATTGTGAAAATGGTTGATTTTATATTATTGATTTGTTACGTATTTTATTTTATTGACGTTTACTAAAAAACGGTAAATCACCCTTTCATATTGGTTAAGCTTACTTGCTTACTTTTTTTTAGATAATCGAACCTATGGAGCATTCAACACAAGATAATGCTTTTGGTATCTTGATCTTTTTTTTCAACTTATAGAACTTATAGATACTTGATTGAGGCCAAACAAATGTACAGCAAATGATGCTTCAATTTTGGTTTCATGATTGCAAAGTTATTCAAAATAAATATACTCTGACAGGATAGTATGACAGCTCTATTATGCCTAATTTTGCTATCACATTAAATTTTTCACTGGATTTGGCTTTTTACTTTGAAAAACGCTGATACCAAAATGATGCCCAGTTTTGCTCTTAATTCAATTGTACACCAAATTATGCTAACTTTTTGCTATTGATATCTAATTATGGTCGCTGCTTACTGTCACATAAAAATATTCGATACCTTAATGATGCCTCGATTTGCTTTCTTGGAAAAATATACAGCAAAATCTGCTATCAGTTTGCTGTTGAGAGCTTATTTTGGTATTATTTAGCTATCGATTTGGGCATCAAAGTCTGCTCGGGTAAATATTTCTATATCTATTGCTCGATTTTTTTTTTATTTTCTATGAGAATAAAAAAATAAAAACCAACATACTTACGATGTGAGAAACTTTGTGATCATCATTTTTTTATCATGAAATGATAAATTTATTACAATAGGGGAGAAGCGGGCTATATGAGCCTATTAAGCCGAATACTGATTTAATCAAATATTACATCGAATATTTGTGCAAAAACGATATTCACATGAGCAGACATCTGTTTTCTATAAATTGGAGCACTTTCTATGTTGAAATCTACTTCAGTTTTTGAGAAATCGATTTTATTATAAGGGGATTTTTTTTTATTATCTGACAAATTGCGCCGGGGGTCTTCAGATTTTCTCCAAAATTGAAAATTTGGTTCATTTTTGCGACTTAAAAACACATGTATTTTTTCAGATTTCTAACATTTTCATTTTTTGAGTTAGCTTCGGTTTGATTTTTTTGTAAATAAAAAACAACCATTTTTCATAGCTACATAACTCTGTTGTTTCTCAACGGAAATTATAAAATAGCACATCAAAATGCATTGAAATTTTATCAGCTTTCCAAATAGAATAGTTGAAAAAAATTAAATAATGACCTTCAACATGAAAAGTTGTAAATAAACTTTAAATGGCGTCTAAAAGTACCGTCTGCACCACCGAATATTTTGCAAAAAATACCATTGTATAGCTCGATTCATGATGCAACTTTCATCTGAAGACACCAAAGTGGGCCATTAACACCTTGAAGAGTTATGAAAGAAATAATGACAATAAATCTCTTTTTTTGCATCGAAAACAAACAATGGTGGAACAACTGCACTCACATATGGAGATAGCGCGCACTTCTAACAACATGGAAACAAAAGAACTTATCAAAGCTGGTAAAAAACACTACTTTTTCGTGCTTTGTAGAGTGTTTGCAGCAAAACTGACTTTAAATTTTAACCAAAATTCTGAGTATCGTATTGTTTAAGTGATATAACTAATAATGGGAATGTTGCTTTTACAACCTGGTCATATATTATATAACTTATTAATTTTTCGGTCAAAGATCATTGTGAAGCATAATCAATGCCAATAGTAGAAGGTTCAGTCCCTGTGTTTGGGATCACAAATATGTGATTAAAAAAAATGAAATATAGACGTGCTTTACATAGTTTTTATATCGGGAGCTAAGCACTTGACACCAAAATCCTTTCCCATTGATCAAAAAAGTATGAGAAAGTGGCACAAATGTTGTAGAAATAATCAAAGAGCTCAGTATGGCCAGCCCAGGCTGTAAAATAATGAAAATATGATACTTTTACCGTAATCGTTTTCTACATTCACCCAGTTTTGAGGTTTACATACTAGAACGAACATAATTCGTCGTCAGTGTTTTGCTACCTCGATCGCTCACACACGAATCTTCAGTGTTCCACCGTCCATATTAAATCAAATCTGGGGAATTACGGATGCAAAACTTAGCGCATAAACTTCTAAAAATGACAGTAAAATTTGCATAACTTGTTGTGACCTGGTGCAAAACTGGGTATAAACGAATACGTTATTAGATTTTTAGATATAACATGAAGTCAGTTAAGCTGCAACAATCTACCGCCCCTTCTTTCATAACAGTCCCATATACAAAAATAAGCAAGCGAGACAATCAGCTGTTTTGGAATATATTTTTAAATTGTGACCACCACTTTCAGCATAAACGAAAATCGTTTCTAGGTTGTCATAATAAATCGTTAGGCCTGAAATTTTCGAAATTGGGTTGTTGGTAAGGTCGAGAGCACCATTTTTATTCATTATGGGACTGTTAATCGACCATATTTGAAACCTTTTTCGAATCTACTAGCATAACAGTCCCATACAAAATATATTTTTCTTACCAAGCTACTTTCTAAGACTTAAATTTGATCATTTTTGAACTTCTAAATGCAATTGTCAGAAAAAGAAACATACTTTTGCAAAAAATATCATGAATTCCACATTGTAAGTTGAATCTTTTTACGATTTTTGATTGCATCCGATAGTTTTTCGCTTAGGAAGTCATTCCTAAGGAAGTCAGACCTGCCTTCGAAAACTAGTGTGCATCATTCGACATCAAGTGAGTTAAAAAAATGTTTAAATGACTCTAAGCAATAAACCAAAGACTATTTCGCCGAAAGAAACATTGAAAAGTAACCAAATCCGTGGTATTTCACATATGGGACTGTCATTCAGGTATATTTCATATAGGACAGCCACGAATTGATATTTTTTTCGAAATTTCTAGAACAAAACCTCTTTTTTTAGTCTTTTATGTTGAAGCCTTATGTTGACCTAAAATGACGAAAATTCATATGGGACTGTTATGCTAGTAAGGGCAGTCTGAAAAGGACGAAAAAGTAGTGTTTTTTACCAGCTTTGATAAGTTCTTTTGTTTCCATGTTGTTAGAAGTGCGCGCTATCTCCATATGTGAGTGCAGTTGTTCCACCATTGTTTGTTTTCGATGCAAAAAAAGAGATTTATTGTCATTATTTCTTTCATAACTCTTCAAGGTGTTAATGGCCCACTTTGGTGTCTTCAGATGAAAGTTGCATCATGAATCGAGCTATACAATGGTATTTTTTGCAAAATATTCGGTGGTGCAGACGGTACTTTTAGACGCCATTTAAAGTTTATTTACAACTTTTCATGTTGAAGGTCATTATTTAATTTTTTTCAACTATTCTTTTTGGAAAGCTGATAAAATTTCAATGTATTTTGATGTGCTATTTTATAATTTCCGTTGAGAAACAACAGAGTTATGTAGCTTTGAAAAATGGTTATTTTTTATTTACAAAAAAATCAAACCGAAGCTAACTCAAAAAATAAAAATGTTAGAAATCTGAAAAAATACATGTGTTTTTAAGTCGCAAAAATGAACCAAATTTTCAATTTTGGGGAAAATCTGAAGACCCCCGGCGCAAACCCGTCAGATAATAAAAAAAAATCCCCATAACTGTTGTCAAAATTGCCGAACCTCAAACCGTGCGGGCTAAATGCGCCTATCTATGTTTTAGGCAAAATTTCTGTTTTTTGGCAGTATTTCCGTATTATTTTTTTGGTAATGCTAGAAACTGATAATTTTCATACGGCAAAACTGAAGTTTTATAAAAATCTATTTCTTTTATTATTTTATAGAATAAAACAAAAGTTAGGATTCCCATATTATGGGAAATAAATTCGAAGTTTTAATAATCAAAATCATATATTAATTCTATTTAACCTGTTATTTCAGGATAGCGACATTTTACAAACATGATTGGGGCATACAGAAACACTCTCTTATTCCACTTTCCAATCATTATGAAACCATCATAAAAGCTTAAATTTGTTTTACTTCTAAGGTTCATTTGAATAAGAAACAAAAACCACCTAACTTTTTGTTTTGAGCTTCTTTGCATATAATTTTTAAAAGTCAAAATTTTACATCAAAAGGTATCAAAACCTTGTATGAATTTTTAAATTTTTAAGAGTTGGTTTATTCGAAAATTCTTTTTTGCCTTATGTTCTAAGTATTACCTTCAAAATGTATTGATTAGATGTGTTGTCTTGTCAGCCATTTCGTCAAACGGCCGTAGGCGCATTTAACCCGATAGGCCTATTTAGGAAACCTTTCTCCTATATTGAAAAAAATTATAAGTGTTGTGGATCATGAATGTTGCATCAAATCCTGCTGTTGCATAAAATACCGTTTGACAATTTCTTTGAAATATCGAATGTGTTGTACTTAATAAGTTTCTTTTTCTTTATAAAATGTCTCACATATGAGTATTTTTAGTGAAGCAAAAATACCAGATCACTTGTATTTGTCCCGCAATGTGTTGAGAAAATTAACACTTTAGTTGACTCTTCATAACAGTTAAAATTTTAAAATAACAAAACATTTAAAATTCTGCGAATGGCTATTCGATTTCAAAGAGTGGCTCACCTAAGTGGAAGCCGTGTCGTGGCAAGAATTTCTTCCTAAATTAAATTTATTTGCCAGAAAAAAGTCAGTCCTGCCTAAGCTTCTCGACTAGACTATCACCACCATCATCTAGCTCATCAGGATCACGATATGCCTGCCGATAGTCTTCCTCCTTTCTCAAAGGCCCGGTTCCCCCCCCCCCCCCCCCCCCATTTGGATGGCTTGGAGCCGATAAAATTCGACCTCTCCCCACCTTTTTTTCGGAAGGAAAGTCCTTCGGGTGGTCGCGTCTAAAAGGATAAGATAAAGTTTCCACCAAACGACTGCCTGTTCCTCGACTTCAGATAAGCGAGCAAGCAACCAGTTATTTGGCGCATTAAGTAAGGAAACAGCAGCCGAGAAAAAAAAAAGCCCACTCCATAATTTTGAACGGCCTCGTAAAAAGGTGAACCGAATAGGACAGGACCGGAGCATTCTCCGAGGGCCACTGTTGCTGCCTCCAGTTCGAGACTCTTTCTCTCTTGGTTTCTTGTTTTCTGTTCATATCTTGGAGATAAAAGCCAGAGCCCGGGAGTTAATTTGCCCGAAAATTCGGTTTCGTTATATACCTTTAGGCTCCGAAATTTTCCGGGGGCTCCCCAAATCCCCAAGATAGAAGGGAACAGCTCAATGGTGTATGCTTTGTCACGAAAACTCATTTCAAATTTGGCGCGTTGGTCTGCTGGCTGAAATGCTCCTATTAATATTCAACTGGTGCTTCAAAATTGTATCAGAGTTTTTTAAAGGAAAAAAGATACCCCAAGTTTATCCTCAATTTGATTGAAAAGAGTTATGTTTCAAAATTTCTCAAAATAGAAATTTTAAACGCAGTCACTTTATTTTTGCAAATAATTCGAAAAGTTAGGATCGGTTCACCAGAAAATAAAACACCAAACAGGGCACGATTTCTGAAACAAGATGTCAACATCTGTTGATTGAATCCGAGGGATCATTTATTTTATGGCTGACCAATCAACGGCGATTGAATCGAGTCGCCATGATACCATAGGAAATCAGGAAGCAGAAAAAGGAAAAAAAACAACAACATAGCGATGAACCAAACAACCTCAATCAAGGAAGCTTCCACTCATCGGAACTAAATTTTCCCCCAAAGTCGACAGGGAAAAGTGTGTTATACCACCCAGTTAAACAAAACGGAACGAGTCAAATAGGGGAAAAGGGAAAAATCTCTATCAAAATGGAAATCAACTTCCCCGGCAAGCTTTTATCGAAAATGGCTGCAGCTTCGATCAAGTGAACGAGGACCTGATTTTTGTGTTCAATATTTTGGAAAAATGTTGTGCTGGTGGAAAATTTATTCCTTTTTAAATTTGTCAGGAATATTTTTTTAAATATTTTATATTTGAATGTTAGGAAAAGTTCCATAAAAAAGGAACGAAAAAACTTACTCAGCCCCATCATTGAGAAAAAGGTAGGCTCTAAGTAGTCCTAAATGTAAGTTCTAATTGTTCCATTTAAGATCCAAAACAACCTTCTATTCTGCGACAACATAAAAATGGTGAAATGGTTAAAATTGAAGAAAAAAAAGAAGATGGGAACAGTGAGAGGAAACAGTTAAGAATTCAAAAATGACCCCGAATCGACTCAGTCTTTTATACATATATCGCATCAGAATAGTCACTAAAGCAATCAAATTGCATATTGAAAAAAAAAAAAACACTTGTCCGGGGATCGAAACCAAGGCCACGCTTAGATGTTGTTCTAGTTTAAGGTTGCCAGAATTTTTCACGTTCGCATTTGGGCCGGACAAAACCGGGCAATTTTATTTAAAGACCGAGTAAAATTCAGGCATTTGATTAAAAATTTCAAACCCAAAATCCGGGCAGTATCCGGGCAAAATTGGTCAACGTCTAGAAATAATCAAAAAAATTAAAGTGGCAAACACTTGAAACTTAATTTTTCATCAAAACACATCAGCAGATTTCAAATGGAATTATAGGCTTTCGAAGAACCGGTCATGAGTATTTTGGATAAATCTTCTAAAAATTTCATATTTGGACGGAAAAATCAAAGTTTATAGAAACCAGGCCGGAACGGGCTTTCTCCAAATCTCTTTTCCCAAATGTCTAAATAACTGGGCAAGTCTGGATAAAATCTGCTAAGTTTCCAGCTCAGTGATTTTCAAAGGGTTTTCTACCGACCCCTGGGAGGCGTTGAGAGCCTACAAGGGGGTGGTGAAAAAGCCCAAAACTACCAATTCATGATGTATTTCTATACACATTTGTTTTATACAATTCTAAAATATCGAGAAAGGGGGGTGGAGAGTGAATAAAGATTGATCTAGCTTAATTTGAATTTCCAAATGGTGATATGATTTCGTAGCATACCAGCCAGGCAGGAAATAAGCAACTCATAACACTTTTTGTTACTTCTGAATCTCGTTTTGAGTACTTTTGGGCCCATGTCCCATGAAACATACATATAAATCACATTTGCAACTTTCAAGTTCAACAATGAGTAAGGGAGAATGAGGATATTTGATTCCTTCGCTATATCTTGAAACCGGAATCATTAAATTTTCTAGAAAAATGTGCCAATGAGAACAAAATTACAATGCTGCCATCTCAGCAAATTTTAAACATTTTATTTTCCGAATTATTGAACTTTGTTTGAAAAAAATGACTTTATGTGATTAGAAGATTTTTTTATCACTTTTAAAATATTTTCCAGATGAAAAAAAAAATGTTTTCGCATATGTCAATCGTTAAAGTATAATATGAACTTCGTAATGCCATATTTTAAAAGCAACAGTAAACACTCAATTTGTTTAAGAAGAAGTTTTACAAAATGTATGTTACGGGTTTAATTGATCCCTAGAGTCCAAAAATTTATGAATTTCAACTGAATGGATCGTGATCATCGGTTATCACGAATCGATTATTATTTATCCAATCATTATCTGTCAAAAAGGACTCCAAATAGAGTATTTATCTAAAAATTAGAAAATTGCGCCTTAAAGTATGCAGTAGTTCTAGGGTAGTAGACAAACTCTTTGTCTGGTACTTCCAAACTATGAAATAGGCACTTATTTGGAAAAAAAAAATTGTCAAAAGGCCTTTTATTTTTGGATTTTGCTAGATTTTTGCCTAGGCTCTTGGAGTTTATTGGAGTTTATTGAAATTAAACGCTGTCAGAAAAAGCAAAAGACGCAGAGTTGCTAAATTTTTCCAAAAAGATATGATGAAAATAAGAAAAGGGAATCAAGTATCATTCTCTCCTACATATTTATCACCCAAGGAAATTGGGCAGCTCTTCTTCTTTTTCAGCCAATATGTTACTTTCAAAGCCTTCTTTAAAGTTAATATGTGACACTTTTAATTCCTTGAGATGAACCTTAAAATAAAAATGGTTTATAGTCAACTCTGGCTTAAAAAAACACAGAAATTCAAATTTCTCTGGAATCTTGTCTTGTTACAAACCACCTGCAATTCGACATCAATTGAAAATGATCGACAGATTCTTTTTTTTAGAACAATACTTATATTATTAACAGCTAAAATATACAATGAGATTTTCAATGATTTGATATTTATTTATTTTCTAGCTGATCCCGTACGAACTTTGTTTCGCTTGCCACTATAAAAATAAGATAAATAAGATGATGTTTTTCAAACAAAATTAAACCTCGATATTTCAAACCTTCCCCCAGTTTGAAACGTGAAATCGATTGCCCATGCCTAAAAACACCCATTTTTTCATCATAATTTAATGTATAATAGACTGAGTTGATTTGGGGTCATCCCTTCCCAAAGGGAATCCAGATCTTATTTACCTTACTCACTAACAAACCACCCTTCCTGTGACGACCGTGGAGATTTAGAGGTGTATTCGGTCTCTAGTAGCAACGGAAGTCGAACTAACAATCCTTCCCTTTCCCCGATGAACCGTAAGGACGTGGCCGGCGCCGTTATTGACCATATAAGAAGGAACCTTCGAAACGTGCACACAGAAAATGGTAAGGTAATCCCAAGTCCCATTTATTTGGATCTATGTGCAATTTTGATGGTTCTTGTCAATCACGGAGTAGCAACTACTGAAATGTACGGTTTATCCAAGCTCAAGCTCAAGCTCATTGTATACATTGTATAATGAAGTTAATATCATTAAACAGAATATACATATGATGTATGGATGTCCCTTTTGGCCTCTATACAAAATTTGAAACCTGAAATCGATAGCTCATCCCTGAAAACGTTTGTGTGCAAATTTTTATTTCAATCCTATGTATATTAACGTCTGTTTTTTTCTATACTGACGTTAATATACATAGGATTGAAATAAAAATTTGCACACAAACGTTTTCAGGGATGAGCTATCGATTTCGATTATAGAAAAAAACACAAGTCGCAAATGCCATAAAGATGGTAAAACGACTATAATCGAAACAAAAAAAAAATAGAAAAAAACAGTAAATAGGTGATATGGATGACCCTGACTTGATATCTGAAATCGATTCAAAAACGTCAATATCACAAAATTATTGAAAGGTTAATAATATACTGAATTTGATACCTGAAATTAATAGTCCGTCCCTTTTAAACTTTCGTGAATAAGTTTTTATCTAAACTCGATGTATTATAACGCCATTATCGCAAAACAGTGAACAGTTAATATTGGCGACAGCTTTGTCCCACCCCTGACTCTAAATATGATACTCGAAATTGATTGCTCGTCCCTCAAAACATTCATGTGCAAATTTTCATCACAATCCGATGTAAAATAGCGCGAATATCGATAAAACAACATTTGTCTTGTATGGACGACCCCCTTCAAAAGGGATCATTCAAAAACTTAGAAACAATTTTCATCATTCCTGGTCCTAATTAGCACCTATGCCAAATTTCAGCTCTCTAGCGGCTGAGCCTATTGAAGAAAAACAAACCGACAAACAAACAAATCCACAGATATTGCTTCTGCCTTCATAGATTTTTTTAAACATTTTTTCCATTATTAGAGAGACTTTCAGCATTTGGCTGATTCGTCTCCAGACAACTTTTTTCAATTTTCATTCATGCTCTCCAACCCAAATCTCATGTCGAAAGTCATTCAAAATGCTTCAAATTATATTAGACTTTAAAGTCGCGAATGCCGTAATGATGGTAAAACGACTATAATCGAAACAAAAAAAAAATATTAGACTGGAAACGATATTCAATTGATTCAATAATTGACAAAGTATTTTTTAAATAACATCAATATGTTTAATGTGTAACTTGGTTGAATATTTTATCCTGTTGAAAAGATTGGAATCAATCGAATGTTTCGCAAGCAAAAATCCATCCATCAATCTAAACCGGGAGAGAGAAGATGAAAGGAAATTTAATCCAGATCATCAAAGCTTAGCGGTCAAACAAAAACAACAATAACAACAACACCAGAGAAACAAAACAAAAAACGGAAGTAAAGCTTCATCAATGTTATCGACCACCACAAAACCACGTAATACCAATTCATTCAATTACTGGATGACGATGGTGATGATGATGATGGAAACTGTTTCTAAATAAAACGATGGAATGGATCAACAATCAAGTTTGTGTGAGTCCAAACTGGAACGTGCCCGGAGGCTTCAAAATGGAAAGGTGGGTGAATGGACCGCAATGGTTTTATTTCTGTTATTCCAGCTTCCACTGATAATTAAAAGGAACAACATGAATATTTAATTATTCTAAAAGGTCAAGGTACAAAGATGAAGTTCGTTAACATTTTGACCTTTGATGCTTAGTTAAGATTTGCTAAAAAATAAAAAATAAAGATTAAAAAACAAGCCTCAAGAAAAATGAGAAAGGTTAGGTCCCAGTACAAATATTTGGGGAAAAAGGCGTAAGAGAAAAAAAAATAATCCAAAAGTCTGCGATATAACCACGTAAATTTTCGATGAACCTGAACCAGCCAGAGTACAGAATCCGGCGGCCACAATTGCTTCGGGCCAGATTGGACCGGAAAACATTTTCATAATCCCCGTGAGGCAGATTTTTTCCCCGTTTTTTTCTGTTTTGTTCGCAAATATTTTCCATCAAAAGGGATGATTTTGGTTTGATTTTTTTTTCTCGATGAGCCGACGGCTGGAAACAGAGCAAAGCGATTCGCTCTCTATTTCCGGATTTCGGAGATTGTGGTTTTTATTTTCACTTCAAGCCACCTGCTGGCTATCGATTGAGCTGGAATTGTAAAGCTTACGTTTGAAAATGACTCAATTATTGTAATGAAATGTGCGTTTTTGTTGAGATCAATGTGTTCAGAGCTGTTTTTTTTCCTTTTTGTTGCCTACATTCAGGAGTTTTAATCTCGAATATATTGGAAATCTTCTCTGAGAAAATAGATCGAATTCTACAATTAATCACAACAAACTCAATTTGCTAAAACAGGATCAAAAGGATGCCCAAAACCCTAAAAAGTCCAATCATTTAATTCACAGTCAATTTACGGGAAATAAACCCTATCAATAACCACAAACCCATTCTTATCAAAGAGAAACTAACTTTGGCCCTTCAATCAATCTGAGCGAGAAAGTGAACCCCTCTTTGAGGGAAACAAACCTAGCCCGAGCCATTATTCAACTCTCAAGTAGAAAGTCATCGAAACATCTCCCGGTTAGTTTTCATTCTTGTGTCTGCTCAAGGAATCGTCTCGAAGAAAATGATCAATTGTGAAACAACTTGTGTACCTCTTCCTGAACAATCTCGGACATAAAATTGGAAAAACTGACTTCTGTCGGAAGTCTTCCTTCCTCCATTTCTCTCTGTCTTTTCCGAAAAAGGACTGATAAACAGGGTAAAACTTTTCCACTAATTCAGACCCTCTTCCGCCCCTTTTACCTTCAATTCCTAGCTAGAGTCACCCTCCCCTTTTTGCCAATTTCATTCGGTACACAATCAGCCAAAGTTACCCTAGTTTTTCATTTGACCGCATCATCATTCTTCCGGAAAATGCTCGCCTCCCCTAGATTTGATCGTTATTTTATTTTACTTTTTTTTTCTCCGCCTCATGACTTCTACTTCTTTTTGTTTTTATTCGACTTCCGTCAGTCAGAAGTTCAGTCAGTCAGCCAAGTCTACGGAGAGAGTCAGGAAGCTCAGAATCCCCCGGAAAAGCCAAAACCTCCGAAGAAACACAAAAAATGACAACTTCGAGTGGTTGAACTTTTCTTCGCTACGGCGCGGGCTTTTCCGGGCTGGATGGTGTTTCATTTGTCATTTTGGGGCGAAGACCCGTTCATCGCTATCTTGCGGAGGAATGATGAATGTGTACCTATCATGGTTTTTGTCGTTGTATGCTCGCGTAATTCGGCCAGAGGAACATTTCTACGCAATTTAGCTGAATGTTGGAACCAGCGAATTGCAGGTGATCTGTAACGAGTCTGGAGTTCCAGAGAATTTGGCTTTTCTGGTTTGTTTTTAAAGTCATAGTTGACTATAAAAGGCAAAATTGTTAAATAGCTTAAAGTATGGTTGCCAGAATTTTTTTTGAGTACGCATCCGGGCCGGACAAATCTAAAACCTGGAAAAATCCGGGCATTCGGTTTCAAAACTCTAGACTAAAACCCGGGAATTATTCGGGAAAATTTGGGCGAAACCTTAAAATTACTCATCAAAAATAAAAAAAAAATTAAAAAAAATTCTAATTTTTCAGCAGATTAAATCATTTTTTAATCTTTTAAATAACTGTTCATCATTATTACTATGAATTGATAAATGTGAGCTACACAATTTGTTTTTTTAAATTAAGTTTGATTCGAAAATCATCAATATGAGAATGAATTCGGGCAAAATCCGGGCTTTTCCAATGAAATTCGGGTAACGGGGCCGGATTCATCCCAAGGAACCAAAAGTGTTACATATTAACTTTAATAAAGGCTATGAAAGTTAAATATTGGCTGAAAAAGATAAAAAACTGTCCAATTCCCTTCAGTGAATAATATGTAGAGGAGAATGGGGATACTTGATCTCCTTTTCTTATTTTCATAATATCTTTTTTTTTTTAAATTTGCTATTCGCCGTCTTGCATTTTCTGACAGCGTATTATTTTGAGTTTATATACTCCAAAAGTTAGAACGATACATGAAACTGAACAGGAACAAGAATCATTTTCGTGAGAGGAAAATTTTTTTTATAATTTTTAAGTTAAAGGATCCTTCACTTAGGGAGACTTGATCATTAATTCAGGTGCCTGAGCCTAAGCAAAAATCAAGTAAAATCCAAAACTGAAAGATCCGTTGACAACTTTTTGCCATGTTAGTTTTCATTTCACCGTTTGTTATTATCAGACAAAGATAATTCTAAATGATTATGTACTATCCTAGAGTTATGACATAATAAAAGGTGCAATTGTCTATTTTTTTTCTTCTAAATACTGTATTTTGAATACTTTTTAACAGATAATGATTGGATAAACATTAGTAGGCTGGAACAAATATCAATTTCTTTTTTTGTCGACAAATCCCCCCCCCCCCCCCCTTCGAAATTTAAAAAAATCCGAAGGGGGAAATAGATAAAGTTTGAAGTAATTAATGTAAATTTCGAAAAAAAAAAATCAAGAATCCAAAAGAGATTAGAAGACGAAAAAACAAATTTTGGAAGATGGAAGTTATTTCACTTTTTGTATTCTTGATTTTATTGAATTTTTCGATAAAAAATAACTCGTTTTTAGGTTTTAAGCAATGGTATTGATGCATACAAGCTTTCGTGAAATTTATTTCAATTTATTTGTTTTTTACATTATTTTTTATTGTCCCCCCTTGCAATTTTTCAACTCCGAGTGACAAAAGAAAGATTTGAATTTTTTTTCGGCCTTATTTGACAAATATAAGTAATTCTGTGAAAACCTATGATCACGATCCATTCAGAAGAAAAACATATCTTCTTGGACTCTAGGGATCTAGGACAAAGTTGTTCGGCGGAAAATTTCCTTATGAGAATTTATAAATTGGCACAATACCAATTACAAGGCTCGGATCCACAGAAGAAACAAAAATGATGTTGATTTTTAAGAACAAAATATTCAATTCTCTCATGCAAACATAAAAGTTCCAATTTAGTCATGTAAAAGAGGAACAAATTAGGAATCATTCTATAGTCACTCGGAGTTGGAACAACTCGAGCGAAAATAGATGCATAATTTTTCCAATGCAATTAGTCGAAGCATCGGATCAATATTTAATCAAATATGAAAAAATAAGTAAATGAATAAAAGAAAACAAAAAGCTATGTAACTCCAAACCTCCAGAGTTTGGTTTTTGCTCTTTAAATCTTCTAAACTCTTTGAAATTTGCACGAAAAACTTCAATTCTTTTTAAATTGCCCCTTCGAGTCAATCGGAAAAATTTATGTGGTGAAGGTGGCAGGGGAAGAAGTTTTGATCAAAATTGAAATTGATATTTATTCCAACCTAACTACTGAATTTCTTGAGAAATGGCTAAAAATTCATGTTTCAATTATCTGGATGAATCGTAAAAAAACTGAATATAATGTTTTCGAACATATTATGAGCAAAATGTGACTGAATTTGATGTAAAAGAATGGATTTTGCCAACGAAGACCATTGGTTTGATATTTTCACAGATTTGATTAGTTTGCATTACTCAGGGTGGCCACAGAACCGGGAAAACCGGGAAAAACTGGAAAAAACGGGAATCGAAAATCGAACCGAGAAAACCGGGAAAAAACCGGGAATTAAGACCCAAAACCGGGAAAATTAACAAAAGGAAACCGAAAATCACCCAAAACCAACCCAAAATTCAAAATTCAATTTCCTTGTTAGAATTCAACAGTTCAAAAATGTGTAAGAAGGATATCATGAGTTCAGAAATGTTTAAACTACTCTCTGATCTGCAACTACCTGTAAATTGAAAAAAACTAACTTATTTTACCGGAACCTAGAGTTCAAAACTGCCTCGAAGAAAGATGAGAAATTCAGAAAGTCTCTTAAAATTTGTTGAAGTATCGCATTACAATTATTTAAAAAAAACCATCAATCATATAAAAGCAAGCAAATTAAAGTTACATCACAGAAAAAGATAAATTTTGGTTGAAAATATTAAAAGAAGCTTATATTATAATTTTCCAGTGATAGTGTTTAATTTAAGAGTTAAACACGAGACAATCATCTTTATGCACGACAAGGTGTTTTTTTCGCAGCCTAATAATAAATTGACATCGCCGAAACTTTGCTTTGTTAAAAAGGAAACCATCTTCTATCAAACGCACTGATTGGAAAATTAACTTTTTTCGATCACTGGCCATAATTTATCCAGAAAAAAATAAGCTACACTTTGTAAAGCTTTAATATGTAAAGATTCCTTTGAATATTTGCGAAAATTTCAAATGAACTTATTTCAAACCTGATCCGTGACGAAAATTGGAATAAAATTTAGAAAACAGTGAAAATATTTCCTTTTTTCATAAGGGTGTGTTTATGTCGATAGAAGCCTCTATATAAACTCTTCAAAAATCTAAAAATGTTTCAACAGGTAGTTTCCTCAAAATATACATATTGAAGAAAAAATCCCTTGAATTTGAATGTTAAAAAAGACCCAGGTCGAAATAACAAAATTATTGCAATTTTTTTTATTTCTTTTCGATAGCACAAGTCAACCAAATTTACGTTTTTCCGTTTGCCCGGGGCGTTGAGAGCTGATTTGACTATTTTGTGGGCGACATATCCAAATATACAGATTCAAGGGTTAACTTAAGAAATGTTTTAGCCACATTTTAGAACTTATCAAAGATACTCAAATCCTAGGTTTCGAATCGATGATAAACTTTCCGAAGACCGCAAATTGTTGAAACTTTTGAGAAAACTGTGGCGTCTTTAAAGTTTATTTTCCACAGTCTGGTGAATTTTGAGAATTTATGAATATTTCGAAATATTTTTTTTTAAATTAAAAAAATAAAATTTTTGAATTAAAAATATTTAAAAAAAAGTTGAAACTAAATATGGAGTAGTATGCAACAGCGGATTTAGAAATGTTTTTTTTTTTTTACTTTTTACGGCTACTACAAAAAATTACATTGTTCTTTTATAAATTTCTTTCAAAATTTGCAATTTCAATGTATTTAAATATTATTTTGAACTCAAAATCCATGAGTGCTGAAGTTCAGATTTTTTGAATAGTTTAGGTAGTTTAATGTGAGTATCAATAAATTTAAATTGCGAATTTTAATTTAACTATGCTTTGAAAATCAGAAAAAAATGTTTCATATTTTTATTGATTTGTGATACTTTTGATTCTATTATAATAAATTTAGATATTATACTTAAAAATTCCTTTTGCAATTTTGTTCTATATTCATTTTGAAACTGAAATTTCTTAGTTTAGAATAGAAAAAAAACAATGGGTTAATCTGAATTGAATAAATGTTTTGAATTTTGTCTATATCTCAAACTTTGATATGCTGTTGAATAATCCCCAAAACATTTTAATAAAGACTCTGTACCTTGTTGCCCATATTTTATAACTTTTTAAGTCTGAATTCAAGATGCAAAAACAATGTTTGGTGAATGGTTTCTAATTAAATATCCATTGCAACGAGTTGCAAAATGTTTATTTTTTAGCACGAGGCGTAAATTAAATCAACGGGCTTGCTAAGTTGGATAATTACGTCGAGTGCTGAAAAAATCGAGTTTTGCAACGAGTGGCACACACAATTTTATGAAAATTTTGAAAATCTTTTGAAAATCCATTAATTGACCTACAAAAAGTGCATCCTGCAAATAACCAATGACTGAAAATTTGTGATGAAGTAGATCTCGGACTGTACTTTTGCAGACAAAAAATAGTTTGGATTGAAAATTATTGCTTTTCGATAACTTTTTCAGTGTCCCAAAGTTAACTTTTTAGCACTGAACTGCATAAAATACAATTAAAATAGCTATTCAAAAATAAAGTTTGATTTTTTTTATGCAAATATTCACTTTTCAATGTTTTAAAAAATCTGTACTGGATTCTAAAGATTATATTTTAGAACTTAGCTTAAACAGTAGATAAGTTCTTCGGAAAATGGTAGGATCAACTGAAGTTATCATGAATAAAAATAATTCTTTTTCTTATATCTGTTCATAATCACCCAGATTTATATGGGGTAATAATAAACACTGTTAAGATTCTTGTAACGTAAATATTTTAAGTGTTGGCGATATATCTAGAGGAATCTTAACACTGCGTCTAGATAAGATTAGTGGTCTTTAAAATTTTTCCCTTTATTGATCATGGGGAATATTTGTATTCACAAACGAACAAGAAATCTTGTTCATACAATCTCATATTCACAGATTTAAGAAACTGATAAAGGTATGTATAACGGTTTATTTCCAAGATCTTGACAGTTATTGGTATTTTAAAAACTAAAGATAAGTCTAGATAATTAAACAATGCCTAAAAACAAGTGTTCATAATTGGCCCGTGTTTAGAAAAACATGGGAAATTATAAACCATCCTCTGTGAATCAGTATGATAAATGTTTGGCAAAAGTTTATATTACACTTGAAGATGCATTTATTACTGACTGTAAAACGTCTAAAAACAGCATTTTACTGAATTTACTGTGACAAGGGAGTACGTGATTGTACGCCCTCAGAACAATTTTAAATTCTAGAGACGTGGATTTTGTGAGCTTTAGTAACACAATTAATATCTGTAACACATCAAAAAATTTGTAAACATGATTGAAAACCCCATAACGATTTTGTGTAGGATGTTTTTTCTATCATTTATATAAATGTGAAGAAAACCTTAAAATAGAATCGAATTCCTCTAAGTGTTCAATTATTTGAGTGTTATGAAACAATCAAATCAATGGAATAAGTTGAAAATTTTGCTTTATGCCGACGAAAATGGAAAATCAATATATGGAAAACTTTGAATTTTTGTCCGGGAAAACCGGGAAAAAACCGGGAATTTCAAAATGAAAAAGTTGCACATGTGTCGTCGAACCATGGCGGTCGAACCATCCATAATTAACTGTATCGAAAAACGTAGTGCCTCCTCTATTGGGTACTACTTCTTCAATATAGTCAATTGGTGCGGGACAAAGAATTTAGTATGTGGTCAAGCTTCTATTTCAAATGCTCTTCGCTCTTTTCACCACCTTAGAATTTTCTTCTGATATTCTATCCGTCTTTCATTTCAACTCTTTAACCCTCACCGATAAAGCCGCAAATTAATTTTCATAAAACAAATGCACGGTGATTTCTCTTCTTAAAATAATAAAAATTATTTATATTTTTTTTTAATTTGGCTATTGTCCGAAAATAAAATTAACACCAACATTGTGGCATAGAATAAGAAAACCAATATAAAGTTTTTGTCAGGGCCGAATTTAGCCATCGGAGAGAGCCTGGTGTAATTTTTCTCGGAGGCCTCAACGAATCTTTTTTTTTTTTTTTTAATATGCCAACTAATCAAAAATGAAAACTCTTATTATAGCTGCTAATTATCAAAATTCGAATCGTAATTTATTTGCTAGTTCTCACAGTACATATTTTTTTTTATTTGAGAAAAAATCTAAGATAGATATTAAAACATGTTGATACTTACGGTTTCGGATAGGTCCGGAACATTCCGTTACATCAGCAGAGGACATCTGCTGTTCCTTGAGAACCAACACATTGTTTTGGTTCGATTGTTTTTTATCCAATTCGCTATTGAGAACAATAGCGGTGATGATTGATGATGACAGCTGATGATGGTAAACACGGTATAAATGTTTACATCATCACACGGTTAAGCGAGACAACACAAATTGGGTTCGTGGTAACTCACCAGTGTTGCCAGATATTCTGAGTGGTTAGTTCAGAATATCACACGAAAATGAGAAAACTAATAAGTGAGGATATCACTTCAGTGAATATTGTAAATAGCTATCGCTTATATTATAAGTAGTTCTTTAAGGACTTGACGAACAAAATGAATAAAGATTAACTCTATTCCACCACTGAAACCTGCGTTTTCAACAGGTTATGGGCCCAGATACGTCTGGATTTTTGGAAAAACGAGTTAGTGAGAGGGGTACTCTCAAGTTTACCAGTTTGCGGTTAGCAAGTGCTCCAGCAGCCAGCGAAGAAGGACCAGCCCGGGTCGAGGGGCCAGCCACCAGCCAGAGGACCACCGCAGAGGGCCAGCCAGCTGATGGAGGACCGCCAGCGCAGATACATGCCAGTGAGATGCCCCAGGCCAGCCAGGAGTTTCCGCCAAAGGTCGAGTCCGGGGAGGTTCGCGGATCGAGAGGGTTACTCTCGATGCCGTCACGAGCCACGCTGCGGTTAGCATGCGTGAGCTCACGTCCGACGGCCGGGAGGATTCCCTGGATCCGCAACCGGGCAGCGCGATGGTCAGAAGGTCCACCCCGGATTAATTGGGTGGTGCTGATAGCCGAGAGGGTTACTCTCGTGCTGTGGTTGTGCGCTGTGGTCAGCAGTTATGAGCTGACCCATGCGCAGAGGACCACCAGCGCAGAGGATCGTCTGTGCAGAGGCCACGAGATGCTCCAGGTCAGCCAGAAGGTGTCACTGGAGTTCGAGGCTGGGAAGTCGGGTTCCGAGAGGGCTACTCTCGATGCCGACACAAGCCGCGCTGCGGTAAGCAGCGTAACTTCATTTTCGACGGCCGGGAGGAGGACTCTCGGGATCTGTACTCAGGATTGGTCAGGTCCGAATGCTCCAGATGGAGTATTAGCCAAGATTGGAGGTTGGAAAAAGCTGCTTGCCGAGAGGGTTACTCTTGTGATGATGAGCTTCGCTGTAGTCAGTTCGCGAAATCTGATCCAAGCCTGCAGTACAATTTTTCTGCCTCTTTGGAGAAGGTATTTTGGGCGACGGTTAGTTGCCAGCAACTTCAGCAACTTACCAGAGCCAGATTGGACTCATGTTGCTGATAGTTGCCCTTCGGTTTCCAGGAAAGGTCAAAGAGTTGACGCATCTGGACGAGAATCTATGAAGCTGCAAGTCGAGATAATCGTTCTCGTGCTTTTGAGCTGCGCTGTGGTTAGCATGCGCGAGCTTGTCTTCGATGTTTGAAAGCTGTTCCGGGTGCTGCGAAGAAGGTGGTTCAGGCGACGGTTAGTTGTCAGCGATTTGAATCACTTCTTGATTTTTGCGGCATTTAGGACGCCTGCTGCCGATCGAAGTCTGGCTTATTCTCGGAGCCACCGAGAGAGGGCTTTGTTAGCCACAAGAGGATGCTTTTCTGGGGTTACCAGAACACAACACTCAAGATATGTTGTAAGATCGCACGCTGAGGTTATCAGCCACCAGAATCAATGCAAGATTCACGATTCTGGTGCCCGTCAGCGTAGGGTGCGAAACGAGAGCGACTTCAACGGTAGCAACGACGAAGATGACGATGATGACCAAGATTCCGTCAATTCCGAACCAGCCCAGAGACGCAGTCAGCGAACATTGGAAGCTAATCAACGCTACGTGGCTAACGTAGCCGCTGATGATGAGGAAGAGCAACTTCGAATCGTCAGTAAGCTCAAGGGCCAAAGGGACTGCTTTTACCGGAAGACCACCGCAGCCATGAAAGAGAACGAGATTCGGGCTGAACGAAGTGAGGTTATCACTGAGCAGCCGTTCAACGATTTGATCGGTTGTTTGCTGTTTTCAAAGCCGAACATCAGTGCTGCGGTTAGCGTACTAAGCAACTATCGAGCAGCTCTGGATGAGAGCGAGATTTGGGAAGCGGTTAGCTTAACCCAGGTCACAGGAAACGTGTACGTGGATGATATCCTGATTGCCGGAAAAGACGTTTCAGAGGTTATCTGGATCAAGACCGAGCTTGGAAGGCTATTCCAGATGAAGGATCTCCTGGAAGTCAAGACTTTCTTGGGGACGACCATCAAGCGAGACTTTCCGAATAGCGTCATCGAGATTTCCCAATCAGGATACGTCGAGAGGGTTCTGCAACGATTCGGTATGGCCGATTGTAAACCCGTAAGCACACCGCTTGACACAAACGTTCGCTGGACGAAGCTGAACGATGGCGAGGTTATCACCGAACAACCGTTCAAAGAATTGATCGGTTGTCTACAATATCTGGCGACATCTTCGAGACCAGATATCTGTGCTGCGGTTAGCGCACTGAGCAAGTACCAGGCCAGCCCGGCGGATAGGCACTGGCAAGGCCTGAAGCGTATTCTGCGATACCTTCGAGGTACGACCGATACGGCGTTGGTATTCCGCAGAAACGCGAAATCGAAACCACTCATCGGATATGCTGATGCAGATTTTGCTAACGACTCCGATGATCGAAGATCTGTATCAGGCTACGCTTACATGATCTTCGGGAATCTAGTTTCGTGGTCAACGAAACGTCAACAGACGGTCAGTCTGTCGTCGACCGAAGCTGAGATAGGAGCCCTTTGCCATGCGGTCAAGGAAGGTTTGTGGTTAACAAACTTCCTTGGTGAATTGGGTGTGGTTAGCACTCCTTTCACGGTAATGGAGGACAACATCCCTTGCATCCAGTATCTGGAAGAGGCGCGGACACATCAGCGGATGAAGCATCTGGATGTGAAGTATGCTTTCATCAGAGACATCATAAGAAGCGGTCAGCTATCTTTGCGACACATCTCTACTGAGGATCAGCCAGCTGACGCGATCACGAAGGCATTACCAAGGGCGAGGCACGCGAAGCTGTTCAGCGTTCTCAATGTGCGAATTGAGGGGAGGTGTTGATACTTACGGGTTCGGATAGGTCCGGAACATTCCGTTACATCAGCAGAGGATATCTGCTGTTCCTTGAGAACCAACACATTGTTTTGGTTCGATTGTTTTTTTATCCAATTCGCTATTGAGAACAATAGCGGTGATGATTGATGATGACAGCTGATGATGGTAAACACGGTATAAATGTTTACATCATCACACGGTTAAGCGAGACAACACAAATTGGGTTCGTGGTAACTCACCAGTGTTGCCAGATATTCTGAGTGGTTAGTTCAGAATATCACACGAAAATGAGAAAACTAATAAGTGAGGATATCACTTCAGTGAATATTGTAAATAGCTATCGCTTATATTATAAGTAGTTCTTTAAGGACTTGACGAACAAAATGAATAAAGATTAACTCTATTCCACCACTGAAACCTGCGTTTTCAACAAAACATTTTTATATCATCGATGATAGCTCGATATATGCTTCATCTAAAGCAGAATAAATATTTCCCTCATCAAAATTTGGAACATAAAGATTTCAGACTGAGAATCCAAATTGAAAAAAAACAAAAGAAGTCATTTCAAACTCTATGGAGATATGAATTTAAGAGTTCAAGAGTATAATTCGAACCCTGAAATCAGATACTATTCAGAACCACAATTAAGTGTTCCAAATTGAAATAAAATTTTCAAATCAATTTTTGAAAAAAAAAACAAATTTTAAATGCAATTTATATACAAATTTGAGAAACCCAGTTTCAATCAGAGCCAAAAAGGAGTTACTTTATTTTTTAGTTGAAACTGTAAATTTTATTTCAATTTAAACATCATGAAAAAATCATGTAATTTATAGGTTAAAATGGAGTGGAACTATTTGGGATATTATTTTAAGGAGTCCCCTAGAGCTCTATATTTTAAGTTTTAATTCCGATTTCCTAGATTCTTTTTACTTTTTTAAAATTTCTAGTAGTTTTTATGATTATAGTTAAGTTATTTTTTTTTTTTACTAAGGGAGTAATTGCCTTCGTCCTCAATATGACCATGATCATTATAAACAATTTTTTCACGGCATCAAAAATTGTTATTTTTTTTGGTTTCATGCTCGATTTTTGAAATGAGAATCAAAAAATTACCATGACTAACTTAAGATGAAAAAAAACTTTGTCATCATTATTATGTAAAGAAGAGTAGGGTATCGTGGACCATTTTTTTTTTCTTTGCTGCATAACTATTTCTTTTCAAAAGATACAATGAAAATGATAAATGTAATAGTTTTCTACATTCCTAACGTTCGATTAGACAATTTTTATAAATAAATTTACTAGCTGACCCGGTGTGCTTTGCTACACCTTCTAAAAATCAATAAACTGTATGAAAATGATTTAATTTAAAATGAATTTTCGACATTTTTACAATTAAAGCTTTCACATCGAACTATTATTGGAAAACAGAGAAGATTAGATTCTCTAAAATTGATTTTTTTTTTAAACTTGAACTACAATTGTTGTATAATAATTGTTTTAAATCTTATATGAACTCGTTTCTATTCGCTTTGCTCCCTTGCAATGTGGAGATGGTCAACGAACTACCATTACAACATTTTCGTAACAAAATAATATCGTATTCTATTGCTTGAAAAGTTTTTAAAACTATGCGATAAAACCTTCCCAATTCCAAGCTCTGTACTGTATGAAATCTCTCCTTAAAAAAATAGAAACATTCTTTGTACTCGACTTCTTTTTCTTTCAAATTTGGTTTCCCAAGTTCTCAAGTTATACAAAAAATTGTGCGGAACTACTTTTTCCCTCTATAACCCCAAACTAAGTTGTGCAAAGGGTTTATTTCAGTAACCACAGAATAATTTCTCGTACCCTTATACTCTTCCTTGAGAAATGTGGTTAAATTTTTTTGATGAGCTTTTGAATTTATCGAAACAAACGTATGGCACCTCCTCTCTTTTTCCTATACCGTGAGGGGAACCAAATCATCATAGATGTATTTCTTGTTTTTAATAAACTCCGCCAAATGTAACCATCCGCGAGATTAGCATTCGAGTTATAAGAATAAAAAAGTATGGGAGCTCCCCTCCCCCCTTCATTGAATCAGTACAAGGGAGAAGAAGCATTAAGCAATCATAGAAAATTACTCTACTCAAAGAACCTCTGCTATTCAATTTGAATAATTTTCTTTATATGAATAAAGTTCTTGAGTGATCCTAAAATATGGTATGAAAATCTTCCTCCTCGTTCTCCTCTTCCCGTTGGAGGGATTTCGCAACATGAAAAAAACGTTTCTCGTACTCGAATATACTTCCGTGATAAATTTGGGTTTTTTGTGGAAGAACAGATGGGTCTCAAAAATCGTAGAAACTTGACTCGTAGCCTTATTCCTTGTGAAATTTCGAATCATTTGCATGATAAATTATCGAATAATGCAATAAATTGTATGGAAGACCCTCCTCCCTTTTCTATTTCCCCACTCGAAGAGGGTGGAGTCTCAAATAGTCATAGAAACATTTCTTGTACCCAAATTGCCACCCATGCCGAGTTTTGTACCATTTGCATGATTAGGTTTCGAATTTTGCAAATAATTGTATGGGGGGCCCCATCCCCTTTTCTATCTCTTCACTGGAAGAAGGGAAGAGACTCAAATCATTTTAAAATATTCTTTCTACCCATATACCCTCACATACCAAATTTGATTCCGTTTGCTTGATTAGTTCTCGAATTGTGCGAAAAATTATATGGGAGCCCCCTCCCCGTCTACTATTTCCTCGATGAAAAGAAAGAGGAGAACAAAATCACCATGGAAACATTCCTCGTAGCAAAATACACTCCCATGCCAAATTTGGTTCCATTTGCATGATCAGTTCTCGAGTTATTAAGACTTGTTACTTTTATTTGTGAGGCCCCTTTCCCCTCTTACAGTGATTCGTTCAAAACTTAAAAACATATGGAAATATATGCTCTCCCAGAGCGAGGATGATGACAATTGGATTTAGATTTTAATCTCAACACACATCCGAGATATTCAGAGAGGCCAACGTTTCTCCATAGCCCACGATACCCTACTCTCCCCTAATCATTTAATGATGACTCGATTACATGATATTAAAAAAGTGCGTTGGCCAAGAAAGTTGGAGATGTAGTCGCTAATGAAATAATGAACTTTTTTTTAATGAAGTGTTTTTTTATCGACTTCTCCGAAAATATATCTTTCCCTGATAAATGTATTCCTATAATAAGTTATTTGACAACAAATGGAATGAACGTAGTAATATTAATTCACCACAAGAGTGAAAATATTTATTTTCGTATCGAATAGTTGTTTAACTTCTGTCTCGGAACTGTAATACATTTTGATAACAGAAACCAGCATTTGAAACCGGGAATTGATGGAGAATGCCAGACCGCGGCTCACACATCAATACCAAAACAGTCCTTTCGCAGTAATGAACTGTAATTATATTAAATATCAAATCAGTCCTCCAGGCCATCAAGCCTCAAACATCAGCCTGGTGTCGTTACCGGGACTTCGATCAACCAAACCCACCCACCAGCCACTGAAAAACCTTCAAAGCCTGACGGTTTTAGTTCTGCGGAAACCTTCAACGACCCACCCACGATGACCAAACCGCTACTTTCTACCCTTCAGGATTCAGTCCAGCCCATTCTCACCCAGGGCCAACAACGGTTGCCAATTGTTCCGATACCTGGTCACTGTCAGCCAGACCAGCAGCCACCGGCCATGGTTCCGTAACGTATCGAAACCACTACGTGTAATCTGCCAAAACCACCTGACTTGACCACATGGAATGACCAACAACAGTCAGCACCTGCCCTCACTTGGTCTCCATCAATGGGAGTATGAATGAGAAAGGAACCATTAGTACATCGGCTCAATGGCTGACCTCCTACGCTAGAGTTTCCGGATTTGTTCCATGTGAGTCCGTCCATGTGAGTATGTCCTGCTTTGAGGGGGAGTGGACCAACTTTGCTTGATTAGATAGTAGACTTCGTTCGTCTGGCGTTTGCTTGTATGTAGGCTAGCAGCTTTCCTTAGACTCTGAGAGAGTGAGGTGTAATAATAAACCCAATCTGGCTGGGAAAGTTTTCACCTCTCTCCGACCTATTACTTCAACCTTATACATTGGAGAAAATTCACAGACATCCACACACACACCCACGCTCGCACACAATCCAGGTGAAAGAAGATGATATGGTCCAATGATGATTGCCTTTCAAATGAATAGAAAACAATAGCCCTGGTCGGGTTCTAATTGATGGCTGTCGATAAATTAATCACTGCTGTACCTGCTAGGTTACTGCACCTGACTGGCCAGATTGGACCTGTTCCCAGGACCTGGCAGCCGGTCACCTTTGTGCCCTCCTTCCCCTTCTCCCACTAGTTCCGTTTCCGGCAAAATATCTCAGCCAATTGCTTTGGGGGGTTTCCTGATTTTCTGACTCCGAGTATCAGGTGCTCCAAATTGGATGCATCAACTATTAAAAATGTAAAAAATGTTGTCGGGAAGCCTACAACGAAAATTTCTCCAGATTTGTCAGATAAAATTATAATTTTCAAAAAGTTCATTTTGGAAAATTTAAAACTTAAGGGTAACCCTTTTCCTCAGCAGAAAACTCTGAGGACGTGTAATTTCAATCTGGTCGTAGGTAGGCTCATTGTCATGTTTGAAAATCTGTCCGGAATCGTCCTTGTAGGCTGCTGTAGCCGGTAACAACTAATAAAAGGTTCTTGAGAAATTGTATACCCGCATAGGTTCTGCTTCCAGGTAATTTCCCTGGAAGCTGAGCTCCGAGTTGTCTCCCCCAAGCAACGATCATCCCCATCAACCAAAGACGACTGCAAGATAGTTGATTCAACCCTCTTTGAATGTTTTCGGAAAGCCCTGGAAATCAGAGTGTGTGATTTTGATTGACATAAAATTAATATTACTGCGACAGCTTCACTCCAAGTGGCCAGGGATTGTTATTTATGGATCCGAGGGTGCAATTAATTCTTGGCGTGTGCACAGGAACATGATGAATTGTTGCATTCTAAGAAGCTGTGCGTCAATTGCAGATTACCTTTCTGCAGAAAGGTAGCTACAGTGATGGTGCAGTCAATCAGGAAAAACAATTGTTCCCATTTTGCTAGAACCGACAAGGTACCTGTGATTGAGAAGCAAACGGACTTCATTCTAAAACTTATTTAAATCCGAACAGAATAAAATACATGATTTTGCTATTTGCAATGAAAAACTTAATGAATGAATCTTTAAAAAACAAACACACACATATAGGGTCTCAGTGAAACTTCATGTTTTTTTGAAGAGGTCTAAATTCTACTTAAGACTAAAGCGTACATTTTTCAAGGATATAGGTTAAGGCTAGCGTTTTACTAATGCTAACACCACCAGCCCACAGAAAAAGTACCATGTATGCCGTGACCGAGACTCGATCTCATGACCTCTGACTTAGAAGACTGGAACACTATCCTCTAGGCCACGGTCGGTGGCCAATCTTTAATTAAATAACAAAGATCTCGAGAAAAAAATCAATCAAAAGATGGGAATGGGGTGTAGAGTCTGATTGCAGCAGTGGAAATTTAATCTTGAAATTTTTAAAAACATTTTAACCTTAAAAAACTAATGCAGGTAATCTTTTTTGAAAAACTCCAATGTTTTCATCCATTTCAATGTTTTCCTGGGACGTTTTTATATGTATTTAAACAAAATAGTGAAGAAAATTTGCTAAACGTTTTTTAAGAAGATTAAATTTAAAAGCTGTTAGGAGAAAAAATGTTACAGAATCACAAAATGCGAATGTGTGTCTCAAAATATCATTCACTTCGTTATCAGTTTTTAAATATATTATTTTATCTTTAATGTGCACCGAATACCGAATATTGATCTTTCCACCCATTCGTCCAAACGAATATCCGGTCGAATATTTTGTCGAGTTGTTAATAAAAATATGATAGCGATTATATCTATTTTCTTCTATTTTTTCCATCTTAATGTCTCTCATGTTTTTTAATTGTTTTTTTTTCAACCAGATGATATAACCAGATGATGTACTACAAGATCTTTTTCAAGTAGGGTTTTTCTGATTTAAATAATGTCACCAATAACTGAAAGGACATCAGATAACTTGTCGCTTCTTGGGCGTTTGTCACCAAAAAGAATAAGTACCGTAAACTGGGGGAACTTTGATCACTTTTTTCATTCATTTTTGAATATTTTGGAAGGGGTTTATTTTTCGTAACACCTAAAAGCCTTAAAATACTTACTGGGGTGAGGAGTATTAAACATGATCATTGATTGCAGTTAATTCAAACGACATTGGTGGTAATAACTAAATGTTTATTACAAATCCAGACTTCGAGTTTTGGGGTAACTTTGATCACTATGGTTTTTACGTATCTCAACATCTTCAAATTTATTGTTTTGACGCCATTTAGCAAAGAAGGCTCAACACATCGATAACTGTAACTTTTTGTTTGGACTCAATTGAATTTTTCAACGTTTTCTTTCAAAAACAAATGTACTCAAATGATGGACAATGTTGCTGCATACATTTAGGGGCAAAAATTACAAACATTTTTAAATATTTTTTTTTTCCTCAAAAACAAATGAAATTTTACCGTCATGCAATTCCCTAAGTCCTAGCACTATTCCTGTGTTCTTTTTTTCTTCAAACTTAACCATTTAATAGAGTTTTTAGCCATTTTTCCTATACGAACTTTTTTATGGGAAATGACCGTTTTTTTCAACATCCAAAAATTATCATCAAATGACCATAAAAATAACACTTAAACTAAACCTAAACCAAGAAAAAAGATGAACTTTCACAATAAATAACTCATTTGCTCCTAAATGCTAAAGTTTGATCAGGAGAGATGTTTGTTTGTAAACCTTCAAAAAACCAGATATTTTAAAATTCTTAAATTACATTTTAAATAACATTAAAAATCTTCTAATAAAAACCAAATTTTGCCTATTTGTAACTCAATTTATAGGCTTTCAAACGAAGTAAACAATTTTCAGATATTTTAACTTTATACTTATTTAATGGTGATTATCTGCAAAAATTTCATGTTGATCAAAGTTACCCCGCTGATCAAAGATCCCCCAGTTTACGGTACCTGTGGAATCTGGGACAAAACACGTCGAAACAAGTGCACGGCAACTTGAAATTAATTGTTTGATATTAAATTAGATGAATTCGAGGAAGATATTTTGAAAAAGTTGATAAAAAGAACGATGATCTTTAATTTCAAGCAATCCTTACTTTCTACAGCACTGTAAGGCGATTTTTGAATATTAATTTATGAAAAAGGGCAACTATGGACAAAATCTAGGCCATAAACATGTTAAAGGAATGTTAAAGAAAACAACTTGAAATTAAATGTTTTCATAGAATCACTGCAGCAGTGTTAAATTGCATCTAAGGATTGGAAAAACAATATGTTCATTTCAATTTTTTTTTTCAAAATTGTTGTTTAATTCTAAATTAAAAAAAAAAATCAAAGAAAAATTTAAGTTATTTTTTATTTAGTAAATAATTTGAATAAACGCAAGAAACATAAAAATTTTGAACAAGATCTGGGCAACCCAACCAGATTCAGCTTGTCTAGAATTTTTTTTCGAATTTATGGATATAGCAAGAAAATCTGTAATAAACAATAATCAATGTATAAAGCTATCAATGAAAGATACACGTATATACCTCAAATGCTTTACTGAAACCATAAGTTTTTGATGATTGTGTAGCTTTCAAACATTTCTTTTGGATATTTTATAAATTCTCCAAAATTCCAAAAAAAGATTGACAATTTTGTTATTGTTTCAATTTTAAAAATCAACATTTGGTCTATTCCGCCGAATACTAAGCTTCGGTAAGCCGTATATTCGTTATAACGGTTTTTGGGCGGTATTTGGCGCCGAACATTCGGTACATCTTTTATCAAAACGAAGTTATTTTCTGTTTTTGGTTAAATCTTTGTAGGGAATATTCCATGTATTTAAAATACTTTTTTTAATAAAGTACAGCTTTAATCTATCCTCAAAATTTGAAACTTCTGATATGGATTCAGACATTTCTGAGAGCTCGAGCAAGCCCATTACTCAGCTAGTAATATGAACTAACAAATATCAATTCACTATAAAATGACCAGGAGAATTTTATGTTATAAAGAAAATCGATATTTGATTTTGTTGAATTATGAAATTATTGATCGAAAATCGTCTCCACCACATGGTCCTTCACATGGTCCGATTTTGTCACATGGTCTGATTATGTCATGTGGGCGACTATCTTGCATGGTCAGATTATGTCAAGTGGTTGGATTATGTTGCATGATCAGATTATTTCACATGGTTCGATTATGTTTCGCGGTCTGACTTTGTCACATGGTCGATTATGTTGGATGGTCAGATCATGTCCCATGGTCGGATGATGTCACGTGGTCGATTATGTTGCATGGTCATATTATGTCACACAGTTGAATTATGTTGCACGATCGGATTATGGCACATGTTTCATGGTCACATTTTTTTTACATTTTTTTTTTTTAATAGAGCAAGGAAAAGCCCCCAGGAGTTGGTTACTTTCAAAACCATTCTCCCGAAGGCATAAAACCTCCTCACTTTTTATTCATGTTTTTTTTTAAGTATTTGCATACAATTGTAAAGTTTAACAATCTTTGTTTCTTCACTTTTCATAATTATAATTTTTTCAGTTTTTGGATGGTGGTTAGCGGCATGTGGCGGTTGTGAAGGGTGGCGGCGGTGGTAGTTGTAGCAAAGGTGGCTGGTGGAGAGGGCGAGAAAAAAACGGTTGGTGGCAATTAGTGACAGTAATCTTTCAAGTGAGGAACTTGACATTTTCTGAGCCTCCAGTGAGGTTACTCGCTGTCGAGGAGGAATTGATGGATCTGTGGCTGGTTCAGCGATCGAGTTTGTTTTTATAACTTTACACTAGAAAGTTAGTTAAATTAGTCCTCTGGTGAACTGTAACTTGTCGTTTTAAGCTGGCTCTATTTCTTATGAGTTTCAGGTGTTGTGGTAGACTGTTGTACTTAATTTTTCTAAAATACTCAGGAGATCTTTTCATATGCTCGGTGTTCGCCCTTATTTGTATTAGATTTCCCCTCGAACGTGTTGGAAACCTATGATCCTGATACAAAAGTTGTTTGTTGTGGTGGAACTGCGGATTTTGCAGCAGGTTGTGGTTCTCTTAGTGTGGCTATAGGTAGAATAGACGGCGATGCATCTTGGAACAAGCTAAGCGTGCCGAAAAGTCTAAATTTTTATAAACCGCCTTGAGGCATTTATTTTGCATAGCTTGTAGTAATTTTATATTGGTTTTTCTTGCGGCTCCCCAAATGGGAACCATGTATTGCAATTGAGATTGCACAAATACATGATACAGGCAAATAAGATTTATGGTAGGAACGAATCTCGAAATCTTCCACACTATGCTGTGTATAGCACTAAATTCCTCCCGTAATCGTTCTATATGGACATCCCATTTGATAAGCTCGTCAAAGATCAGCCCGAGGTACTTGAAACTTTTGACCTTTTCAATCACCGTTTGGCCAACTTGGAGCTGGCTATGACAGTCGATTGGCCGATTCGTTGCTTTGGAGATGATGTATTTAGTTTTTTCAAGATTCAGAGACAGTAGGTTGGCGTCAAAGTATCCTTGTAGAGAAACGAGATCCTCTGTCATCTGAGATATTATTCTGCTAACATCAGTGTGTTCATACGACAATGAAGTGTCGTCAGCAAAAAGTCTAGGTTTACCATTCAACTGAAGTTGCTGCCTTGAGGAACTCTAACTGGTTGGTTTCCCAAATCACTTGTCGTGCGGTTGATTTGCACAAACTGTCTCCTATTCGTGAGATAGCTTGAAAATAGAGAATTCGCTATACCTACCCCTGATTCCATGCGCATTCAGTTTCTTGAGCAGTATCTGGGAATTCCCCGGTCCGAACACATTCGTTGAATAGGTCTCTCATTAACGGTGCTAGAATAGTGTGATGAGCTTTGACAAGCTGCGTGGTGATTCCATCTGGCCCCGGACTTTTTGAGGAATCAAGTTTGTTTATGAGGACAAGAAGTTCTTGCTCGGTTGCTGGTCGTAAGTAGATGCTACTGTAGTGTTTGACTGCTGAAGTGTGATTTGTGTGAGCATTTCTCGGGATTGTAGCCGCTAGTTCAGTTCCAATATTACAGACAAATTTGTTGAACGCATTAGCTATAGGTTTAGATTCTGATGTATTCAGTTCTAGTTTAACAGCTTCGCTCTGTGACTCATTTCGCCCAACAAGATCGTTCAAATATTTCCACATCCTTTTTTGGTTTGATTTGTTGAACATTTTGTGGAAATACTCTTGCTTCGCTTTTGCTTTGGCACGTTGTAGTTTTTTGGGTTGTACTCCATTTACCCGAAAACCATTGCCCAGAATGAAAAATCCCCAGAATTCCAATCGCCAGAAAGAACCATTCCCCAGAATTTTTTTCCCCAGACGAAACATTCCCCAGAAAAATTTTCGCCAGAATGTACCATTTCCCAGAAATTTTTTCACCAGAATGAACCATTTACCAGAATTTTTTTCGCCAGAAGAACCATTTCCCAGAAAATTGAAAACATTTGTCCTTACTTGAAATTATTTTAAAAAAAAAGGAATTGTTACAAAAAAATGGGGTTTCATAACTTTATTCTTTTGCGGCAAAGCCGCAACCAACGAGGATGAAGGGGCTGAGGCGGCACAAAGCCGCCGAAGCTCCCAAATCCGAGGAGGCCGCCGACCCGCCGTCGGAAGCGGCGGCCCTAAGACATTGGTCTAGGTCTGCCGGGGCTTCCTAGGTCTGCGTGAAAGCTAGGGGTGATCCCTTAGCCCCGTCCGCCACGCGACAGCGTGAAGGACAAAACGTCTTTCAAGTTCGAACGCGTAGCGTGAGGAGTCGGATACCAAAACGGTTTTCTAAAGGACCATGGTAAGCATTGAACCAATTAAAGTACCCAAACCATAAACAAAGCACAATATTGGTTTTAAAATAAATTTAGTTGGAAAATTTCAAAGTCGTAGTTTCATTTAAAAAATCATTTTGAAACAATTAATTTCGAATCATATGAAATATACAAGAATTTCTTAGAAAAAAAAACAAATAAAAACACTAGGGGAAAAAATCTGGGATTTGTGCCATTCTGGTAAATGTTCCATTCTGGGGAAAAAATTCTGGAAAGTGGTCCATTCTAGGAAAAAAATTTCTGGTAAATGGTGCATTCTGGGGAATTTTTTTCTGGGAAATGGTTCATTCTGGGGTTTGATTTCGGGTATTTGTCATTCTGGGAAAAATTCATTCTGGGCAATGGTTTTCGGGTAAATGGGATACAATCGTTTTTTGAGATGTGCAACAGAAGGTCCTTCAAGCCTTCGTTGGCAGGATATTTTCTACATCGGATAAGAGAACGATTAGTTCGATTATGTTACAAGGCCAGATTATGTTGCATGGTCGATAATGATGCATAGTCAAATTATGTCACATAGTTGGATTATGTCACATGGTTGGATTATGTCACATGGTCCGATTATGTCACATAGTCGGGTTATGTAACATGATCCGATTTTGTTGCATAGTCTGAATGTGACATGGTCGGATTATATTGCAAGGTCAGCTTATGTAACATGATATGATTATGTTGCATGGTCGGATTATGTCACATGGACTGATTATGTTGCATGATTAGATTATGTCATCTGGTTGAATTCTGTTATTTGGATGAAATTTGTGATATAGTCAGATTTTGCCATTTTGACACCGTAACATTAGTCGATTTGGGGTCATTTTTGAATTTCTCAAACCCTGGAGTCTAAAAAGCTTCGTCTTGGTCCAAAACTCATCCATGATTTTCTGTATAATTTTTAAGTAACGTTCACATGAGTAAATTTGAACTTTTAGGTTTGTATGGGGAAATTTAATATTTTTTTTACTGAGAAAACAACAAGATTTTTGTTTCTTCTGTGGAAGCGAGCCAGCTGACAGTTTTTGTGTCAATTTACAAAAAATTCCTAAAGGAAATTTTGCGCTGAACAACTTTTTCTAAGACTTTAGCCTTGTATCTTTTTAGACAAAAACTGTCAGCTAGCACGGTTCCACAGAAGAAACAAAAATGATGTTTGTTTTTCAATACAAAATATTCAATTTTCCCATACAAACCTAAAAGTTCAAATTTACTCATGAAAACGTTACTTAAAAATTATTCAAAAAATCATGGATGAGTTTTGGA
Organism: Uranotaenia lowii; assembly: GCF_029784155.1. Classification (NCBI taxonomy): domain Eukaryota; kingdom Metazoa; phylum Arthropoda; class Insecta; order Diptera; family Culicidae; genus Uranotaenia; species Uranotaenia lowii. The sequence continues at coordinate 39,093,165 of NC_073693.1, forward strand.
CCAAGGACCTCTTTAGACCTCAGGGTTTGAGAAATTCAAAAATGTCCCCGAATCGACTCAGTCTACCGTAACATGTCAATTTTGACGAGAATTGTTAAAAAGATTACCTATTCTATACAATTCAAAATTTCGCAACTCTACGTTTAGCGGTTGTAGCTAAACTATTACCTCCTCAACTTTTTTTTTGCAAAATTCTAGTGCTAATTAAGCAAATGGAACAAAATTCTTTGATTATAATGGATTCTACTTTCTTCGATTGGGAAGATTCAAGGGGGAAAGGAAGCTCCCATACAATTTTTATTTAAATTCGTGTGCTAATCTAGCAGATGGTAACAAATTGGGAAAATTATTCAAATACAAGAAAGAATTCTAAGATGATTTGGTTTCCCTCACCGAATAGGAAAGACAAGAAAGGTGACATACGTTTGTTTTACTGAATTCAAAAGCTCATCAAATAAATTTAACCAAATTCGACGGTGGAGAGTATAAGGGTACAAGAAATGCTTCTATGGATATTGAAAAAAATCCTTTAAACCTTCCAGTGGTGATCAAGAGAGGGGAAAGGAGTCATGCACAATTTTTGAATAACTTGAGAGCTTATCTAACTTATTTAAGCTCCAATCCATTTTTAAGGTTGAAACTTATTACAGTACAGAGCTGGGAATGGGAGAGGTTTTATCGCATAGCATTAAAAATTTAAAATCTAAAAAAAACATTTTTTACATGAAAGGATTTAATATAACATTCAAGTCCTCTTCTTCTTCTAGAGGAGAAACGGGAAGAAGGAAAGTATTTATAGCTCGAAAACTTACAAAGCAAATGGAACCATATGCGAAATGTGATGTTATTTGGCTCCAAAAAATGTTGTTAAGACAGTTCTTGGACCCTCCCCACACTGAATCAAATTTAGTCAAAACCAATATTGAAAATCAATTTCATATCAAGTTGAAAAAAAAAACAATTCAGAGAACCTTATCATCTTTGTATTCCAAATATATTTTGATGTGATTGCACAGTGTGGTCCAGAAATGAAATTAAGCGAGTTACATTTATTTGCGTCTTTTCCTTAAGTTTGGTGTATTTGATGTCTTTGAAAAACTTTTACAACAAATGAAGGAGGTCATTTTGAGTGAAATTGTTTAAGGGTGGTTCATAAAGTTTCAGTGATATGTAAATTATTTTCTATTTGTGATGCCTACATTCTAGAACCTAACCTATCTTTTGAAATAACAGTTTTATGGCAATTTAGGGTTAGGATGGTCCTTCAAAACGGGATTATACAGTTTCTTCATTGTTTACTTTCAGGGTGATATTTTATAAAAAATATTTGTTTAGTTTGATTTGAGATAATCATCATGTGCATCTTTTGTGGAAAACGGATAACCAAAGTTTGTTTCTGTTTTGAAGTTATTTGGCAATTTGTATTGAAGAATTACTCTTTTAGAACTACTAAAAGTCGAAATGGAGCAAATCGAAAATTTCATCGTTGATTGCATTCCAAGGTTCATATTACAGTCTTTGCAATATCAAAAAACTTGAGGTTTGTGTTTTATTTAAAACGTTTTATTGTTGTTTAAAGTTTAGAATAAATCGCTTAAATCTCTAGAAAATAAGATACAATTTGTATCTGTGTTCTTCAAAACCTCAGAAACTACTGTACCGATTGGTGCTAAATTTGGCATGAAGTGGTTTTTCGAGCAAATTATGGGTCCAGTGAAGTTTTGAACCCCTCCCATCTAGGGAAGAGAGGGCTCCAATACAAAATAATCACACGATAAAATTGATTTTAATTCAATCAACTGACATGTGGTTCCCATAAGGTTTTGTAAAAATTTAACATTTGCATAACACGATAGTCTATAGTGCACAAAAGCCCCCCCATCAAAGAAGGGGGATCTTCTTTCAATATTAAGAAAACATGAAACATAATTTGGCAGAAAACACTCAGGTTAATTTTCGTTGAAAATAAAAACGAATCATTTTTTCATGTAGAACATTCACAGAATTCCAAATGTATGATCGTTCTACTGCTTTTCAATCCGTTATTCGATGATCTGCGTATTATTTTGGAAGAGAGATAAAAGTCTAAGGAAATTGATGCATGCTGTGCATGATTTTTCAGAAAAATACCTGCAAAATTTTCTCAAAATTGAATACCACCAAGGTCGTACTTTTACCCCACCCTACTGTATCCTAAATATTAGACCAATAACGAAAACATAACAAGATATTATTAGGATATGAGTTTTTTGTTGTGAATTTTGTTATGAAGGTGTATGTGAGAAGTCATTCAAGCTAAGCTAAGCTATTTGGATACTGAGTTTTGGTAAACCAGTTAAAAATAAAATTGTTACAAGCGAAACTAGTTGAATTCAATTCAAGCATTTGACAGTTTGATTTGAATGCTACTAAAATTGATGTTGATTTTTAACCTATAAGGTTTCGTATCTTATTTCCCAATTTCTCATCCACTGTCGAACTGTCTAGGATGATCCGAAAATCGAAACTTCAGGTTCATGAGAAAGTCTATAGAAAAAAAAACAACAGATATAAAATCGTTTTTTTTTCTATTACGACATTGAATTGTCAACTTACCCCTTTTTCTGCGAAGGACTCTGAGCCTACAGAAAAATTGTCTTCTCTCAAAACATCCGATCATCTCCCTGAATTCCTGGATCAATTATTTCTCATTAGAGCCGCCCAAAATTAGTCCAGGTATTTGTCTTGGAAAACTTTGACTGGAGCGCAATTTCGGTGAAATTTATCTCACCACCTTTAATCTCGTCGCTGGATAAGTACCGGCATACCTGACCTGAAATCCGTTAGCCTTAGCCAGGAAAGCCTCTTTCTCATCGTATTTTCATCTATTTAATTTCGAATGCTTGACGAAAAATTATCTCCTCCATCTTTGAGAGCGGAAGCCTGTGTATATAAATCTTGCCTTTCCTGGTACACGCGAAAGTCAGCTTCCGTAAATCCAGAGCCACCCCCGCTAAGAATCACCTTACCTATCCTCGGAACTGGGTAGACGTCTCGCCCACCAAAATGGTAGAAAAAAGAGGGCCCTGGAAGTTGGAAAAGTTTGGCTTACACAGACAATCTTTTGCGCGCAGCGGGTTTTTCTTACGGCTTACTGCCGGGAAGCTGGAAAATCTCGTAATTTGATTTATGCTCGGTAACGAATTTATCCTCTTATCATCAGCAGCAGAAAGCGGGGAGGATCCCGGAAACGGTGATTGCTGACGACGAGGACGAACGAAAAAAAAGATGATGATGGAATGTCCTGTCCGGTGTGTTTTGTTTCGCTGTTTACTTTCGTTAAGATGAGTCTTGAAGCGCAGTTTTCAATTTAAAGTTGATGCAATAAACAACGCAAGGGCTGAGAATTTTTATTCTGATCAAGAAACTAAGCCTAAAAAAATCCTACTGAACTACTGATAAATCCACAACAACTGAAACAAAGTGCAATTTCAAGAATTGATGAATTTTGGTTATTCGCCGCGATCTCAATTTCATGTTCCTAAGGAGAATTTTGAAAGTAAAACTAAATCCTAATCGGCTCCTATAAGGCTGAAATTTCGCACAGGTTTTTTCTTGAGTCAATGAATGAAAAGTTTCAGGTCATTTTTTTATTAAATGATTAGAATTATCCCACACTTCACTTTTGAAATTTTGAAATCCAGCCTTAACTAGTTTTCTCCACATCTTAAAAATCAAATAACTCAAAGAGGTGTCAGAAAATTTCGCATCAAAAATTAAACCGCGCACACATTTGGGCCCATCCATCACCAGAGCAAACAGCAGGAACCAACAAAAAAATCGTAACTCCACCAAGCCTTTTAATTTTCGCTACGAAAAACTTGCACCCCTTGTTTCTCCTACCTTTGAGCAGCTTGCCGAATGTGGGAGGACTCCCGTCGACAAAGTTGCAAGGTGAAAAATTAATTATAAAACTAACCGTTTGCTCGTTTCGTTTCTGTGTGTTTTTTTAGTCGTTCCCTTGCTCCAAATATAGTTGGAAAAAGGAACAGTGTTCTTCCCTCGGTATGGTTCTATACATTTATGCCTCAACTTTAGAGCGGAGAAGCAAGTGGAAATTACACCTTTCCACCTGGGACGATTTCCGCTAGTTGGATGCAATTAAGCTTCCCGGAGCCCGAGACGTCCGGAATGAACGCAGGAAAAAATAAAACAACCGAAAGTGAACTGTAGATTGTGTGGAATCTGTTTGAAAACGAAAAAATTGCCGACAGCAATTTGGAAGGGAAAACATGAATGGTGTTTGCTGTTTTTCAGAAAAGATGTTCAAGTTAAGAATGAAATTTGTTGTGATTCTATCCCCTCAAGTGAGATTCGAAATGGGAAAAAAATATTTTCAATTTTTGTTTACACGACTTCCAAACAAGATCATCGTCCGAAAAGAAACGAGCTACAGCTCATTCCTTCTGCAGCTTTCAACAGCAGCAGCTAACTCAACATCGATGAAATTTAGAACCTCACCAAATCGCAAAGTGATAGCGTTTTCCGTTTTCCGGTGGTGGTTTTCCACTCAATATTTCTACCGACACCGAAGACGACAAAGGTGGGCCAACCGCAAAAGCTTCCAAACCGAAAATCGGTTTGGATGGAAAATTTCCCACCCAACATCGTCGAGAACGAATGCCGGATTCGTTTCGAGCCACTGAGTGTAACATTTAACCGGGGCTTAGATGCTGCTTTGGCTGCTTCTGTTTGTACCTGCTTTGGTTGCTGCTGCTTGATGTTGCTGATTTCTTCCTTGTGATGTGCCAGTAGGGTGGTCGATTGAAGTGTTTTTTTTTTTGAAAATTTATAAACGAGAAAACAGATAAACCGTTAAGCTTTGCATTTGAAAAGCTTTTAAAAGTTCCACAAATTGCAAATCTACTACGGAAAATTTAGTTTATACCTTAGCTTATTTTTGTTATGAACTAAGTACATATGTAAAATAGAACATATTTTTCTTGAAATATTTCATGAATTACCCCATATTTCTTATGAATTTCAAATGTTTAAGAATTTAAAATCATAAAATAACCCATTTTATTCACCTTGTGAAAATAAAAAAATATTCCAATTAGAATAAGCTTGCCAGTGAAGAGATGAAGGAAATTCAGATGATAAATCAAATTAAAGAAAATATCATAAAAGTTGAATCTGGCAACACTGGATATATATCAAATAAAAAAGAATTCTATGGCAATGTTTGTTTTTTTGGCAACCCTGAGCAAAACAATCAAAACAAAATCAATCATTGATCTGTTCTTATGAGAGATATAAGTATCTGAGTGAATCTTTAAATTGAGATTCGTAAGAATCGTAAAATCAAGACAACGGCGTGATTGGTAGTATGAGGACCGAGAGCGCAGATTGAAAAGGCTGCAGCTACAAAATTTTCTTTTTGTTGTGGTAGAAAAACGGATTGGCATAGAGAGTGCAGATTTTAAATGTTGCTGCTATGAACAAAATTGTTTCTGATGCGGTCTCTGGAAAAGACGGATTGGCTAAGGAAGCGCAGATTGCTATTGCTGATCGTTTGTTTTGATTTGACCTCCTGATGGAAAAGACGGATTGGCTTAGGAAGCGCGGATTTGTATGGCTGCTGCTGCTGATTGTTTGGCCTCCCGGTGGAAAAGACGGATTGACTTAGGAAGCGCAGATTAAAGGCCAGCTTCTGCTGATTTCTTGTAATTAAGAATTGAAGAATTGAGATGAAATATATTTGATAATAAAAATTTTTACGACAGTCTGATTACCCGGTATTACCCGGGGTTTTCCGGTTATTTAATACAAAATTTGGGAATAGTCCGGTCTGAACCAGTTGCCCTAATTTTATTAAATAAGCACGGATTTTGCCCAGATTTATCTACTTTACTATTAAACTACTATTAAATTCTGTTAAAATATTTGATATATATGTATTTTTGAATGTTTGAGAACACACTGAGTCGCTACGGGATTTGTCGATCACACATTTGAATCACAACTACTCACTCACGTACTCATGACAACTTACCTTGTTAAATCTTACATTTTACAGTCCTAATTTTTCAAATATTCAAAAAGATCTGAATTTTCTTTCTTCAATTACAAGTTTTGATTAACTTAAACTTTAAAAAAATAATATTTGAATTTTCAAATTTCTCTTATTCAAATTTTTCGAGTCTGTAGATAACCTTTAATAGCAAAATTTCCATTTTTCAAGGTTCGAAACTCATGCATTTTAAAATTACTAATCCCAAAAATTTCAAGTTTCAAAATATCAATCAATCAAAAGTTTAAAACATCATTTTAATGTTTCAAAATTCATATGGATGATTCTCTTGATTATTTAAGTCACCTACACGACAGCTTAAATAAAAATACGGATACGATACATGCAATAACACAACATGTCCAAAATTCCATAAAAAAAATATTTAAAAAAAAGCTATTCTTCTTGAAAAGATTTAAAATCAGTGCGTTCAAAATGAAAAAATAAAATTGTACCACAGTACGTGAAGGCATTTGGCGCTCTGAACTGAAATCTTTTGTAAGAAAATGTATATCACTTAAAATTTTGTCCAAAATAAAAGCTGCTTTCGCGCAATATTAGTGAATTGGTAATCTAAAATGCTGATATGCTAACAAAGAAAAATTTGAAATCATAATTTTTCTTATCAAATTATGGTTTCTACTACCTATTCCGCTCAAAGAATCTCACGCTTGAAAAACCAAAATTCAGCATTTTTTGAGAAAATATTAAATAAAAGTCGTGCCTACTATGGACTCCACAAGCAACTGCGGTCGAGAAGACTTAGCCCTCGCACGAAATGTAACCTGTATATGACGCTCATTAGACCGGTTGTTCTCTACGGGCACGAGACATGGATATTGCTCGAGGAGGACCTGCGTACACTCGGAGTATTCGAGCGACGAGTGTTAAGAACCATCTTTGGCGGCGTACAGGAGAACGGAGTGTGGAGGCGAAGGATGAACCACGAGCTCGCGCGCCTCTACGGCGAACCCAGTATCCAGAAGGTGGTGAAGGCTGGCCGGATACGCTGGGCGGGACATGTTGCGAGAATGCCGGATGACTGTCCTGCAAAACAGGTGTTCGCCACGAATCCGGTAGGAACAAGACGAGCGGGGGCGCAACGAGCGAGGTGGTTAGACCAAGTGGAGCGTGATCTGGCGAACGTGGGGTGCCCGAGAAATTGGAGAACGGTTGCTATGAACCGAGTGAATTTTAGGAATTATGTTCGTCAAGTTATGTCGTGAGACGGAATACTATGTAAATAAATAATTAAATAAAATTCAAAATTATTTCTGAGCTCACTTAAAATGAGTTTGATTTTGCCTGACAAGTCTTTAATAAGACTGAGCTTCCATTACAAAACTGGAAAAATAGCGATTTATTGGGTGAACAAATCTTGAGCATTCCATCAATGTAAGAAAATCTCGTTGAAACCCTTTAATTTATTTTGGAATCCTGTAACTCGATATTTATTTAAATTATTTATACAAACATGAATTGGGTGTTTTTTTTTTGGAAAAAACTTCCATTTAGTGGAGGTTTTTTTTTTAAATTGAAGCAAAAATTGGGTTGAACGATAAAAAACAAACTACAGCACATGGTTCTGTAGCTTTTCTTTTATTAGAGAAAAAATACTGTTTCGCAGCTTTTGAAAAAAATTCAAACTATACTGTCACAGAGCACCATTACAGGATTTTCACAAATCATATTATTTTTTTTTCTTCTAAAATACAAATTTGTTTGGCCACCTTGCCTTTTTTTCAAACAGATTCAAAGTTTTATTTCAAATTTTCTTTTTCAATCTTTGTTGCCAATTTTTCTTTAATTGAACTTTTTTTCTGAAATTATTTAATCAGTGTGTGTGTGAGAATAAAAGATATATTTTCTTTAATTTTTTGGAGAGAAAAGCCGATAAATTTATGATTTTTGGTTTTAAAGGTTATATCTAAATGACTCTGGAAAACATGAGCCTTAAGATCAAGTTATGAAATTGAAATAACCAAAAAAAACAACTTACTTTTACGGTTAATTTACAAAAAAAAAATCTTCATAACAAATCAGCAGAAAATTCTATTAAATGAGTTTGTACTATATTCTAAGGTAAAATAAATATATCATCAATCAATGTAAATTAAATAAAATCAACCTTTAATTACACTAGTTTACAAAATTTAATAAAAATCGTGAACTTGATTGACTGAACAATATTTTTTATGTAAAATCGGGCGAAATCAGTCTTCGGGTGAAATATTTGTCTCAACTTAGGCTTTAAGAAAATCAACCATCAAAAACAATCGGCTTGTGATGAAAAAAGTTATTGATGAAAAACCAGTAGTTTTCGTTCCTCCCGGGCAAAATACATTAAAATTGTATTCACGTTTGAGACTCAGTCAACCCCTCCCTATGGTCAGATCTTCCTGAAATTTGGCATCTGACCTTTTGGTAAGCTAATAAACCATTTTGACTTGAAGCGAGTGAGATTTATCATGTTTCATTCTTCCTATACTATGATAAGTGTACTGCGGTTCGCTAAATTATTAAAAACTACAAAAAATACTGTTATGGTAAAGTAGCCATAACTTCTTCAATTTTCAACCGATTTTGATAAATAACCACTTGTAATCTTTGTTTTGAATTTAAATCCACGCGCAGAAGAAAAACAGATTTTTAAAATGTTACCATCGAGTCTAAAACTTTCGCTGAATAAAAATTTTCTCTAAAAAAATGAGATTTTTATAATTTTTTCTATCATAAAGGCACTAATATCAACAATACTGTTGATCATACGCAAAAACTGTGTTCAGATGATCGATAGAAAATTTATTCACCTTCAATATGCAAAAGAGGGATTTCAAATTACTGTTATGCCGTCCGAGATATTTTAATCCAAGTACATGAACTTTTTTTATTTTTCCAAAATTTCATATTTGGAGCATAACTCAAAAACGGCTCTACTGAGATTTTTTTGAATTTCATTTTCGAATTCAGCGCTCGATTTTACATTAAAAATGACCTTCAGTTTACTAAGTTCAAAAATGCTGTAAACTAGTGTTATTAATACAATACTAAATTTACACCCTGTTCGATTTTGGAAATATTTGTGCAAAACCGTTTGCTTTTGACAACATAAAAAACGATTTTTTCTGTCACTTTTTCATTTTTTTTATTTCAAATAAACTGAAATTAATGTAAAAATATAAAATAAGCTTGATTGTTTTTAGATTGGCCAAATTATACTACTTTTAAACAGTAGGGATACTTGATCCCCCGGGATGCTATATCTCCAAACTGGAATGACTTACAAATATCAAATAAACATGAAAAATGTGCCAAATGAAGCAAACAACTGTGCTATAAGCTCAAAAAAAATTATACAAATATTTTTTTCAGTTATTGAACTTTGTTTGAAAAATGTCACAAAATGCAACTTGAAGATCATTTTCAATCACTTTAATATGTTTCTGACATGAAAAAATTATAACGGAATACATTAATCGTTAGAATATTATTTGAACTTCATAATACCATATTTTCTCAACATTTTTCAGACAAAGTTTTCTCAAGTGTTCATTATGGGTTCCATTGATCCCTAGATTTCAAAAAGGTATATTTTTCTTTTAAATAGATCGTTATAATTGCTGATTACAAGATTACTAATATTTATCAAATAATTATCTGGCAAAAAAGGCTAAGAAAATTTCTTATCTCTTAAATAAAGAAATTGGCGCCTTTTAGTATGCAATGACTATAGGGTTGAGACATATTTCTGGAGCAGTGATTTTCAAAGTGGGTCCTACCGCCCCCTTGGGGGCGTTTAGAGCTTCTAGGGGGCGGTGAGCTCAATTTTGAAATTTGAGGGGGCGTTGGAAGGGCTCACGGGGGCGGTGAGGTCGAAATTCACATTTCTACCAATCACAAAACTGAAACAACGTAGATTTGAAATAATAACGAGTAAGTTCGATGTAAAACAATGAAATTACGTTACAGAACTAAACATCAGTTTCGAGACTAAAATATCGTTAATTTCACAAAACTACAAGCAAATTTTTGTTCCAGTATCTCAATTTTTTCCTTAAAATATAGATATGTACAAGATTGTTTCAAATTGTCACAGATTTTGTATACGCTTTTTCATGTTGATCTTGCATTGTAAAATTATTTTGGGTTATACTTTAAAAAAAAAATAATTTAGATTGCAATGCTTGATAACCTTTAAAATGTATAGACTCAATAAATCTGCTTAACAGGAAAAGTCCGAAAAAATCCGTGTAAAAATGTGTTATTTGTGATTCATTGATTGATTTCTTGGGAAGAAAATATGAAAGTTTTTTTAGGTAAGAGAATTTTTATTTAAAGTTCTTATTTGTTCATCTTTATAGCAATCGGTTCAAAAAATCAATTATGCCATTTGCCATGGTTAAACTATTTATCTGTTCGGTTATCACTTACATTGCCGGAATTCAGTTATTAGAATCTTATTTAAAATTTAAGACCCGTGAAGCCTGCGTAACTTGGAAAACGACTCATTTTTTTTTCTTTTTTATTATTATTGAACTAAAAAAATAAAAAATACATGTTCACACTCTCATTTCCTAGCACTACAATATTAGATTCAAATATTTTTCGAAAATTTCTTATGTTCGTTTTTTGTACTTCTAACAATACTTTCTTAAGTTTGTACAAATTTGCATAAGGGAATTACGAAAGTAGGAAGCTCTTAGTATGTATTACCATCCACTGTCTTGTTTTTAAACATTTCTCCCTGGTTCCAGTATTCAAACTCAGAAGGACTTCTTTATTTCAAGTATTAGGGCCCTCGGAATGAAGATTCAAGTCTCCTTCAATAAAGGTTCAAATCTTCCTTAACTTTGAAAATATCGCATTTTTTTATTTCTACGAAAATGCGTATAGATCATCTATGAGTTAAAGCAGGGATTGAAAAATACGTGACCCTTGAGATATGTTTGTGCGGCATGCGATATTCTTTACGATTTGAATTATATAAATTATTAAATAATTTTTTTTACTAAAGATTGTTAATCATCATTAAATACTGGTCTCTACCAATCAAAATAATGTCAGTAACTTGATTCAATATGCACTTCACTTGTTTGCAGTTGCATTTGCCCAGAAACCATTCTGATAACTTTAAACAGAATTTTAAGCATTTATTGTGTTCTAGTGAAGGCATAGATGCAATCTTATTGTTTGACAAAACGTTATATCGGAGATGTTTTTGGCCAAATTACATTTATCCTTATTAACCATCACTTTAAAATTCAAATTCATGAAAGCCGATCGGGAGTGTCATCAAAAATCGCTAGACTACAGATGATTACAAGCATTTCTAAATCCGATAGCTGTGAAACCATAAGCCAAGATAAAGTTTAATGATAAATATGCTAAAAAAGTTTTTTTTTTCAAAATTGTATCATGTATTTCATTTAATAAAAAAAAAATTGGCTTGTTCAGTTAGCAGTCAAATACCGGAAGAATTAAAATAAAACCACATACAAATGATTTTATTTTGAATTTTTGAATAATAAAGACTGGAAGAATGATTTCAGATTTTTTGTCAACTTTACTAAGCATCGAAGTTTACGACAAAAATTCTGCATCTTCGAAAACAACAATATTTGTTATTCTTTGTAATTTTGTGACAGTTATCCGTGATGTAATTTCCAGAAATTTCATTTAAAAAACTCATGCCGAACATTAAACAATTGAGTCTTTTTTCTTGAAAATAGGCAATCGACATTACCATAGTCATAAGATTTCCATGAATCAGCTGTGAAAAACCTATCTCAGTGGCATCTAAATTAAATTCATGAAAATCTATAGAATCTGTAAAAAAAACTCTAGCATCAAGATGTAATCTTTAACTTTTACATCGCTCAAAATGCAGCAATATATTGTTCTTATTCGGAACAGTTTTTTTTCATTTGTGGAAAAAAAAACTGGTTACTGTAGAAAAAATTCAAATTTTGAAAAATATTTTCGAAAATTGGTTAAGTTGACGGATTTTAAGTTTTCAAATTTAATAACAATTGAACGTCAACGGGAAGACAGTGATTTATTAAAAATATGTTTTTTTCAGTTAAGTTTTCGCTGTGATTTAGCTCCAAACTTCCAGTTCAAAATGAAATGATGACGAATTGTAGCATCAGTTCGAACAAAAAAAAATATCCTAGAAAAGGGTTCAAACCTTTTTCTAACCACAAAAAGTTGGAGGTCTTTCTGTGGTTCGAAAAAGGTTAGAATTTTAGTTTCTAATAAAAAAAAGGGAAACGAACGATATTTTTGTTTGTAGGAAAGTTCACTAAAAAGTTCATATCGATTAAAAAATTTAAACTATTCAAAAAAATATTCAAGATTTAGTTGTGCAGGTATCCGTTCAATTTATGCTGATTTTTTCACCATGTATTTAAAAAAAAAGAAAAATTTTGTTTTTTTTAACATGAATTCGTTTTACTTAACCTTTTTATCGTCAAAAATTTGGGGTTATTGAAAATAAGGTAAATCTCTGCTAACTATTTGTACATATTATTTTGAGTGCGGCCGCCGAAAATATTTCAAACTCAATTGGGCCCGTTGCTGCAAAAGGTTGCTTACCCCTGGGTTAAATTATCGTTCCAACTTTTGGAGCATAGACACTTGAAATAACACGCTGTCAGAAAATGCAAAGCAAACGAATTGCTAAATTTTTCCAATAGGATATGTGGAAAAGAGGAAAATGGGATACAGGAAAATATTTTTTTCATTTTTAATGATTAAATCTAATATTATGTTGCCAATCTAATATTATGGTGCCATATAGGTACCGTTAGATTTTGGCAACATTCGATTTTGGTAACACAAAATTTTAGGGAGTGTTGCCAAAAACGATCGGGGCCTGTACTAATTGTTCTAGCCAAATTAAACTGTCGAAAGTTGTGAAATCCTAGATTGATAAACCAATGAATATCAAGCTGTTAGAACAAAATTTGAGGTCCAATCAAATATTTTGAATATTCATGAACTATGTTTGTTATGTTTCAAATGAAGAGTATGTTCACTGCATGTAATCTTCTCTGCTGTTAATTTGTTTTTAGGAAGGAGAAAAATCTACCGGAAATAACTTCTTTCTTAGCATTTAGAATTCCGTATATTGAGAAAATCGGCTCCACCCTAATGGTATCTCCAGTTCAACTGCTGTCAGTTTAGTAAGCAAGGAAGTGGGCTGAAAATGTGGGGGCCTGGAAGGATTCGTTCCACGTGTTGATTTCTGCAAATGGGGAAAACGAAATCGGAAAAAAATTCACAACCCAACCACCCCCAAACCCTCGAATCCAGAAAAGGGAAAAAAAATCCGACCGACCGATTTCCTACCGAAAGCAGCAGATGTTTGTTGACGCACGGAGCCAGAAAGTAATCCAATACGTGAGTGTTATCTAATTTCGTTCAGTTTACTTACTGCTGGGGTTTTTGCCTGTTTATTTTGTAATGTTTCTCTTTTTTTGTGGCTAGATTTTTCTTCCTCTAAATTTTCCCATCGAAAACCGATGGTTTTTGAGTTTTCTCGTTTTTGTTGGGGGGTTTTCATCCTGGATCGATTTCCTCAGTTGTAGCGTCGCCATTCATCGATCAGACTTGCTGACATGACTTCTTTCGGTATTTATCGCATTGCTCAGGTTTCGCATCGGAAAAATAATACTCAGCCAAAAGAAGAAGAAGTTGCGGGAAGGCAAGAGTATCAAGTTCGATGTGGTTGCTGCTGCTGAATTTGTTCGTCTTTTTACGATATCGATTCAATGGTGTGGGTAGATTTAACAGGTCATTACCATGACCTATGAGTTTAAGTGTCTGAAATCTTCAAGAACTCCCAAAAACTCCGTTAAGATGACTTTCGATCAGAAATTTTTCGAAAAAGTATTGCTTTTATAGGCATGTCTAAACTTTCAACAAAGCTACGACGGGTTATTCTAATCTTTTTTATGTTATATTGAAACATTTGAATAAAAGAAGTAAGTTTGAATTATGAATTGTGCCGCTTATAGCTGGAGTGCAAGCGAAGAACGAACATCCTTGAGAGAAAATTCTCAGGAAATCATTCGTCGATTCGCAGAGAAAATTTTTCTTGAAGCGTCGTCGTCGTTTTCGATAGAACGACGACTGACGTGTAGCCAGCCATTTTTCTTGGGAAAAATAAAACTGGGAATATCTTTCTTCACTATTATAGCAGGAAGAAAGCAAAACTTGCACATCCAAAGTCGATTTTCTTCTCTGTGCGCCAAACCATCGAAGCTGAAAGGAAACTGAATCGTCTTACACTTGACGGCTTTTGGCCAACGACAAGGAAAGCAAAAAAAAATATCGAAACCGGAAGCGAGCAGTGCTTCCCATTTGACAGTTGTTGGTTCCGGTTCCGTGCACCGTCAGTTTGATTACTTCGTTCGTCGTCGTCGTCGTCGTTTTGCAGCTTGAGCAGCATCAGCAGGATGCATGGATAGTTTTGTTTCTCTATTTATTGGTGCTGTTGTTGCTACTGATTCTCAAAATCTGCTTGTTAAATTCATCGATAAGAGAATGCTCTGGCTATTTTCACCAAATTCTAGATTTATTGGTTTTATTCAGGAGATTTTCAACTTTAACATAACTTCAGAAACTTTCCTAAAGCTAATTTCACATTTGTCCTTCGAGTCAGGTCTCTTTATCTGTGTCGAAAAGCTCCTCCACAGAAAATCGACTGCGTCGTCAGCTTTTTGTTCGCTTTCTTAGGAAATTCCATCCCAACCTCCCAGTGATCCCAATCACAGAACAATATAGACAAACGAAACCAAACAACATCAAACCGAGAAACAAAACAATTGTTCGGGAACATTCTGGAGGATGTTCGTTGTTTCCTTGCTTGTTTTTTTTTTCTTCAATTGAACATATAACATTGAAGAAGTAGTAATGAAAACTGAATGGAAACAGAGCGTGTTGATAGAGGGAAAGAACAACAACACACCTACAACAGCAATCCTATTTAAAAATCAATTTCACTTTTTCCGATGCCACCGCATGACAAGAAAATCGAAAGCAATCGAGCAAATTGGATCGAACGACGTTTACTGAGGGGACAGCTTTTGCAGATTTGTTCTTTCTATTCAATGTTTTTTCCTACTTCCAATTGAATGGAAATGCAAATTGGCTCAAACACTTTTTGGAACAAAGAAAGAACATTCTGGGACCCATCGACCGATCTCAGCAAATTTTCGAAGAAAAACAAATCTAGCAAATATTAGAAGAGAAAAAAAAAGTGCAAACGAAATTACATATTTATTGAATAAAAAATGGAAACCAAAATTTCTGGATCTGAATTTTGACAACTCTGAGAATTTTGACAATTTTGACAATTTTGACAATTTTGACAATTTTGACAATTTTGACAATTTTGACAATTTTGACAATTTTGACAATTTTGACAATTTTGACAATTTTGACAATTTTGACAATTTTGACAATTTTGACAATTTTGACAATTTTGACAATTTTGACAATTTTGACAATTTTGACAATTTTGACAATTTTGACAATTTTGACAATTTTGACAATTTTGACAATTTTGACAATTTTGACAATTTTGACAATTTTGACTATTTTGACAATTATGACAATTTTGACAATTTTGACAATTTTGACAATTTTGACAATATTGACAATTTTGACAAATTTGACAATTTTGACAATTTTGACAATTTTGACAATTTTGACAATTTTGACAATTTTGACAATTTTGACAATTTTGACAATTTTGACAATTTTGACAATTTTGACAATTTTGACAATTTTGACAATTTTGACAATTTTGACAATTTTGACAATTTTGACAGTTTTGACAATTTTGACATCTTTGACAATTTTGACAATTTTGACAATTTTGACAATTTTGACAATTTTGACAATTTTGACAATTTTGACAATTTTGACAATTTTGACAATTTTGACAATTTTGACAATTTTGACAATTTTGACAATTTTGACAATTTTGACAATTTTGACAATTTTGACAATTTTGACAATTTTGACAATTTTGACAATTTTGACAATTTTGACAATTTTGACAATTTTGACAATTTTGACAATTTTGACAATTTTGACAATTTTGACAATTTTGACAATTTTGACAATTTTGGCAATTTTGACAATTTTGACAATTTTGACAGTTTTGACAATTTTGACAATTTTGACAATTTTGACAATTTTGACAATTTTGACAATTTTGACAATTTTGACAATTTTGACAATTTTGACAATTTTGACAATTTTGACAATTTTGACAATTTTGACAATTTTGACAATTTTGACAATTTTGAAAATTTTGACAATTTTGACATCTTTGACAATTTTGACAATTTTGACAATTATGACAATTTGGCAATTTTGACAATTTTGACAATTTTGACAATTTTGACAATTTTGACAATTTGGACAATTTTGACAATTTTGACAATTTTGACAATTTTGACAATTTTGACAATTTTGACAATTTTGACAATTTTGACAATTTTGACAATTTTGACAATTTTGACAATTTTGACAATTTTGACAATTTCGACAATTTTGACAATTTTGACAATTTTGACAATTTTGACAATTTTGACAATTTTGACAATTTTGACAATTTTGACAATTTTGACAATTTTGACAATTTTGACAATTTTGACATCTTTGACAATTTTGACAATTTTGACAATTATGACAATTTGGCAATTTTGACAATTTTGACAATTTTGACAATTTTGACAATTTTGACAATTTGGACAATTTTGACAATTTTGACAATTTTGACAATTTTGACAATTTTGACAATTTTGACAATTTCGACAATTTTGACAATTTTGACAATTTTGACAATTTTGACAATTTTGACAATTTTGACAATTTTGACAATTTTGACAATTTTGACAATTTTGACAATTTTGACAATTTTGACAATTTTGACAATTTTGACAATTTTGACAATTTTGACAATTTTGACAATTTTGACAATTTTGACAATTTTGACAATTTTGACAATTTTGACAATTTTGACAATTTTGACAATTTTGACAATTTTGACAATTTTGACAATTTTGACAATTTTGACAATTTTGACAATTTTGACAATTTTGACAATTTTGACAATTTTGACAATTTTGACAATTTTGACAATTTTGACAATTTTGACAATTTTGACAATTTTGACAATTTTGACAATTTTGACAATTTTGACAATTTTGACAATTTGGACAATTTTGACAATTTTGACAATTTTGACAATTTTGACAATTTTGACAATTTTGACAATTTTGACAATTTTGACAATTTTGACAATTTTGACAATTTTGACAATTTTGACAATTTTGACAATTTTGACAATTTTGACAATTTTGACAATTTTGACAATTTTGACAATTTTGACAATTTTGACAATTTTGACAATTTTGACAATTTTGACAATTTTGACAATTTTGACAATTTTGACAATTTTGACAATTTTGACAATTTTGACAATTTTGACAATTTTGACAATTTTGACAATTTTGACAATTTTGACAATTTTGACAATTTTGACAATTTTGACAATTTTGACAATTTTGACAATTTTGACAATTTTGACAATTTTGACAATTTTGACAATTTTGACAATTTTGACAATTTTGACAATTTTGACAATTTTGACAATTTTGACAATTTTGACAATTTTGACAATTTTGACAATTTTGACAATTTTGACAATTTTGACAATTTTGACAATTTTGACAATTTTGACAATTTTGACAATTTTGACAATTTTTACAATTTTGACAATTTTGACAGTTTTGACAATTTTGACAATTTTGACAATTTTAACAATTTTGACAATTTTGACAATTTTGACAATTTTGACAATTTTGACAATTTTGACAATTTTGACATCTTTGACAATTTTGACAATTTTGACAATTTGGCAATTTTGACAATTTTGACAATTTTGACAATTTTGACAATTTTGACAATTTGGACAATTTTGACAATTTTGACAATTTTGACAATTTTGACAATTTTGACAATTTTGACAATTTTGACAATTTCGACAATTTTGACAATTTTGACAATTTTGACAATTTTGACAATTTTGACAATTTTGACAATTTTGACAATTTTGACAATTTTGACAATTTTGACAATTTTGACAATTTTGACAATTTTGACAATTTTGACAATTTTGACAATTTAGACAATTTTGAAAATTTTGACAATTTTGACAATTTTGACAATTTTGACAATTTTGACAATTTTGACAATTTTGACAATTTTGACAATTTTGACAATTTTGACAATTTTGACAATTTTGACAATTTTGACAATTTTGACAATTTTGACAATTTTGACAATTTTGACAATTTTGACAATTTTGACAATTTTGACAATTTTGACAATTTTGACAATTTTGACAATTTTGACAATTTTGACAATTTTGACAATTTTGACAATTTTGACAATTTTGACAATTTTGACAATTTTGACAATTTTGACAATTTTGACAATTTTGACAATTTTGACAATTTTGACAATTTTGACAATTTTGACAATTTTGACAATTTTGACAATTTTGACAATTTTGACAATTTTGACAATTTTGACAATTTCGACAATTTTGACAATTTTGACAATTTTGACAATTTTGACAATTTTGACAATTTTGACAATTTTGACAATTTTGACAATTTTGACAATTTTGACAATTTCGACAATTTTGACAATTTCGACAATTTTGACAATTTTGACAATTTTGACAATTATGACAATTTTTAGCAATTATGACAATTAAGAAATTTGTAAAATTGTCAAAATTGTCAAAATTGTCAAAATTGTCAAAATTGTCAAAATTGTCAAAATTGTCAAAATTGTCAAAATTGTCAAAATTGTCAAAATTGTCAAAATTGTCAAAATTGTCAAAATTGTCAAAATTGTCAAAATTGTCAAAATTGTCAAAATTGTCAAAATTGTCAAAATTGTCAAAATTGTCAAAATTGTCAAAATTGTCAAAATTGTCAAAATTGTCAAAATTGTCAAAATTGTCAAAATTGTCAAAATTGTCAAATTGTCAAAATTGTCAAAATTGTCAAAATTGTCAAAATTGTCAAAATTGTCAAAATTGTCAAAATTGTCAAAATTGTCAAAATTGTCAAAATTTTCAAAATTGTCAAAATTGTCAAAATTGTCAAAATTGTCAAAATTGTCAAAATTGTCAAAATTGTCAAAATTGTCAAAATTGTCAAAATTGTCAAAATTGTCAAAATTGTCAAAATTGTCAAAATTGTCAAAATTGTCAAAATTGTCAAAATTGTCAAAATTGTCAAAATTGTCAAAATTGTCAAAATTGTCAAAATTGTCAAAATTGTCAAAATTGTCAAAATTGTCAAAATTGTCAAAATTGTCAAAATTGTCAAAATTGTCAAAATTGTCAAAATTGTCAAAATTGTCAAAATTGTCAAAATTGTCAAAATTGTCAAAATTGTCAAAATTGTCAAAATTGTCAAAATTGTCCAAATTGTCAAAATTGTCAAAATTGTCAAAATTGTCAAAATTGTCAAAATTGTCAAAATTGTCAAAATTGTCAAAATTGTCAAAATTGTCAAAATTGTCAAAATTGTCAAAATTGTCAAAATTGTCAAAATTGTCAAAATTGTCAAAATTGTCAAAATTGTCAAAATTGTCAAAATTGTCAAAATTGTCAAAATTGTCAAAATTGTCAAAATTGTCAAAATTGTCAAAATTGTCAAAAATGTAAAAATTGTCAAAATTGTCAAAAATGTCAAAATTGTCAAAATTGACAAAATTGTCAAAATTGTCAAAATTGTCAAAATTGTCAAAATTGTCAAAATTGTCAAAATTGTCAAAATTGTCAAAATTGTCAAAATTGTCAAATTGTCAAAATTGTCAAAATTGTCAAAATTGTCAAAATTGTCAAAATTGTCAAAATTGTCAAAATTGTCAAAATTGTCAAAATTGTCAAAATTGTCAAAATTGTCAAAATTGTCAAAATTGTCAAAATTTTCAAAATTGTCAAAATTGTCAAAATTGTGAAAATTGTCAAATTTTTCAAAATTGTCAAAATTGTAAAAATTGTCAGTTTTGTCAAAATTGTTTGAATTCCAAAATTGTTATCAACGTAAAAATTGTCAAAATTTTCTAAAATTTTCAAATTTGTTAAAATTGTCAAAAGAATAACAATGCCTTCCCGAGTTTTTCAGTCTTCTTTCTTATTGGAAAGTGTTCAGAAAACTTGACAGTTATCTGAATGTCATGATTAAAAAAAATGGTTTGCTTTCAAAGTCTTAATAATAATCTTTTTTTTTTTAATATTTCAAACTGGTTGGTGTAAAGCATTCATTAATGTTTATTTAGGCCTGATTAAAAATTCCCACTGAGCCTTTTTTGCTCAATTGATTTTTCATTCATCTTTATTTCAATTTTTAAAGCCTATTGACAGCAAGTTAATCCAATGTTTTCCCCGAAGTGGCCGCCGTTTTTTTTTTCCTAATATCAAAACCCCCTCCATAAACAGTCGCCAACGTTCAAAGTCCAATCTAACTCTCGAAATGAGATCTCTGGACACAATTTTCCCGTTATTTGCCGTTGTTTTATTGGATTTTTTCGCCCTGTTGTTAATAACTTTTATTTGGATTTCATTGCAAGCTGTCTCCAGTTCTTAGCGCTGAGGAGATGGTACTTATGGAGCCAGGTTTTGTAATTTTCATCCCATTGAAATTGACTTCCTGGAAAACGCGCAGTAAAAACACAGTCATTCCTTCCGGCACCAGAAGTACCTTTGGTGTCCATTTGAGGAAAGTTGAATTGAAAAAAAAAAATCTAGGAGAAAGCCAGATGTTTGGAAGGACTTCCGTGTGGGTGGGTGGAGGTCAAAACTTATATCAGATGGGAAGTTTGGCGGAGTAAATAAAATTGAAATTCTCGAGCCCTCCTTCCTGAAGGTTGGCCTTCTCCAATGTGGAAAACTGTCCGGGTTCTTAATTCCTGTTTTCGGATGTGTTGAGCTCTCGTTTTATTGCTGACCGAACCGAATGCTGGTTCTCGACAAAAAAAGAACTGCGGAAGCCGGAGGTTGGCACTGAGGACTCAGTGCCCAGAATGAGAAGCGCTTTCCACCGGAAATGAAATTACCATTTTTTCTATTACCTTTTTCCCGTTACCGGTAGAATTTTCTGGCCATCGCCACCATCATCAACATCATCGTCGTCGTCTTCGACGGAAGAAGGACCTCATGAATTCTCCATTCCGTTTCCCAAGTCCGATGGACGGAGACTTTTGACGGAGCAAGGGGGCAGGTTTTGAAAATAATAGCAAAGAAAAAATATAGAAAAAAAAACCGGAGACGGGATTCATCACTGGCCCAAGTGGTTTCGCCGTTGAGCTTCCGCCTTCGACCGAAAACGAGTCGGTAATTGAATTTTTGCACGATAGAAACATTCTGCAAGCGCAATTGTTTGAGAGGCTTTTCTGGCCGCTTCCGGTTTGTTGGTTTCCTTTTTTTTTTGACGGAATCACTGTTGGAGGATTTCCTGTTTTGTCAGAAGTCCTTCAGGACCAATGTAAATTGAATACAAAATATTTGCTTTCTTAAACGAATACTGTCCGCAACAAAGGTTTGATAAATCAAAGAAACATATTAAGAACCAGTTTAAATGGAAAAAAGGCGGGTGAGTTAGCTTTTTTAAACTGTTTTGAAACTTCATACGATACGATAAGGTTTTATGAAATCCAACTTTTGCTCGATAAATTAATTCAGTTTTAGAGAGAATTAATAAATAAAACACGATTGGACAAATGCAGAAATATTGATTTAAAAAAAATATTTTTCCTCATAAAAATTCAAATCAAAGTTTGAGAAAAACAAATTTTTTCCTATTTTTTTTTTTCAAAAAGAAGGGAAGCAAAAAATTTGTTTATCTCTGTTCGAAGTAAGTTTATAAAGGGAACGCAACACATCTTGAATTCATATTTTTCTTCGGAGCTTAAGTTCGCAACTTAGGAAAATCACATAAGCCTACGGCAGTCAACGGCGAAAACCACTCGCTAGAATTATTCTATTCCAATTCCGCTTCCCTTCGCCCACGACAGCACATCAACTCCAACGTAATGTGGGGGAGTGTGCCAATGCAATTCCTACCCACCGAAACCGCAAGAGCTGAAACGAAATACCGGAGGCTTCGCCTCCGAAGAATGCTTTTATTAAAAAGAAATCGTGCACAAATCTTTTCCCTACAAAACCTAGCCGTTTGGTGGAAAGTTACCATGCAGCGAGCAGGGAGCAACGCTAGACTCAAGGTGGTTCTCGAACACCCACATAAATGGGTTGGTACCCGGAACACATACCCAGCAGGCCCACCTACTTACTTACTCTCGTGGCTTTCGTCTAGCCTTCGAGTGAAAACTGTGGAAAGGGGGATGATGAAGACTGTGCTGCCGTCTTCGGGGAGCAAAAGCAAAAGTCGACATCACAAACATGTACAGAGAAAGATACAATGTTTTCCAACAACCAGCTGTGATATCTTTCTTCGTTCCGTGGAGCCAAAGCAGCTTTTCTTCGCTTTAAGATTCGTTTTTCCTCAGCTGTGTTGCATCTGATGGGAAAATTGAGGAGAAGGAGCTTCAACGGAAGAAAAGCTCAAACAGCTGGAATGCTGCTGTTGCTGTTGCTCTTGGGAAAAGTTGCTGGGATAATGTGAAAAAGAAAGTACCCTCTAAACCAAGCCTGGCAGTCAGCAGGCAGCAGCATCTTTTCATCTCGGTGGGTTCTGGATTTGATGGGTTTGGTTTTTCCGGCCCGGCCGCATGCCGCCATTATCCGGTCCACTTCCGGTCTGATCCGGAAGGGGGTGTAAGTCGGGAAAAAAACCACCCTCGCCTTGCCGAACAAAACGAGAAGAAACACACCCGGCATCTTGAGAGCAAGTCAGAGCCAGTGTGGCAGATTGTAAAGTTTTGTGACCTTCAACGGAGACATCTTTTATGCTTTTTAATCCGCTCAGCAGCAACAGTGCCAGCCGGGGGGAAAAGCAATGAAGAAAGAAGATGGCGAATGTCAGAGGGAAGGTTCACTTACTCTATGTCACTGGGGCTATCAGCAATGGCAGCTATCGTATTAAGCAGGTTAGTTTTTCCCACGGCGACGACAACCATGGCAGTAGTAAATAGTGTTAATGGGTTTCTCGTTAGTGAGAAGCCGATCAATGGTTCAATAAGCGGGTATAGCTGAAAGCTATAAAGTGGCTTATCTTTCTCTGCTTTTTTTTCTTGTGTTGGGTTCTTTGGAAATGCAGGTTGTCAGTTATCGTTTAGAGCAATGAGACATTAAAGATGTTCTGGAAAATCATGTCTAATTGATTTGAACGAAGTATTTTATGAATTCTAGCCTACAAAAGATATTTTAAATATTATATTAAAAATCAGACAAATAGAATATTGATATTGATTTTGATGAAAAGCAAGTAAAACCAATGGTAATTTAAAAAAAAAACAATGCTAAACAAGTAAACTGAAAAAAAGACTATTGGTGAAATTTTTAGATTATATTTCAAGTCAACCATGTATACATTTTACATTTGATTGCGTTCAATACAAAAATTTGTTTCTAGAGATTCATTTTAGTTTTTAGAGCTCCGGATTTTTTTTATTCAGGTACAAATTTAAAGTTCATATTATGAATCTTACCTTCCAAATTGGATCGGGTCAATGTAACAGCCCGGGGCCATTTTTCTCGGGGGCCCCTATGAATTATTTATTCTATGTGCCAACTAATCGAAAATGAAATCTCATATAAAAGCTGTCCAAATCAAAATTCGAATCAGTAATTATTTAGAAACTCCATCATCAAGTAAATTTGTCTAGTTCTAGTCAAGATAGATAGATATTCAAATACTTTTATTTAGCCCTTGACAGCTTGGTATGTGCTTAATCGAAAACAGGATATATATTTCTCTCATAACAATTGAGAAGAAACAATAAGATTTCAGACTTGGAAGCCAAAACTAAAAAAATCCAAAAAAAAGTTAAAACAAATTCTATGAAGATACAGATGAAAGAAAACTCGTTGCTTTTCTTGGATCTCAAACTTTCTAGGCGTTAGGGAAAAAATGAGAAAAACTAGTAGGGCTAGGTGGGGTAATTATGAACAAAATTTCTTCATTTGGCACACTCATAGCCACCATATGTTTATTCCTTAACATAAATTCTGAAAAGCTGCCAACATTGAATGTTTCCGTGCTCTTCATCATTCTGTAGAACAACTTATTTTTGTTGGTCGCAACCCAAGTCCTTGAGACGTCTGTTCATAATTACCCCGTCTGTTCATATTTACCCCCCTGTCTAGGGGGTAATTATGAACACGGATTACGGACTTGGTATAACATTTTTGAAAAGTAACAGTATTTATACGTTACATTTACCCATAGTAAGCAGTGTATGGTGATTTTTTACTTAAAAAATTATGTTCATAATTACCCAAAAACCTGTTTATAATTACCTCGAACGCTGTTCATATTTACCCCGAGATTGATTTATATGGTGTCAGAAAATCTCAATTCAACACCAAATAATGAAAATAATTAGCAGTAAAAAGAAAATGTGTTGTTTTATTAAAACTTATGTATAAAATTTATAAAATAAACAAATGTAATCAAATTTAAGAGGTAAAGCTACACAAAAAATAGCTATTTAGTGTTCTTTGTTGTGTTGCATCTTTCACGTTTTGGTTGGTTTTTTTTTCTTTCGATTTTTTATGTCGTTGCCGATCATTTTTATTTGATGGGACCTCTCCATACGTTTGAAATTTCAGGCGAGTTAGGCTACTGGATAGTTTTTAGATTCGTTTAAAATGTCCTGCGCAGCAAGCATCAAGTTTTCACCTAAATGTCGTGGGTTAGGCTTTTCACGTACGTGCGAGATATCATGAAATTAAAACCTATACATGTGCAGAAAATTCTTATTTTTAAAAGATGGTTGTCTCACAAAAACACCCATTGAAATCTTCTTGGATCAGTGAACAGTCATTTTTTGCAAAGCTTGTCAGTTCTATATGATCGACTGTGTTGAAAAATATTTACACTAATTTATTTTTTATCACATGTACGAAATTTCACATTAGTAGCTCAATTTTTTCAAAAAAAAATTATTACTGCAGAAGATTTTCTCACCAAACTGAAAGAGAAAATCTTCAAAAAAAAAAAATAGTTCTTTTTGTACTAAATTTTAAAAAATGTATTCGAACAAATAAAGATTGAAAAATGAAACTAAGTATAAAAATAAGACTGAAAGAAAATAGATTTGGAATCTTTGTTATCCGAATGTAACACTTATAAATTTTTTGATCACATCCACGAAATTTCACATTAGTAGCTCTATACTCTAAAAATAATTGAAGTACTACAGAAGTTTTCCACACCAAACTGAAAAAGAAAATCTTCAGTCAAAAAATATTCATTTTGCAAAAAATTTAAAAAAAAAGTTTTCAAACAAATTAACATTTAAAAAAGTATCAAAGTTTTAAAATAAGACTGCAAGAAAAAAGATTTTGGATCTTTGTTATCCGAATGTAACACATAAACAATTATTATTTGCCGTAATTCTAATGCTCTGAATAGCTACACGTTGTCCAAACATACAGCAAAATTCATCTTTTTGATCTTTGTTTTGTGGTCTTATTAACCTATTTAATTTATCATGGTTTTTCATATATTTTACTGTTGACCACAGAGATTTACGGTTTATAGTAATGTTAAATTCCACGCGGTAATGAATAAAAGCTCGAGCAGCAAACCTTTCGTTAAGAAATTTTGAATTTTATTTTTAGTAAAATTAAAAATTCCTTCAAGTCTAGTTTATAACCTTGGTATTTATCAATACCAAAAAAACTGGTTGTGGAAGGACGTAAAACGGTGTTAGAAAACTTTTCCTGGGGTACAGATTTTTGGTTTCGGTATTACCGGTAAAACTATCCGTACGCACCACTCACTAAACCTAAGAAAACATTTGACTGCATTTTTTTCTATCAACAAAAAGCAATTAAGCAAATTAAGCAAATTAAGACTCGTTTAAATGCGGATTTAGCTTTTTTTTCAAAGATCTGTTTTATAAACTTTTTTCACTCATGAAGGTTTATTCAGTTTTTAAAAAATTGTGTTCAAAACTTTTTTTCAAAGACTGAAAAGAACTGGCATAGCTTTTTTTCTAAATCCGAATTTCATTTTTAAAAGAAAAAAAATCAATTTCTCAAAAATATAAAACTTAACACATTGCGGACCTAGTTTAATTATGAAATTATTGTCAGGAAATGTGTGTTCATAATTACCCCATAGGACGAAAACTATGGGGTAAATATGAACACTCATCTGTGAATCAGTGCGAAAATTTTTTTTCAAAATTTCTTCAAAATCCAGACAAAGCTTCATAAACCGGATGTAAAACAGTTGATAACAGGGGATTTTTTTTTATTATCTGACAATTTGCGCCGGGGGTCTTCAGATTTTCCCCAAAATTGAAAATTTGGTTCATTTTTGCGACTTAAAAACACAAGTATTTTTCCAGATTTCTAACTTTTTTATTTTTTGAGTTAGCTTCGGTTAGATTTTTTTGTAAATAAAAAATAACCATTTTTCAAAGCTACATAACTCTGTTGTTTCTCAACGGAAACTATAAAATAGCACATCAAAATGCATTGAAATTTTATCAGCTTTCCAAATAGAATAGTTGAAAAAAATTAAATAAAGACCTTCAACATGAAAAGTTGTAAATAAACTTTAAATGGCGTCTAAAAGTACCGTCTGCACCACCGAATATTTTGCAAAAAATACCATTGTGTAGCTCGATTCATGATGCAACTTTCATCTGAAGACACCAAAGTGGGCCATTAACACCTTGAAGAGTTATGAAAGAAATAATGACAATAAATCTCTTTTTTTGCATCGAAAACAAACAATGGTGGAACAACTGCACTCACATATGGAGATAGCAAGCAATTCTAACAACATGGAAACAATAGAACTTACCAAAGTAGGTAAAAAACACTACTTTTTCCTGTTTTGTAGAGTGTTTGCAGCAAAACTGACTTTAAATTTTAACCAAAATTCTGAGTATCGTATTGTTTAAGTGATATAACTAATAATGGGAATGTTGCTTTTACAACCTGGTCATATACTATATAACTTATTAATGTTTCGATCAAAGATCATTGTGAAGCATAATCAATGTCAATAGTAGAAGGTTCAGTCCCTGTGTTTGGGATCACAAAAATGTGATTAAAAAAATGAAATATAGACGTGCTTTACATAGTTTTTATATCGGGAGCTAAGCACTGGACACCAAAATCCTTTTCCATTGATCAAAAAAGTATGAGAAAGTGGCACAAATGTTGTAGAAATAATCAAAGAGCTCAGTATGGCCAGCCCAGGCTGTAAAATGATGAAAATATGATACTTTTCCGTATTCGTTTTCTAAATTCGCCCAGTTTAGAGGTTTACCATACTAAAACGAACATAATTCGTCGTCAGTGTTTTTCTACCTCGATCGCTCATACATGAATCTTCAGTGTTCCACCGTCCATTTTAAATCGAATCTGGGGAATTACGGATGCAAAACTTAGCGCATAAACTTCTAAAAATGACAGTAAAATGTGCATAACTTGTTGTGACCTGGTGCAAAACTGGGTATAAACGAATACGTTATTAGATTTTTGGATATAACATGAAGTCAGTTAAGCTGCAACAATCTACCGCCCCTTCTTTCATAACAGTCCCATGTACAAAAATAAGCAAGCGAGACAATCAGCTTTTTCTGATTTGGAATATGTTTTTAAATTATGACCACCACTTTCAGCATAAACGAAAATCGTTTTTAGGTTGTCATAATAAATCGTTAGGCCTGAAATTTTCAAATTGGGTTTATGGTAAGGTCGAGAGCACCATTTTTTATTCATTATGGGACTGTTAATCGACCATATTTGAAACCTTTTTCGAATCTACTAGCCTAACAGTCCCATACAAAATATATTTTTCTCACCAAGCTACTTTCTAAGACTTAAATTTGATCATTTTTGAACTTCTAAATGCAATTGTCAGAAAAAGAAACAAACTTTTGCAAAAAAAAAAAACATGAATTCCACATTGTAAGTTGAATCTTTTTACGATTTTTGATTACATCCGATAGTTTTTCGCTCAGGAAGTCATTCCTAAGAAAGTCAGACCTGCCTTCGAAAACTAGTGTGCATCATTTGACAGCAAGTGAGTTAAAAAAATGTTTAAATGATTCATAGCAATAAACCAAAGACTATTTCGCCGAAAGACATTGAAAAGTAACCAAATCCGTGGTAATTCACATATAGGACTGTTATTCAGGTATATTTCATATAGGACAGCCACGAATTGATATTTTTTTCGAATTTTCTAAAACAAAACCTCTTTTTTAGTCTTTTATGTTGAAGCCTTATGTTGACCTAAAATGACGAAAATTCATATGGGACTGTTATGCGAGTAAGGGCAGTCTGAAAAGGACGAAAAAATAGTGTTTTTTACCTGCTTTGGTAAGTTCTATTGTTTCCATGTTGTTAGAATTGCTTGCTATCTCCATATGTGAGTGCAGTTGTTCCACCATTGTTTGTTTTCGATGCAAAAAAAGAGATTTATTGTCATTATTTCTTTCATAACTCTTCAAGGTGTTAATGGCCCACTTTGGTGTCTTCAGATGAAAGTTGCATCATGAATCGAGCTACACAATGGTATTTTTTGCAAAATATTCGGTGGTGCAGACGGTACTTTTAGACGCCATTTAAAGTTTATTTACAACTTTTCATGTTGAAGGTCATTATTTAATTTTTTTCAACTATTCTATTTGAAAATCTGATAAAATTTCAATGCATTTTGATGTGCTATTTTATAATTTCCGTTGAGAAACAACAGAGTTATGTAGCTTTGAAAAATGGTTATTTTTTATTTACAAAAAAATCTAACCGAAGCTAACTCGAAAAATAAAAATGTTAGAAATCTGGAAAAATACATGTGTTTTTAAGTCGCAAAAATGAACCAAATTTTCAATTTTGGGGAAAATCTGAAGACCCCCGGCGCAAACCCGTCAGATAATAAAAAAAAATCCCCAACAACATTGTTGCTGGATTTCCTATGATCAGATATTCAAAACATTGAACATTGTCGAAAACGATTTCCGTTTCACAGGGTAATAGTTTTTTAAAACATCTGAAATGATATCATTAGGATTTGAAAACAGATCGGAAAGGGCTTATAGCTATCAATCGGATGTTAACTACCACTTTTGGAATTTTTTGTGTTCATTCATCCCCCACACAAGCGCGCATGGCACTTGTTCATAATTACCCCACTTGACCCTACCCCAAACAAAAAAACGGATGACATTTGGATTATTATTCAAAAAATCTAAATGAGCATTGATAAAGTTAAAAGAATATAACATTTAAATAATTACCCAGATGAATTTATCAAATATATTTATAAAAATATACGAATCGCTTAGTAACAGCTCTACATAAATTTAAGGAAAATACCTCCCACTTATCTATACTCCTCGATTGGGTGGAAAAATAGCAGAGTACTGAAAAATCATGGCATAATTGTGCCTTCGAGGCCAATCAACAAAATCAAAACCTGTTTTTTTTCGAAAAAAACGAAAGAGAAAATTCAAAAATTAAAACAGACAAATTTGATATGTTGTGAATGCGGGAGAGAATACTGTGAACAAACGTCTCAAACTAAAAAAAAATATTAAAAATCATTAAACGAAACTCAAACAAAACACTAAGGTTTCACCATAAGTTTAGCTTCGACAAGGCATATATTTCAGAATGAGAATTTTAGAAAAAAACAGCTGAAACGCTTTACATAGAACTCGAAAAGGAATAACAGTAAACATCAATCACAATTCAATTGAAATATAGAAAAAATTTAAAATTTTCAATTTCCAAATAATTGATTGAGTGAATTAAAACATGATTTGTGATTTAGATACAGAAGGTAAATTTAAGATCAATAGATATTCAGGTTGAAACATGTCAACAAAATAGCATATAGGTTTAGGTTGCCAGAATTTTTTTTGGTACGTATCCAGGGTGGACAAATCTCGACTATTTCATATTAAAACATGGCGAAATCAGGGCATTTGATCTCAAAATTGGTGACAAAAAATCCGGGAAACTAAGATCAAAACCTAGAAATTACTCAACAAAAATCTGGAAAAAAATAAAAACAAATTTTTCATTAATTCTCATCAGTAAGTTTTAAGTCGTTTTTAGGCTTCCAAAATTCCGTCCATGATTATTTTCATAAAATCTGTTAAGAACGCATAAAAATTACATTTTTACAAAACAGCATGTTTTTTTATTGATTCGGCAAATAATGTGAATAAATCCAAGCAAAAACCGGACTTTTTTTCATCAAAATCTGGTCAATCGAGACAAACCGGACTTTCTCCAAGTTCTTTATTAAATATCCGGGCAAATCAATAATTCTGAAAATTTTGATTAACATTCAGGTTCGAAATTCATCGAAAAATTCTTATGCTTTGTAAAATTTACATAAAATACTCGTTTTTAGAGAAAGTTTAGACACTTAGGCCTTGAAGTGATTTCTCGGCCATAACGTGAAGCCGAAAAACGTTACGAATATCAAATCTTCGTAACAATGCGCTAAATGGTGCAAAACATCTATGTTAAGGTTTCATAAATTCAGGGCAAATTAGAGCTATCTAGACTTAAAACCTGGAAAAATGATGGCAATTTATTTCAATTTTTTTTTATCCCAATAACCAGGAAAATGTGGGCAAAACTACATAAGATTGTCAATCAAAAATCAAGAAAAAAAAACCATTGCACACATTATTTTTTTTTAAGCACCCAGCACATTTTCAATTGCACTTTTGCGTCCATAATGTCGTTCATGTTGATTTCGACAAAAATTGTTCGAAAATTTTTGGATTTGGTCCCAAAAATGAATGAAAAATCCGGGTATTTTTCAACAAAGTCTGGGCAACCAGGCTTAACCGGTCCGATCCTAGATTTCAAACTTAATATTCGGGCAAGTTCGTACTAAACCGGGTAATCCCAATTTATATCTTATTTTTAAAATATTACAAAGTAGATTCAATTAACTATTTGATTATGTTCGAAGAACTGCATGAAACCCAACCGAGAAATATTTTATCATGGGACGCAAATGTTTCAAACGTGTAGATAATAAATCTTCGGCTGCAAAATCTATAAGTTGGAGGCCGTTTTTTTTAAATAATTTTTCAAAAATTTTTTTGCATTATACATTAGTATTGAGTTTGTTTGAAAAAAACTTAAAACCTTAAACTACGATTATCATGAAAAATTTCGAGCTTTTCGTCGCAAATTTTTGGGGGTTTAAATATTTTTAAATGATTAGATAACTAGAAATTAAGAATCAAATGTATTTGAACCTAAATGAAATAAATGCTTTCGAAGCTATTAAAAAAAATTGTAATTTACCTCCAAGTTCCCATACCTTTCAATTATTGTGAATACAAATTATTGATATAAGGTTAAAATCAAAAATTTATCTAGAAGATTTCATGTAAATAGTATGAAAGGGATATCTCACTGCTTTTGCTTTTCAACATAAATGAAAATTTTAAGGAAAATCAATCTGTTTCAGAACCAAAAGTCAGTTAGCATTGGTATTAGTTAATTTCAAATTCTGGATTCTGAAAATAAGAAATTAAACAAGAAATGTCTTACTGAAGGTTCTGATTTAAATAGACAATATCATCTTCAATCGGCAATTGATCCAATTAATGTTTCAACATTAATTAACAGTTTTTTTTTTTCAAATTTCAGATTTTTCTTAAAAGAGGGAAAATGGATATAAAGAGTATAAACCAACGCAAACTTCAATAATGATGATCGAAATGCTTAAATATATTGATTTTGCATAATTTTTTGCATTCCAGGTTGCTCAATTCTGTCAATTCAATTCCCAGCAAAACTCGGGAAAAAATGTCTACTGTTTTTCCTAACTTCCTTCAAATTTTTTTGAGCTTCGATAATGACCGAATAATATTATGTAATGTTTGATCTAATCTTTCACTTAAACTAGATGAACCTGAATAAATCCATTAATGACATATCATTAAAATTCCTCACAAACAATGTAAAAGTTCTCAGCAAACGTTGTAATCTAAGTGATTGTGCAAAACGTTTGCACTTAATGGAAATGGACGATGCTCTTCTTCATCCTACATATTATGTACCGAAGATTTTCTTTCGAAATCTGCAAATTCTTCAAATTTTGACAAAACTAAGAGACAGCTCCCGTGAAGCCGTTACATTTTCCTCAATTTGAAAAAAAATATCTCATAATATTTCAAAACACCTGTAAAATGTGTGAATAATTCGAAATTCTGTGTTCTGTGCCACAGATTCTGCGATGAATATTTTTTGAAAATTCTGTGAAATTATAGATTTTTCAGTGATTTTGGCAACTTTGACCGGGCTTTTGAAATAAAGTGCACAAGAAAAGCAACCACGGTCTGCCAGAATATTGTTAAGAACAAGTAGATACGTGTTTTGCTGGATTTATTTACATTTAAAAAATACAGAAAAGTCGAATTGAGCTCAGCTTTTGCGATTGGTTTATTATAATTGTTTTTTTTTTTAAGTTTAAAAACGAGTCAAACTGGTTTTGATTAAAAAAAAGGAATGTTTAATATTTGTAGATGCCGCCTTAGAGGTTTTTTTTCTCACTTTCTTTTTGATTTTTTTTTCGATTAATCACTTAATATTGTTTTCATTTGTTGAGATTTTGTTATGAAAAATTCGGAAAAAATGCCCGGTAAAAAAAACTTAAATGGATTTAATTTTTCCGCATGCTGGAATATTTCTGCAACTCTGGGGAGGCCTTGAAATATATAAGAAAAAAAATACTCAAGATATAACTTTAAAGGGGCTCTCTCATCTAACATATTTTAACTATTGATTTCGATTTCTTTTCTCTCATTTCAAGAACATGATGCAGTATGAATTTAAGGTTGACAGATTGCCCGGTTTTATAAAGGTTTGCCCAGGTATTTAATACAAAACTCGGAAAAAAACCGGTCTTCTCCGGTTGTCTGCATTTCATTGAAAAGCCCGGAATTTGCCCAGATGTATTCACTTTATTTGGCAAATTAAACAAAAAAAAAAGTTGTTTAGTAAAATTCTTTTATTTGTGCTTCAAAACGAAATGTTTCGAACAAGTTTTATAAAAATAATCATGAAACGTTTTTTGGAAGCCTGAGTACAATTTAAAATCTGTCGATAAGTTTTGACGAAAAAAAAATGTTAAAAGTTTTATTCCATATTTCTTTTGGATGAGTAACTTCTGGGTATTGACCAAGCTAGCCCAGATATTGCTGGTATTTTTGGTCTTCAAATTTTAAATCAAATAAGCCAGATTTTTAGAAAAAATTGCTCGAATTTGTCCGTCCCGGATACATACTAAAAAATACTGGCAGCCTTAGATATGATTAAAGTAAAGTTAAACCATTTTTGTAAGGTAAAACAGATTTTGCGATTTTTTATTTTCATCCAACGGTTGAACAGCTTAAAATTAAGCAGTCATAATCACTAGGGCCGGAGCAAATTTCAATTTCTTCTTTTGTCATCCCCCCTTCGATATTCCCGAAAATCCAGAAGGGGAAAGAAATTTTTCGAAAATTCAAACGAAGGAATTGTATCACCTTCTGTACTCAAGATTTTTCCAAATATTCGATCTGAAATAACTCGATTTTTCGATGTTGTGCGAAGGAGGTTGTATGCAAGCTTTTGTCCAATTTTTTCCAGTTTATTGAAAATTTGGATATTTATTTATTATCCACCCCCCCTCATGATGTTTTAACTCCAAGTGACAAAAAAAGGATTTCAAATTTGTTCCAGCCCACAACACATTTTGAAAAAAAAAAAATTCTGTTTAAAATCCTACATCATTTCCGAGGTTCAAGTTAGGTTTGTGGCTTGTTGACATAAAATGTACTGCAAGAATTAAGAAATTTATAAAAGTCAAAAATTAAATTTTTAAATTTTCAGTATATTTCTGGTGAATTTTAAAGTAAAATTTTGTTTTCTTATACAAATTTCCTTTTCAAATTAAAACTCGTTGTGCTAATTCAGGCCTGAATGTATCGCTTCCAAAGTTTTTATTGCAATTTTGGATAGTGGAATGAACAAGAAAACTCATGGGAGGTATAAAAAATTATTAACATGAAATTTCCATACAAAGCTTGTAGGTGACCAACATTCTTTTTTTATCAAATGAAAATGTGAATAATTTTTTACTTAATCCTTAATCTTCAAAGATACCTGGCTCGGTTGAAAAATAACTTTCCGATGGAAAATTCGCGATGAATTTTGTGAATCCAAATTTTTCAGGTTTATGTTAAAAAATTTGATAACAGAATAGAAATTTTCGACGAAACCTCAAAAAAAGGAGGAATTCCTCCTAGAATCATAACATTGAAGCCTTTACCTCGGACGGGAATGTCGGAAAAGAATGAAAAATAAGAAAAACAATCAAACGTCTGCTGAGCTTGAGCCTTTGCATTTATTTATGTGACTAACATATTTTTGGTTAATCCGGATTTCATCAAAGATATTTGGGTCGATTTAAAAATGACCTTCCGATGGAAAAAATCTTATTTATCATTTAAATATTCACAATGAATTATGTGAATCCAATTTTTTCAGATTTATGTAAAAAAATTGATGGCAGAACAGAAATTGTCACCAAAACCTTAGAAAAAAGAATAATTTGCTCTTAGAATCATAATACCTTTACCTCGGACGGGAATGTCAGAAAAGATGATAAAAAATAATAAAAACAATCGAACGTCTGCTGAGCTTGAGTCTTTACATTTATTTATGTGAAAAATAAAAATTCAAATAAAAATCTTTTTCTTTTAATTGTTTGAAATGGCTTTCTTCTAAATACCTAAGTAAACAAACGAATCCTAACAACAAGGTTGCCAAAAACACATAAAAATTTGAATGTTGAGCAAATTTTCGTCACAGAATCTGTATTTCGTATCACAGAATTTAAAAAAAAATCACAGAGTTCACAGATTTTCTGATTTTTTTTTAAATTTTCAAAATTATCAATAATTTTTGTTCATAACTTGATGATGTTTCACAATTATTTCAAACTGATCTTCATAATAGTAGCGACACAAGAAACCAACACAGATTTTTAGTTTCAAATGACAGTATTCGAGATATTTTTTGACAAAAATAATTTTAGTTTTGGATAACTTCGTTCAACATCGTTAGAATGGAAGAGATAAGTGGAAAAGAAAATTTACGAAAGCAATCCATTCCATTTCTCCTGTTTTACAACATCCTGATGGTAAAAGCGAGAATTTTAAGTAATGAAAAATTCAAATCAATAGAAATTTATGATAAAAAAATGTCTTTATGTCTTCATCAATTTTTTCTTTTGTCACCCCCCCCCCCCCCCTTCCTCTTTCAAAATTTCCAAAAAAAACCGAAGTAAGGAATAAATAAAGTTTGAAGCTTTTTATGGAAATTTCGAAAAATTTGTCAAATTTCCGAAAGATTACATGAGCAAAAAACAAATTGTTGAAGTAGAGGATTTTATCACCTTTTTTATTTTCGATTTAATTGCATTTTTTGATAAAAAAAATTACTTGATTTGTGAGTTTTGTGTAATGATATAGTACAAGCTTTCTTGCAATTTATTCAAATTCATAATTTTTTTGCAGTATTTTTCATTATCCCCCCCTCCCCCTTCCTTGCGATGTTCCAACTACGAACGAAATCATAAGAAATTGAAATTTGTTCCGGCCTTATCTTCATTTTTAATTCGAGATTAGCGATCCTCATTTAATCCAAATTAGAGATTTATTTAGCACTACTCCTTTTAGCGATGTCAAGTGTCATATTTTTCAACTGAAAGTAAACTTACAATATTTATGATTATGCTTGAGTTCAACTAAATTAACTCCAGCTTATATTTATGTTGAAAGTTTTTGAGCGCAGCCGATATAAATCTTCGTGATTTTTTTATCCAAGCTGTAAGCGGCTGTAAAAATTCCTTTAGCAGTTTCTCTTTTTTCTTCTGGATAGAGTAGAAACAAAAGCAGGAACAAAAAACAACAGAACTGTGTTCAGCAAATTTCTCTTAAATTAAGCCTCACCATCAACGATTGTCGTTTGGCTGGCTGCGTTCCCAGACATAATTGGCTGCGCTCCTTCCCTACTCCACCACTTAACAAGAAAAGGGGGGATGAACGATGGCCGTGGAAATTTGCGCTTTTCCTTCACTTTATGATTTTGTACTCTGGCTCTTGTTTGAAAACGGGCAGGCAGACAGGCCCTAATTCGGCGATTCCAGCTCTTGGATGAAAAAATGGCCTGCTCTCGTCGATCCAAAAGCTTGATAAGGCCACGCTCACTGGATGGTTTCGTTTCGTGCATTGCATAAGCGTAACCTTCAGGTTCTGCGATTTTTTTTTGGTTCTCTTTTTGTCTTTTCCGATGGAAGATTAAGGCGAGAAAAATGGGGAGGTACATGGAGGGGGTGGGTTGGATTTTCAACCCCAACTTTGTTTTGACTACCCGAAAAAGTGCTTTCCTTTCCCTAAAGTGAGAGACAAGGGAAAGCTGGGCTGTGGGGAAACGTAAACAACAGATACCATCACGCTAAATTTTCACCGCCAATTTTCTTGCTGGATGGAAAGTGCTCGTAAAAAGGATCGACCGAAAAAAAGTGGGAGGAGGGAGGTGAAAGATGAACGGAAAATGGCTAATGCAAATGAAGATTAAATGGGATAATATTTTGCCGGGTAGCTCGCCGGGAATTGTCTCGCCCTAATCTCGTTTTCACGGTTATTGTGGGTATTTTTTCAAGGATGACAGGCTTTTTTTTCTTGTTTCTCTCGTTGGAACAAATCCCGGCACTTGAAAGCCTCGCAGAACGTGCGCCGGTTTTGAATTGCCTGTTTGTTTTAAT
The DNA here is from genome assembly GCF_029784155.1 of Uranotaenia lowii. Lineage (NCBI taxonomy): Eukaryota > Metazoa > Arthropoda > Insecta > Diptera > Culicidae > Uranotaenia > Uranotaenia lowii. The sequence goes on from NC_073693.1 coordinate 39,130,251, forward strand.
TGAGTAATAATATTTTATGAAATGATTAAAACACGAAGAATTCTTGGATCACCGATAACATTCGGTGATTGGTAGACCTGTAAATATTTGTGAAAGGGAAAAATGTCAACTCAAAATAATGGGATCCCATTTGAAAATTTTCAGATCAAGCTTCCCGCATATGGCAGAATAACAAATTTTAACTGATTTTGAATCAGACTGTGATTGTATCAAAATTCGTCCGACAGCTCCAGGAATCTCACGCTATTTCATTGTTTGTTCGCTAACAACAAAACTTCATAATTTGCTGCACCTTCATTCAGGGTTGCCAGATCAAACAAATGATTTCAAATTTCGTGGTACACTTTTGAATAATCTATCAAATGCTTTGTCGAAAGCTTCAAGAGAGGCTTCAAACATGAGAAAACTAGAAATAAACCTATTTTCTGAAATATCGTGAATTTAATGACTCAGAAATCTTTGATAGATGTTTTTTTTTTTGATTTAAAAAAATTAATGTCAGTTAGGTTTCAGAGTTACTGCGATTCTGAATTGATTTTTTGAGAGAAGAAACTAAGAAAGGTAGGAGAGATGATACATAAACCAAGTAATTCTATTCATTGGGTTCAAGTTTAAGTTCAAAATATCAATGAAAAAAAAGTTGGCAAACAACTAATAAGAAATTAAAATAAAATAATAATCAAACGAATCCTTAATACTCAAATTCGAAAAGTTGCCTAAAATGGTTGATGAACTTTGGTGACTTTTTAGAAGTTTTAAGTATTCTCTTTTTCATCAAGTTGGCAACCTTGTCCTTTTCGGAAAACAGAAAGCATCGCCAGGCTTAACCTTTCGTGCTCGACGTCATCGGAGCGTCGTCGTAAAGTTTCGCCACAATGTAGGCAATACGGGTACACCTTTCAGAAAGAAGCACGGACCGAAATCAACAACAACAAAACCAACTTCATAAAAAAAAGGAAACTAGCGTGCAGCAGCAGCAGCACCGATTCAGGCGGGGCGCGTTTACTCATTGTTTAAAATGTTATAAATAACAGAAAAATATAATGGAAAAAATAAATCCAAGCTTCGCTCGCTGTTGCCGCCCTTTAGGCGTCCTCCTGTTCCAAAAGGATCCTGGCCACCCGGGCCAGGAACCCGGAACCAGGAAAGTGCACATTCATACCCGGTTCCTAAGCCACATAAAGAACAATTTTGGACTTATGGCAGAAGCATGTTCCGCGCGGAGGATGTGTTCCCGTACCTGAGTGAATTTATGTGTTTGTGTATGTGTGTTTGTGGTTCTGTATGTGTGTGTGTTTGTGTTTGTTAGTCGGGATATGAGTGGGGTTGAAATTGAAAACGCTGAGCGCTACCTGCCAGCGGCGGCCTTTTTGTTTATGCTCAAGTATCGTATCATCAAATATTAAAATCTAGGTTAGTGGCGGTAGATTCCGTGTAATTTTCACCAAAGAAAGTAAGTGGAGAATGGTTTTCGTTGAAACCTCCGGGGAGATGAGGAAAGAAATTTTTGCGTGTTTGAAATAAAGCTTTTTAAAGTATAAAGACTCTCTAAAGGACTCTCGATTCTCAGATTTAAGAAAAAAAAATCAAACAAAGCTTTTCTACAAAAGGCCAAACTCAATTTTAAAGCCATCCCAAGTCATAACCAAAACCAGCACATCAGTAGCGTGATTGACTCGTAAAAAGCCAAAAATAATCAACAGGATTTTTCACATTTCCACCTCCAGAAGAAAAGCAATTTTCAGCGATAAAATTGCTAAAACAAACTTTCGACAAGCTCGAAAATCCAGCTGGGACTTTTAAAAAGTTGCTTCCCTTCTAGCCGAGAAAAAGAAAAGAAAATTTTTTACTACGAGAGAGGGCTTTGATTTTCCGCCAACCAACCACAAAATAACGACGGCCAAAATACGTTCAAAATGTTTATTATTATCAGCTGAGGCTTCCTTTTATGGTGGTTGAGTATCGTGCCTCACCAAATTCAAAAATATGGCATTTGGATTATATCGACCTTTGAATGCACAGATTTGAGGGAAAAAAAAGTTTCAAGAAAAAACAAATATTAGTTTAGAGAAAAGGTATACCGAAAACAAATTCTAAACAAACTTAGTAAGAACAAACAAAAAAAAATTGACTACTAAAGACAATCATAAAAAAAAATAACAAAAATGACAAAAATGACAAACATGACAAAAATGACAAAAATGACAAAAATGACAAAAATGACAAAAATGACAAAAATGACAAAAATGACAAAAATGACAAAAATGACAAAAATGACAAAAATGACAAAAATGACAAAAATGACAAAAATGACAAAAATGACAAAAATGACAAAAATGACAAAAATGACAAAAATGACAAAAATGACAAAAATGACAAAAATGACAAAAATGACAAAAATGACAAAAATGACAAAAATGACAAAAATGACAAAAATGACAAAAATGACAAAAATGACAAAAATGACAAAAATGACAAAAATGACAAAAATGACAAAAATGACAAAAATGACAAAAATGACAAAAATGACAAAAATGACAAAAATGACAAAAATGACAAAAATGACAAAAATGACAAAAATGACAAAAATGACAAAAATGACAAAAATGACAAAAATGACAAAAATGACAAAAATGACAAAAATGACAAAAATGACAAAAATGACAAAAATGACAAAAATGACAAAAATGACAAAAATGACAAAAATGACAAAATGACAAAAATGACAAAAATGACAAAAATGACAAATATGACAAAAATGACAAAAATGACAAAAATGACAAAAATGACAAAAACGACAAAAATGATTAAAATCCATTTTTATCTGAGAAGAAAAATTGAGATTTGTATACGAAAATTCAAATTCATGATTTTATTTTAGGAAAGGAATGATTTGATGAACTGTCAAGTTATGTTTTAAAAAGTACGCTGAAATGGCTCCTGATAGAAAAACTTCCAGTGATTTTAATTGCAATTAACATGCTCAGATTCCAAACACTTGTTAATGAAATAACAAAAGGTGCTAGCACACGACGAGCTTAAAATGCTTAACGAAGCAAAAAATAGCTCCAGTCACAGCACAGCTCATTGCATGTCTCAGCCACAAAACGACGACCCTTAAAGGGCGCTCATGACCGTGATCCATCAACCTTTACGATAAAATTTTCTGGTTGCTGGCTGCCATCGTCGGTCCCGCAAAAGAAAAACTAATTACCATAATAAAAATTGAAAACTCCCATATTTAAGCAACTTGTCCTGAAAAAATAAAAAACTCAAGGAAAAAAAACGAAAAAAAAGGACAAGCCCCATGCAACTACCCGAAACATTTTCTCCTTTAACATAAAAGAGGTTATGTTACCTGAACCGAGCTACAAAGTGGGAACCTCAATGAGAAAAAAAACCCCTTCATCGACCCAGTGGCAAGGTATCACTTTCTCGTGAAATCAGCGAATGATGGCAGTAGTTGAGTTGGTTGAAAGTTGGCGTGGGGGTGAAAGTGGGTGGCTGGAGTTGTTTGAATCTGGAATCGCTTACCTAAGTCCTTCTTTCGATTTTCGTCTGGGGCTGCCAACCGGGTGAAGGTTTCGTGTTCTATTTTTTTTCTTTTTTAAGACCGACATTTTCATGCACCTCATTATAGCTAGCGCTAGTCGATTAGCAGTTCTTATGCTTTTTTATTTGCTTCTCTTTTGTTGGGCAGGAGCTAGTCCAAGTTTTTACCATAGCTGAATTGGCTCCGGGGGTGTTATGTTTAACATATGTTCATGTATGAGCAAAATGTCGAAAATCGTGAACATCGCGTGCCGTATGAAAGGCCTTAATAACCCATTTCCTAGCTGCTTTGGTCGAAGTGAAATTCACTGGACCCACTTTTTGGGTTTTATGCTCAAGCAATTTTTGCCTATTTATTAAGCTGGTTAAACTTTCAACGATGAATGATGATTATTATGTGAGAAAAGATCCAGTTTTCTAGTTTTTTTTTTTGGAAACTGAATAAATTTAAAGCTATCTAGAAAGTTTTGAATCTTTACATCCAAACTTTTAAGTACTGAAGGCAGATATTCCTTCCAAAGAAAATGCCATAGTTTTTTTAAAAAGACATACACCATCTTAGCCGATTTAGGCTTTACAGACTGAATAAATGACGTGGGCAACTTAAGATTAACATTTAACACCCAGTACCGAGATGGGAATCGAACCCATGCCATCAGCGGACCAGCGATTACCGTCTTACCACGCTAACTACTCGACCACCAAGACGTACAACGTACGTACAGTTTTCTATGTTTTAAATCATTTTTATCATTTGCCATCTTTTCAAGGAAAATTTTTTATTATATATATTGAAAGATTGAATACAACGCGCAACAAAATACATAATTTCTGAAGGTTCAAAGAAAATTGAAAAAGGTGTGGCGTCCTCCAAGTAAGTTCAAACATTCTATGATTTTTTCCCATCAGCTTTTGTTTCCAAGATTCATGGAATAACTTCGAAAAATTGTTCAAAACTTATATAAGAAGTTTTTGCTTCGTTTCAGCAAAGCTGTAAATTTAATATATTTATTTTGAATTAGAGCAAAGTTTTTCCCAAGACCGTGAAGAAATTTGACTTATGGGAAAGATGTTACAGAACAGAAGTTTACTTTTCCTTAATTTCATTTAAATACGAAGCGGGAATCGGTAGAAATAACTTTGAAAATTAAAAATAAAATCAAAATTTTGAAATATCAATATTTTTAATTTTGTCATTTTGTCAGTTTGACAGTTATGTGAAATCTGTCATTTTTTTCAATCTTGTAAACTTTGTCAATTTCAACAAAGTCAACAATTTTGTCAATTTTGTCAATTTTGTGAATTTTGTGAATTTTGTGAATTTTGTCAATTTTGTCAATTTTGTCAATTTTGTCAATTTTGTCAATTTTGTCAATTTTGTCAATTTTGTCAATTTTGTCAATTTTGTCAATTTTGTCAATTTTGTCAATTTTGTCAATTTTGTCAATTTTGTCAATTTTGTCAATTTTGTCAATTTTGTCAATTTTGTCAATTTTGTCAATTTTGTCAATTTTGTCAATTTTGTCAATTTTGTCAATTTTGTCAATTTTGTCAATTTTGTCAATTTTGTCAATTTTGTCAATTTTGTCAATTTTGTCAATTTTGTCAATTTTGTCAATTTTGTCAATTTTGTCAATTTTGTCAATTTTGTCAATTTTGTCAATTTTGTCAATTTTGTCAATTTTGTCAATTTTGTCAATTTTGTCAATTTTGTCAATTTTGTCAATTTTGTCAATTTTGTCAATTTTGTCAATTTTGTCAATTTTGTCAATTTTGTCAATTTTGTCAATTTTGTCAATTTTGTCAATTTTGTCAATTTTGTCAATTTTGTCAATTTAGTCAATTTAGTCAATTTTGTCAATTTTGTCAATTTTGTCAATTTTGTCAATTTTGTCAATTTTGTCAATTTTGTCAATTTTGTCAATTTTGTCAATTTTGTCAATTTTGTCAATTTTGTCAATTTTGTCAATTTTGTCAATTTTGTCAATTTTGTCAATTTTGTCAAGTTTGTCAAGTTTGTCAATTTTGTCAATTTTGTCAATTTTGTCAATTTTGTCAATTTTGTCAATTTTGTCAATTTTGTCAATTTTGTCAATTTTGTCAATTTTGTCAATTTTGTCAATTTTGTCAATTTTGTCAATTTTGTCAATTTTGTCAATTTTGTCAATTTTGTCAATTTTGTCAATTTTGTCAATTTTGTCAAGTTTGTCAATTTTGTCAATTTTGTCAATTTTGTCAATTTTGTCAATTTTGTCAATTTTGTCAATTTTGTCAATTTTGTCAATTTTGTCAATTTTGTCAATTTTGTCAATTTTGTCAATTTTGTCAATTTTGTCAATTTTGTCAATTTTGTCAATTTTGTCAATTTGATCAATTTTGTCAATTTTGTCAATTTTGTCAATTTTGTCAATTTTGTCAATTTTGTCAATTTTGTCAATTTTGTCAATTTTGTCAATTTTGTCAATTTTGTCAATTTTGTCAATTTTGTCAATTTTGTCAATTTTGTCAATTTTGTCAATTTTGTCAATTCTGTCAATTTTGTCAATTTTGTCAATTTTGTCAATTTTGTCAATTCTGTCAATTTTGTCAATTTTGTCAATTTTGTCAATTTTGTCAATTTTGTCAATTTTGTCAATTTTGTCAATTTTGTCAATTTTGTCAATTTTGTCAATTTTGTCAATTTTGTCAATTTTGTCGATTTTGTCAATTTTGTCAATTTTGTCAATTTTGTCAATTTTGTCAATTTTGTCAATTTTGTCAATTTTGTCAATTTTGTCAATTTTGTCAATTTTGTCAATTTTGTCAATTTTGTCAATTTTGTCAATTTTGTCAATTTTGTCAATTTTGTCAATTTTGTCAATTTTGTCAATTTTGTCAATTTTGTCAATTTTGTCAATTTTGTCAATTTTGTCAATTTTGTCAATTTTGTCAATTTTGTCAATTTTGTCAATTTTGTCAATTTTGTCAATTTTGTCAATTTTGTCAATTTTGTCAATTTTGTCAATTTTGTCAATTTTGTCAATTTTGTCAATTTTGTCAATTTTGTCAATTTTGTCAATTTTGTCAATTTTGTCAATTTTGTCAATTTTGTCAATTTTGTCAATTTTGTCAATTTTGTCAATTTTGTCAATTTTGTCAATTTTGTCAATTTTGTCAATTTTGTCAATTTTGTCAATTTTGTCAATTTTGTCAATTTTGTCAATTTTGTCAATTTTGCCAATTTTGTCAATTTTGTCAATTTTTATGAAATCAAAGATTGCGGCTTCCACCTTACTTCAAAATGCTTTAAATGACTGAAAAATTCATCAATCACCCACAAAGTGGATAACGAGGACGAAAGGACTAAACTAGTAGAAGTCGGATTTCGCTGTCTTACGCTTTGGTACTCCGTCTCAAAATCCAATATGGCGGATGTTGCTCTACTGAAAAAATTTGTAAACGATTGAAAATCGCATGAAAAACAATCTAAGACAACTATGTCAAAAATATTACCATATTATGAAAAAAATGTGACAATATTATGAAACAAAAACATGAGAAAAATATGACAAATGTGATGAAAAAAAAATGACAAAACTATGAGACAAATAAAGCCAAAATTTGATACCTATAAGATTAAAAAAAATGACAAAGTCATGACCAAAATCAATGTATTATATATTAAAATCGATTTAAGTCTGTATGTTTGTCTGCTCCCTATAGACTCGGAAACTACTGAACCGATTTGCTTAAAAGTTGGCAGGTGGGTACTTCTGAGGCCGGGAAAAGTTCCTATTACAGTTTGAGACCCTTCCCTTTTACTGGAATGGGGGAGGGGGTCTTCTAAGCAAAAGTTAAATGTTTGTATAACTTGATAATCATTCAACCAAATTGTACCAGATTTTGCATGGAAGGTTACGAAAAATATTTCTATGAATATATGGTACCCCTTCCTTCTTTCCAGTGTAGAGCTATTAAAGGGGAGGAGGGTTCTCTTACATTATTTTTACATAACTCGAGAATAAGTCAAGCAAATGCATCCAAATTTGGCATGTGAGGGTATTTGGATGCAAGAAATGTTTCAGTGATTATTTGAGACCCTTCTCACTTTACAATTCCTGAAAGGGGGAGGGGGGGGCTTCCATACAATTTTTATTGAATAAATCGATTACTATTCGAGCAAGTGGAACCAAATTGGCATGGGAATTTATATGCATGGTGGAAAAGGTTCTATGATTGTTTTAGAATCCTCCCGACTTGCATTGAGAGCATGAAAAAAAGGGGAGGGAGCCCATATAGTTTTTTTTTTGCAAAATTATATAACTGATCAAACGAGGAGAGTCCAATTGGGAATGCGGGGGTGTTTTGGGTAAACGAATATTCCCAAGATGGTTCGAAGCCCTTCTCACCTTTCATTGGAGAAACCGAAAGAGGGAGGGTCTCTCATACAATTTTTTTGGAGGAATAATCAAGCAAATAAATGGAACTGAATTTGGCATGGAAAAATATTTGGGAAAATGACTCTAAGGTTTTCGAGACCCCTCTTGAATCCCAGCTAAATAATAGGAAAAGGCCCCACAGTTTTTAAGATGTCGACAATTAATCAGTCGAAAGGAAACGAATTTGGTATGGGTTTGTATTTTAGTCAGAGTTATGTTTCTATAATAATTTGGGACCTTATCCTTCTTTCATTGAGTGAGATTAGAAGTATAGAAAAGAAAAGAGTCCTACACATTTTTGTAGCATATCTTAAAATTATTAAGCCATATGAAAGAAACCAACTTTGTATATGAGGATTATTGCAAATGGGAAAGATTTCTCTGGTTATTCGGAAAACCTCCAATGGGGGGAAGAATGATTTGGATAAATTTTAAGCAAATGGGGCATAGGGGCATTTATCATAGGAAAGTATACGGAAGTAAGAATTTTACACCCCTCCTTTGTATTCAGTGGGCAGCTAGGAAAGAGAAAGAAGTGCATCCATCATTTTTTTAATAACTCGATAAAGTATTTGGAATATTTCTCATAGAAGGGATTGATGTTCGAAAAATGCTTTCTCGATTATTAAACAGGGGAATTTTCATAATTTTTTAAATGACTTGGAAACAGATTAAGCAATTTATCATGGCAGAATTTGTTATGGAAAAATTAAGGAATTCAAGATTAAATGAATACAGAGTTCAGTTCTAGATATGATTGTATCCTATTTACCCGAAAACCATTGCCCAGAATGAATTTTTCCCAGAATGACAAATACCCGAAATCAAACCCCAGAATGAACCATTTCCCAGAAAAAAATTCCCCAGAATGCACCATTTACCAGAAATTTTTTTCCCAGAATGGACCATTTCCCAGAATTTTTTTCCCTAGAATGGAACATTTACCAGAATGGCACAAATCCCAGATTTTCCCCCCTAGTTTTTTTTATTCGTTTTTTTTCTAATGAATTCTCGTATATTTCATATGATTCGAAATTAATTTTTTCAAAATGATTTTTTAAATGAAACTACGACTTTGAAATTTTCCAACTAAATTTATTTTAGAACCAATATTGTGCTTTGTTTATGGTTTGGGTACTTTAATTGGTTCAATGCTTACCATGGTCCTTTAAAAAACCGTTTTGGTATCCGACTCCTCACGCTGCGCGTTCGAACTTGAAGGACGCTTTGTCCTTCACGCTGTCGCGTGGCGGACGGGGCTAAGGGATCACCCCTAGCTTTCACGCAGACCTAGGAAGCCCCGGCAGACCTAGACCAATGTCTTAGGGCCGCCGCTTCCGACGGCGGGTCGACGGCCTCCTCGGATTTGGGAGCCTTCATCCTCGTTGGTTGCGGCTTTGCCGCAAAAGAATAAAGTTATGAAACCCCATTTTTTTGTAACAATTCCTTTTTTTTAAATAATTTCTAGTAAGGATAAATGTTTTCTATTTTCTGGGAAATGGTTCTTCTGGCGAAAAAATTTCTGGGAAATGGTACATTCTGGATAAAATTTTTCTGGGGAATGGTTCGTCTGGGGAAAAAAATTCTGGGGAATGGTTCTTTCTGGCGATTGAAATTCTGGGGATTTTTCATTCTGGGCAATGGTTTTCGGGTAAATGGAGTACAACCCTAGATATTAAAAATTAATTTGAAAACCCATTTTCAAGTAAGCTTATGAGAACATAAAAGAATGTTTAAGAAAATAAGAATTACTCTCTTTTGTATTGCAATTCGAAACTCAAGTTGCAGTTTTCAAGTCAAGAGTCGATATATAATGAAGTCGATATATAAATAATGAACAAACAAATTGAAATTGAAATTATTGAAATTTTCTTAAATTATAAAAGGTTTAATAAAGCACACCGAGTCAGCTAGTATAAAAAATAAAAATAATAATTTGACAGATGGCAGAAGTTTCAAACTAAAATGTAAAAAAATCTATCAAAACAATTTAAAAAAAAATGAAAAAAAAACAATGGCAAAAAATTAATAATGTTGACAAAACTCGAGAAAAACTTTGACAAAAATTTTACAAAATTATGGAAAACATGACAAATGTGATAAAAATATAACAACTATTATAACTAATGAGAAATGCAAAATATGACAAAGTTTGGCAATAAAATGACTAAACTCTGACAAAAATATTACACATATGATAAAAATATGACAAAAATTATTCAAATTAATGATAAAAACATTTTAAAAAAATAACAAAAATGTGTCAAAACTGTTGCAAAAAAAATTGTGACAAAAATTGGTAAAGCTTATCAAAAGTTCTGTCAGATTTTTTCTATTTTATTATAAATTTTTGTCATTTTTACATCTGTCTTATTTTCTGTCGGATTTTTTTTTCATTTGATCATCAAAAATAAAACCCTATTATGATGAAAATATGAGAATTTTATGAAAAACACTTTAGAAAATTATGACAAATGTGATGAAAATATGACAAAAATATTAGAAAAATAAAGCAAATATTTGATGTATGTGACAGTTGAGTAACAAAGGTATGGTCAACTGAATAAACTTATGACAGATGGCTTAAACTTTACATTAAAATGAAAAATAAAAAAAATAAAAACAATAAACAAAAATGAATGAAAATTTATAATGATGAAACACGAAAAAAAACTTTGACAAAAATTGACAAAAACTATAACAATTAATGGAAAATAACAGATATGACAAAATTTGGAAATTAAATGACAGAAATCCGACAAAACAATGACTAAAATGATACAAACAATAGACAAAAATATGATAAAAATATAACAAAAGCTGACAAAACTATAACAAAAAAACTTATGACAAAAAATTAACAAAGCTTTGTTGAAGTTCTAGCCAATTTTGGCCATTTTGTTGTAAAATTTTGCCATTTTTTATTTGTCGTATTTTTGTCATTGTTCTGACAGATTTTTGTCATTTGATTGTCTAAACTTTTTTATGATTTCGTCTTTTTTTTGTTTCTATTATTGGATGGGGGTAGTTTTCAAAACTACGAAATTCCGTATATAAAAAGTAACGTACATATATGGTAAGAAAACGTTTATTCTGAGAAATCGAATTGAGAGGAAGGGGAGAGGTGTGCTGTTACAAATGAGTCTTCAATATTTACTGTACCCTGC